>NC_139514.1:46189138-46296638 GCF_947247035.1 Vipera ursinii | reverse complement strand
TGCAGTTCCATTGAGGACCACATGCTGAGTACGGCCTGTCAGCCAGCTACGAATCCATCTGGTGGTGATGCTATCTAACCCACATTTTTCTATCTTATCAAGTAGTAGGTTGTGATCTACTTTATCAAATGCCTTGCTGAATTCACTATGAAAATAAATAATTCTACATATTTTAAACTTGTTCAATATCTTCTCAAGCTGTAATGTAATACATGCTAGCTAACCAACAATGTATTTTTGCCTTTTCAGAGGACAAGCAGATCAGTCTCTGTAGAAAAATAAATAAATAAACAACAACTGATCACATGTCAACAACTGCAACATTCAGGAAGAAATGACAGAATATTTCAGTCTTCAGAGATAGTATCTTGCTGACCCTCAGGTTACATTCTCCAAAATAGAAATTTAATTGAGAAACTCCAAATGAATCAGAACTAATGAACACTTGATTCCATTCACTTTTGCTTGAATAAATACAAATGGTTCTGTTTTACTACAGGTGTTGATTAACATAGCAAAACTGAGATTGCCACCAATTACAGATGTTATGAATTTTTTACTTTTATATTTTATTGCATTCGGAATGATTTCCAATCTTTGTGCATTTATATAAGTTTATAGAAAATTGGAGATACAGGAACCAATTCAGAATAATATTTCATGTGCCTGCTTTCCACAAAAAAATTGTATGGCATAGTAATAGTGTGGCATAGTAATTTTGTATGGATAGTAATTTTCTCACACTAAAGTTGGAAGTAACTAACAAAGCATATAAGTCATCATAAGATTCCTGCCATTCAATTGTTTATAGAGAATAAGAAAAAATAAGGATAAAAGATTATTGCATGGATAAAAGGGGATATTTATTTAAAATATTTGTATGGCCACCCATCTTAAAGACAAATGTGGTTCACAGGATAATGTCTATTTTCTGTTAAACTATTTCTCATGTCTCCTGTTTTCATTCACAATACTTTATTTAGTTTGTAATATATCTGTTCCTCTAATATAGTCTTTGGCATATTGTTTTATCACTTAAATTAGGTCTTCTGGAGTCATAGCAAAGAATGGTCCATCTATAACCTATCACATGATTATCAATCATCCTACCTTACCATTTTGTAAGAATGTTAATCTGTTGATTAATTAAATTAAGCACAAATGTTTTACTGCAGTGTTCTCCTTTGTATTGTCAGCGTAACTTAGAAACAGAATCACATTATATTATGACGCTTCAAATGCAGCTGCAGGAGTATAATTTCATAACTGTACTCTGTATCATTAGGAACACAGACTTATATAATTTAAACACTTTTTTGCTGGCAAAGCAAATGTTGCTGGTTTAACATTCAACTAACCTTTTATCTTTCTGCTCAGAAATTATTTTATGTCAGGTTCTCACAAATACAGTCCACAAAACTAGTCACTCCTCTTGTGATGGTTCTGTTTAGTTTTGTTTTATTTGGATGTTTGATTGATGTGTGGCCTTTGGCTGTAATAATAAAATTGATTGATTGAAAACTAGTCACTAGTCACAAAACAACCCACAGTTACTGATACCTTATAATTCTGAACAGTGTTCAGCAATAATAGAAGAGCTGTTTAATTAATTACATTAATGAAAGATTAAAACATAATTCTAAGCTAGACACAGTGGTGGGATTCAAATATGTGAACAACAAGTTCTCTGTGTGGATGTCACTTCCAGAACTCCATTCTGGGCCTGGGCAACAAATAATTAGCTACCGGTTCTACCAAATTGGTGCGAACTAGCTGAATACCACCACTGGCTAGACATATTAAATATCTATTAAAAATAATGATCTCTTATCTTTCTTAAAGGACAATTAGAATAAAGGGGCCTGCAATTTATTCCATAGTGCAGGCGAACCATCAAAAAGATCTCCCTCTTCTCCAATCTCCTCTTATCTCACAACATGATAGTTAGCAGACCTTCTCTAGATGGCCTCGTAGGACAAGTAATATATTGGATACGTTATTCCTGTTTATTCTAGAGGCTACCATATTATGATTCTAGATGACATTATAGCTGCACCTAAAAAAGGTTCCTATATAGACTTCTGACATTGATTGGTGGTGAGGCTATAGATCTTCTAATATTGCTTAGAGTTGGTATAAGAAGCAGCATAGATTCCACTTTCTTTTAGCTTACTGTTGCTCTGGAAGCATTTTCTATTTTTATGACTTCACTATTTTCTGGTTAATACCTTCATGGCTTCTTGTCAAAGAACAATGCTTTTAGATAAAAGTATTACTCAAGAACTTTGAAAAGTGGTTTAAATGTCAGTATACCTCACGGGTGTCAAACTCGCCATGTCACGTGACATGTCATGACTTTTTTTGCATTGCCAGAGCTGGGGTGGGCATGGCCTCTGCATGATGCAACCGGCCCACGGGCCGGCAGTTTGACACCCATGGTATAACTTGTATACTTGATGGTTGTATGGAGAAATATTAAAAATAGTATTGTTATTTGTTGCTGTGATGTTGCAGGCATTCCCCCAATTCTTTCTGGTACATGACCACTAGTCATATATATGATAATCAAGTGGTGTATTCTACATCCATGTTCTGTATGCATTTACTAGGTTTAACGTAAAGCAATATAGTAATTTTCCCTTGATCCTGATGAAATATTCTGGGTATATCCACCCAAACAAACCTAAGAGGTCCTAGGTAGTTTAAAATATCAAAATTTTTAAAAGATCAAAATTTGTATGTATATCTTAGTCAGCAGTTTTAGTATTTGTAGATTTCCAAAAGATGTACAGATCTAGTTACATTAAGCGATACAAGGGAAATATTTTTTGAATCACCGCATAAATATAAAAGAAAGTGAAACAATTTTTAGTTGTTTAGACATTTCTTAAGAAGAGAAACTATATTATTTTCTCATGGCATTTGTGCACCAAATTATTAATTATGACAGTGTTACTATTTTCTATGTAAGTGGCAAATGTATAAATGTTGGCATTAGTTCTCCTAGATGAATTTAAGACAATATAAAATAAAAGGCTAAAATACATTTATTATTTGTTCACCTAATAGAGCCTTCTTTTGCTATTTCTTGATCATATGGAACTTCAACTTTAAATAATGTAATTTACATTATGTGATTTAAATTTTAAATAATTTGAAATTTAGAAATTTTAAATTATCCTGGCAACCAATGTGAAGATGTCTCTCAAAAACATGCCAAGAGTCTATTCATTGCAAATTGATAACACCAGTGTCTTGCAGAAATGTATGGTAACCTCCCTGTCCATTGAGCCACATGGCTGTGGACGAACATTATTTTCTCTGGACACCAAATACTACTTTGAGAAGTCATAAAGGAACAGTTATTTTCAGTTGACAAAAAACAGTACAATTTTGAAAACAGAGGCTGAAAAATATTTATCTTCCAAAACCTAGTCTTACTCATCAATTTATTTGCAATATCTAAACTGAAGATATTGAAATATATCAAATTTGAATGCTGAACAGTAGACCAAAATATGTGATTTATGGAATTACCTACTTTCTGAGGCCTGCACAATGCACTAAACCATAAGCTAATTATACTGACTGAATTCACATAACACTGTAGAATCAATCAACCTAATCTATGTTTCGATACATTATGCAGCTCTAGCCAAAGACTTAAGAGGCCTACTTGGATTACACTGTTTAGCTTCTCAAGGGACTTGGACAGCACATAGGAGACATGAAGTATGTAAGTCTGATAAAATCCAACTGACCACTTGGTCAGAGAGCACTTATTGTAGGCTTGTAAAATAGTTCCTTACTGGCTTATTATAAACATGTTTCAATTTTAATTTCAAATTGAAAATCTTCCCAAAGACCATTAGACCACAGATCACATCTTTAATTAATTATTGTACTGTAAGCATAGCTCAGTACCTGAATACAGCTATAAGGCCTCTCTTTTGAAAAATGTTCAATAATAATAAAGGAAGATGTCATCTAAGCATGTGTAGCCCTATTGGGATTCCACAATGTTACACTATAGTAAATTGTTGGGAATTACTTTTCCATGATATATGATGTAGGATTTATGCTGCTCTTTGACCATAATAACAGTTGATTGATTGATTGATTGATTGATTGATTGATGCAGGATTATTAAAGAGCACTCTTTGAGCCTAAACTTCAAGACAGCTATATATCTACTTAATTGTCATGCCATCCAGGCCACATTCAGCTAGCTAGCTAATCAGCATGTCATAGGGTACTCTGTCAAATATTTGGCTGAAGTCAAAATATATTAAAGCTACATCTATTCAGGAAGCTACCTGATCAAAAAATGAGATAGTCTGGCAACATTTGTTCGTAATAAAAACTATGCTGCTTTCTGATAATTATCACATTGTTTTCCAGGGGCTTATATATCAGTGTCTTTATTATTTTCTCTTCAAATTTCTGCAATATCAGTGTCAAAATGTCTGGCTTCATAGTAGCCATTCATGGAAAAGTAACAACTCCCAGAGCTAAAATAATATAGAGAGACCCATTATTGCATTCTTTAGTTTCCAGACAGGGCAGGAAGATAACTATTACTGTATTCTAAATTCCTTGTTATATAGATTGATATATACTCATTATTTTCTGCTTGTATATTGTAGAAGTGTAGTTATTAGTTGAACATTATTAGCTTTATTGAAAATCTGCCTCTGGATTGTGCCATTCCTTTGTACAGTTGTTGAATATCAATCATTTTATGTCTGCTTCACTACTGAATAGTTTTTAATATTCCACTCTCCTACTTCAATATGTAAATGCAATCATGTACATTGACACTGCAGAAAAAAAATCTCAAATAAAAACAAAATGAAAAACAAAAATAAACTGACAGCAAACAACAGTCCTTAAGGAATAATGGCTTTGATTAACATATTGGTTGTTAAGTGGCAACTAATAAGATTAATTCTCTTCTCCCTTGCCCAGCAGTTACTTAAAGTAATTGTATTTTTTGAAAAGTGTATTATCATCATTTTGTGCTATGTGATGTCATAGAAACAACAGTGTGGGTTATGTACCACTCAGCAAATTTTCCTGACTCTGTCATCACAACTTTTTAAAATCCAACACTTCTGCTAGCTGAAGACATTCTAACCTATTGTCTTTTAAATAATAAGCACAGAGCATAAACAATAATTAGTGGTAATTGCATGAATCTATACCCTGCTTACAACAGTATTATTTCAAATCATGATTCAGAACATCACTGCAATATGGAAAATAGTCATAAGGCACTTAGGAGCAAGGGAGATAAAACAGGACAATACCTGTAAAATACAGTAAACTTCATGTCGTGAAAGAACCAGAACAGTAAAAGGTGGACTAAGTAATAAAGGTCATGACTAGATTATGGAACTCATTGTGAAAATTCTGAAAACTCAAGCTATCTTTTTGAAGTTTATTTTAGAGGTAAAACTGAATAGTAGTAGCAGAACTGTCCATTGTCTTTGATAATGCAAAACAATTTACCATCGCTGTTTGATTGTACTTAAAAAGGGGAAAGAGGGGGAAATAACCACTCTGGATAGACTTACTGCACATCTAAACTGAACTCTTAATCTACTCCTCTCCTGTAGTCATAGATAAGAAAATCCTGGCTGAGTCACTTCGGCAAGAATTGTGACTGCATATGACTATGTCCTCCTCCACTGGACTTCCTGGTATGCCCTCCCTTTTCCAGGAAAACATCTGCCGATCATTTTTCTTCCTATGGGGAAATATTACACACATCTGCAGAAATATATGTAAATACTGTAAATACATTTGCAAAGTACAGTTAAATGTATATGTACAAAGTTAAGGCATCAAGATACACATATATGAGCCTTAATGCCATAGTGGTTAGCAGGGCTTTTTTTCTCATAGAATGCTCAGAACGGAGTTCCGGCACCTTTTTTGGATGGAACCTTGTAGGATAGGCAAGGCGGGTTGTATAACATGTGTGAGTTCCAGCACCTTTTTCTTTTACAAAAAAAGCACTGGTGGTTAGAATGCAGTGTTGCAGGTTAACTCTCGGAGCTTGCTTGTTTTCTTACAGATGTTTCATCTGTGCTAGTGATGACATCACCTAGTTTGGGTAATGAAACATCTGCAAGAAAACAAGCAAGCTCAGAGAGCATCAAGGATCCCTCATGTCAACCCTGAGCTACAAATATTCTCCTTTATCAGGTTAATTCTGCTCACAATCAGGAGTTTGATCCTGACCAGCTTAGCTTGATGCAGCCTTCCATCGTTCCAAGTGAGGACCCAGATTGTTGAAGGAAATATGATAAAGCACTATGGAACAGTATATAAGTCTATGTGCTATTGTTATATATTCAAACACAAGGACCATCTTTCAGAAGAAATTTCTTTTCTTGACACCCTGTTGTACCCTATTGTCTTCTAAGGGAGGGCTTTTCAACCTTTTCACAGATTGTACCACTTTTAGGACATGACAATATTTGAGTACCACCAGTGTTTAGCAAGGTATCAAAAACTTGATGACTTAAAAAAAGTGGGGGGTTGGGTTTTACTGATAAGATTCATTTGTTGTTATAGTAATGGCTAGTTTATAATATTATATTAAAGTAAAAAGTTGAGGTTCAATGTTAATGCTTCCTTCTACTGCAACAGAGGAAGTATGCTCTTTTTCCCTTCTCCACCTCACTTTTTCCCCTTTTTCCTCCCCACTGTGTCCTACTATTTCAGACATGTCAAACACAAGGCCCGGGGGCCGGATCCGGCCCGCGAAGTGGTTTCATGTGGCCTGCGAAGCCATCCTGGAAACAGTGAGGGAATGGCCCCCGCTGCCTTGGCCCTGGCCCAGAGACCCTCCTTCTGCCAGAGACCCCCAGATCTGTCCCACTCCTGCCCAGCCTCCCATAGGCACCCTTGATGCGAATGATGTAGAGTTGGCCATGCCCACCCAGTAGGCTATACGCACTCTAGCCACGCCCACCCAGTAGGCCACACCCACCCTGGCCATACCCACCCGGCCCCCTGAGGGCAACTGCAATGCTGATGCGGCCCTCAATAAAATTGAGTTTGACACCCCTGTACTATTTCCTTTGGTATTTTTGTATTTTATTCTATAATCTAATAAAATATTACAAACTGTAGCAAAAAAGAAAAAAAGTACCAGCTTTAATTTCTTTGGTGGCTGTTCCTCTGCTGAATCACTTTCCCTTTGCACTGACAAATGTATGATGAATTTATCCATGTTTATTAATATGCGCCACTACCAGCTAGTTCAGGAGTCTTCAAACTTGGCACTTTTAAGACTTGTGGACTTCAACTCCCAGAATTCCTCAGCCCTCATGGCTGGTTGAGGAATTCTGGGAGTTGAAGTCCACAGGTCTTAAAGTTGCTAAGTTTGTAGACTCCTGAACTAGCTGGTTGGCTCTTCTTCCTCTTTCCCTTCTGAGCTCTTCCACAGTGTAGTAAGAATGCACTGCTCCAATCCCTTCCCTGTACCCTTGAAGACACAGGAATCGAGTGCAAAGCAATAAAATAAAATAAACACAAACTCCGTTGTTGTTTTTCTCTTTAAGCTGCCTCAGGCGTGTCACAATGTTGCAATCCTTCACTGAAAGGCTCCAGCAATTGCAAAAAGCTTTAGCTTTAAATTAAGCCAGTTTACCTTCTCACAGAGACTCAATTAAAAGAGGTAAAACTAATTACATTTGTTTAAAGGGATTAAACCTTTCCTGTTGTCTTTTTTTCCCTTCTCCCACCCAAACCACATTCTTTTATAGCCTCTCCTCTCTTCCCCCCCCCTTTTTTTTCTTCAGTTCACCTCCAGCTCCAAGCTGCTTCCGGAAGCTCCAGTCAGCTGGAGCCAATCAGCTGGAGCTCTGCCGGCTCCTGGGGCTTCTGCTGAGCCCAGACAGTCCTGCAACTGCCTATCCCTCTCCCTCAGGTTTGGCTTGCTTAGGCTCATTCCCCTCTGCTATACTGGGCTAGTAGTCGCATACCACCTGCCACATGGCAAAGTACCACAGGTGGTACGTGTACCACCGGTGGAAAAGCCCTGTTCTAAGGCAAAGTAGAGTTGAAATAGGAATGCATCATTTCATGTTTTTCCAGATCCTTAAGGGTATTTTTTTTATTTTATTTTTTTAGTTTCCGTAGAAAAGCCCTAGGAGAAAAAACAGCTAGCTCAGGAAAAGCAAAATACTAGTTAAAAATGTTTTGCCAGACCAAATATGTCCAGCTTGTTAAACAAAGGTAATAGCAATTCTTCTATTTCAGTCATTTGTTAAAAAAAAAGATCTAGAAAACATTAGAGACGAGGAAGGGCAGCTATAAACTCAGCTTGTGCTACTATTTATTCCTCTACAAAAGTAACTTCTTATAACTTCTGACCTGCTTATAAATCTACAGTAAATGAAAGTAAATCACTCCAGTCAAAACCGAGAAGTCAAGATGACATGAGAAAACAATGTTAAAAACACAGCTGAGTTTTGTATATATAAATCACTTCCCTACATGGTGAAATTGTGTGCTTCTTCCTTCAAATAACAGTTATAGATCTGTTTTAAAAGGGTTCAATATCTTTTAAAGCACAAGGTACAGTATCTAGAGCTCCATCCTCCGATGATTCTTCCATACCCTAACAACATTTTATGTTATTTCTGCTATCTCTGATTACTGATGAAACACTACTGAGGTCACTAGACAATTTACAATAATAATAGGAAGAATTCATTTAGATTGCTAATAGAAAAATGATACTTATAATCTAAATAGGACAGAAATGTGGTATGTAGTTGCTAAAACCAAATGTATCTGAGGAGCTGTCTTTTTCCAATGGAATTAGCCCACTGACTCCTGCCAATGGAAGAGACCTGCTACAGATCACATCTGCTAACAAATTCTAGCAGACAAGGTCAAGGAGAAGAGGCTTTACACTGTGGCCCCGTCCATGTGGAACATTTTATCACACGAAGTGAGAACTGTTCCTATCCTTTTGGTCTTACAGAAAGGAATTAAAACTTGTCTTTGCCAATTGGCTTGTTTTGCTGCAGGGCACTCACAGCTGGAGGTGGTTGACAGAGTAAGAGGACTCATCCCCATGCTATCCATCTCTTAGTCTTTGTGTTTTGTATATTTCTAAATTTTTAACTTAAAATCAGAGTCATAGATTAAAAATGTGTTTCAATTTATGTTGTTTGCCTTGGTGTTTGTTTAGTGTTCCAAACATGTAAGAACTGACAGTCAGTGATTTCTTGATAGACTATGATAAACAAGATACATGATCGTAAACCACAAATAAAGCCAAACACTAATGAGAGATCATTAATATTTTTTATATAAATGACAACTTGTCTTCCTAGGTCTGTCCCATGAGCAGCACAACAGAGTTTCAAAAGCAAGCATATCTAACAAACAGTGCTTTTTTTGTAAAAGAAAAAGGTGCCAGAACTCACACATGTCATACAACCCGCCTTGCCTACCCTACAAGGTTCCATCCAAAAAAGGTTCCGGAACTCCGTTCTGAGCGTTCTATGAGAAAAAAAGCCCTAACAAATCTGAATGCTATGTAGATCGTTTTGGATCCACAAGGTAAAAGCAGAATCAACTTTCATCTAATCTGGATGGAATTTTGTTGGCATTCATCTGATTATTTACTAATCCAGACATCAGTATAGCACTCCATTCATCCAGTATAGCACTCCATTCATCTAAATCAAATGGCAATGACTCCAGAAGGATGTCAGCAAGCATCAGCAATATCTTTTTCCAAATTCTGAAATCATCTTATTCTCCCAAAGGATATTGCCGTGCATTTGTCCAATGTATCAGCTTCCAATAGTACTATTATCTGTGTCTCTTGAAATGCTTTTATAGAATCAAGACTACACCGTTGTACCTCCTACACTCCAATAAGATCTGTTCCTTCCCTTTCACATTTATTGGGCCAGCATAACTACAGGTAGACATATAGACTAATGGATCAATACAATAATAAAGCAACTAATGCCACCATTGTCTAGTGTCTCAGTTCTGTGGAATATTTAAAAATCCTTACATCAAGTACAAATGATGACTTAGCAGTCTGCATATACAAAAGAGGATTTGGAATATGAATTATGATTGCCTATTAATCATCCACAGAAACAAGACTTTTCTAACAGAAATATCACCAGGAAATTCTTTTACTCTTTCAGTTGCATTAAGTTTAGCTCAAGCTATTGTGGGATATCTGGAGACAAAAGTGTTTCTTTAGTCCTTTTCCATAAGTGTATTTCCTTTCTACTGTGACCATGACCACAGATTTCTTTCCTGCTCATGGCCCAATCAACACTTCTGTCTAGATTGAAATGCCACTTTTTCTTATTCAGAACAAGCAGGTTGATCAGAAGTTCTAGTTCTTACAGAAATGTTCCATCACATCAGTAGATAAAATGGATAAGGGTTTGTTATATATCACCTGAGATGTATCATACTTAAGAGAATCCAATAAAATGTGTAAGGGTAGATATTTTTTCTTGTCCCTTTTTTTTTCTTGTATCTAGTTTCCTATCCTTCTTTTACCTGCAACCTGATAAGAACTAAATCCAAAAATGGTGGCAGTACAATTGATTTTAAGATAAATTAACTTTCTAATTCATCAAATAAAATAAGATCTTTACTGATTAACTGGTTGACCTAATGGGTATTTGCATAGGCCCCCACCTTTTTTCCTAATGAATTAACCATCTTAATCCAATCACCTCAGCTGGACTATGTGATAATGGCTTTTTGAATTCACTTGATTTTCCAAAATTGAATCAACAATTTTAAATGGATTGGATCTCTTTTGCACAGGCCTATTGAAGCACACTGCTTAGCATTGGAAGCCATGTACTTTGCTTCTCACAGTCAGTTCAAATACCAATCTGCAGGTATTCTCAGTATAGGAAAAGGGAATATAATCTGTATACCTCAGTATGTGAAATAATGGTTGATGGCAGAAAAACGTTATTCATCTTTAACAAGGCTGGACAAATCTTTTAAGGAGCACTTTCTTCTGACGAAGATGTGTGTATCTGTACACTTCTTTCACTATGAGATCACCAGAATAAATCTGCTCACTTGGAAAGAAATTTGAAAGGTCCTGCTGAAGACCTGAATCTCTGAAAGGGTCTCATCCACACAGAACCCATACCACAGCTTTCTCAATGGCGGTGCCCATTTATGCAGTAAGACACATACATCCATCATAATTCATGAATAACAAAGTAATACACAGGAAGATTAAAAACTGTCACAGTGTAAAGTGGTTGGGCCATATTGGACAATATTTGCTTCTGCATTCTCATAACTAAAGGGGAAAATTTGTCAACACTGTAGTTTGCCAAAAGCAACCAGCTAGTCATCATTCATCATCTGGATCATCCAGGCCTTTCATTGGAGATCTAATTAATGCAGAACATATTTACAGTCATAAAATTTACAGTAGAAAGGTGTGCTATGAATATTCTGTAGTCAAGGGAATCACATTGGTACTTCATAATTGTAGAAATCTTTCATGATATGCCTTCAGTGAGAGAAAACAAGGAAACATATTTAGGGAAAATAGACAGCAATATCTACAGCATGTTAAGAATTGGCAGCCCTTTAAAAGAACCATATATGGGACCAGCTGTTCTTTTAAAAGGCTGCCAAACCTTAACATACTGTAGATATCACTGTCTAATTTGCCCTCATATATAAGAATTATCTCCCCACTAACAAGTATCTATAGAAAAGTAAAATGTGTTTCCTTTGGATATTAGATTTTGGTATCTATTCCAACTTGTGGGTGCCATTATCATCTTTAAAATTGTCATGTTTTGTCACAAAATCCACAATCAAAAGACAAATGTCATTCCTGGCCTTGATAGAATGGAGCACATTGTTTCTGTGACACAAATTACTTCAACATAGTGAATCATATTTGTCCTAACCAACCTAGTCTTTCATATGTCATTAATTTGTTTCTACTGTATATGCCATGAATGGAATACTTGTGGACTTCACGATATTGAATTTGTACCAGCCAATCCAGGAGGGACAACAAGGAACAACTGGAGGGGTACAGATTACTTACTTCCATGTACTCTGCAACTTTACACACACTATACCCAATTTAAACTTTTTTTTAAGTTGAATGCAGCACACAATCACAGTTAAAATGAGATCAGTATCTCTGTGGTGAATTCTTGGCCCTCCCGTGGTAGAAAGCTTCCCCATCTATGATTATTTGCAGTGGCATGACACAGGTGAGAAAATCCATTATGTAATGTCTCAGAAAAATGTAGGGTCCTTGGTGCTCTTTGAGCTTGGTTCATTTCTTGCAAACTAGGTAACATCGTCAGGACTCTTCATTTCAACCCACAGCTACAAATATTCTCCTTTGTTGGTATCAGAAACATGCCTGCTCTATTTTGTAACAATTCTATATCCAGAACTGGCCAGTTATAACATTAAGGGAAACAATATTTTGAACTCTAGCCCATAACAAAGAAAATGTAAGTCAAGTGTGTAATGTGGACTTCTTGTGGGGGAAAAAATGTGAGATTTCTTTGAAAAAAAATGGTTTCATGAATATCCTTAGAAAATATGGACATCTCTTTTCTTATAAACAAAGACACAGTATGTTAGACTTTAGTCTATAAGGAAATAGATAAGCTGAACTGCCCTCCAGCTCTATTATTCTCTAAAGATACATATTCCAAAATGACTAACTTGAAATTGGTTCCCCATTTTCTATTTTAGTGAACCATTTTCATACAAATAACTACTACTACGATGTAGCAAATAGTTGAAAGAGAACTTCTGATAGTGATACAGTTTGCTTCAAAGATTATATGGTTTGGACATATGAGAATATTTTAGGCTAGAAAAGTATCTTCATTTAATCAATTTTGGTATGTTTGCTTTTAAATATTCATAATGTAAAAAGAAAGACTTATTCTCTGTTTATACTTTATGGAGTCACTGACTCTAATTGACAGCTGTTCTCAAAACCTGAGCTTTTTCAACCG
The DNA here is from genome assembly GCF_947247035.1 of Vipera ursinii. Taxonomy (NCBI): domain Eukaryota; kingdom Metazoa; phylum Chordata; class Lepidosauria; order Squamata; family Viperidae; genus Vipera; species Vipera ursinii. Next base: position 46,283,604 of record NC_139514.1, on the reverse strand, counting down.
CATGGTCAATCAGAAGATTGTAATCATATTTGAAAGTTTGAAACCTTAGACATATGCAAAAGATGCTTCATACTTTTGTGCCCCAGGAGCAGAGTAGGATGGGGAAATGACTGCAGAATACATTATACAGCCTTGGTGGAGGAAGGGTGAATATTTTTGTTCATATTAATTGAAATTAAAAGTTTAGTGGATGCTCTGGGAACAAAAAAAAATTAGAAGATTAGAATAATTAGAATAGATTGCTTGGAAACATAAGCCAAAACCTAGAAAAACACATTTTCATTATACCAAAATTACTATTAGTTGTATTTATTAGTACAGAGAGTCATTCCATCATAACTGTTATATGATTCTGAGCATTTCTTTTTCTCTGCGAGTGTAACACATTATGATGTTTAATGGACATACTATTAATAGCAGAAAAAGCCAGATAAAGCAAACAACATTTCAAAGTCAGTAGTATGGGAGTAGATGGCGTGAGAAGGCAAACGTGCTTGGAAAATCAGAAGACTGGAGGATACAGATGTAGCATCTCAGCAGTCAGTGTTCGTGTCTAAATCTAAACGTCAAATTCTCTCACATAGTGTCATCTAAACTTTCAGCTGGCACTGCTCATTCTCCCCGGGGTGTACAAAACTAGACACAGATTACTTCTAGATATCCACGAGATGCATCTACCTTAATCACAATGCCCTTGGGATTGGGAGATGTTCCGGAGAATTTTCTCTTTCGAAACTTTTAGCCATTGTTCAAAGGACCGCCAACAGCTCTTGGTCAGCTGCAGCAGAAAGCAAGCGGGAGGATAACAAAGCACAGCCCTAGAGATTACAACGGGACCTCTTGGAGGAGCGGAATCCAAGAACGAACTTTTCTCCCAAACGGGAATAGATGGGATGCGTCTTCCCTTTTTTATTTTTTATTTTTATTTTTACTCACCACTCAAGAGGCGCTGAGAGAAGCAGCTCTGCGCCCACAGCAACCAGGCGACCAGCAGCAGCGGGATGGGAGATCGGCCCTGGGAAGGCAACATAGCAGCGACCGGCTGAGGGAACGTCTCGCCAAGCCTCAAGAAGATAGGAGAAGATAGCTTGCAAGCAGCAGCCGCCAGCAGCAGCGCCTCTCTGGGAGCAAGTCACCGAAGGGGTCTCTGCGCTGGGGGCGTAGTAGAAGTACTAAGCCGCGGCAGCTGCAGCAGCTAAGGCTTCCCGAGACCCCGCCTCCGGCTTGGTGGTGACCCTTCCGCTCATCTCCTGCTCCAAGAAATGCAACGCCTTGGCTGGTCAACCCCAGCCTCAGGCAGACCTGTCCGCAGAGACCAAAGACTCTGGTTGGCGGAGCCCCTGGTTGGTTGGCTGGCTGGCCCTGCCTGCTAATGCTGGAAGCCAGGCAGTGGGAAAGCTTTAGCTGCTCTCTGCTGGTTATATAGGCCTTTTGCCAACCGGGAGTCTCGGTTGGGGAAAAGCTGTCCCCATCCTATTGATCTCTAGTCTGAAATTGAAGCAGGGGAGCTTTCGGAGGGGGGGGGGAGGAGGGGGCACTCGAAAACAGCGGATTCAGCAGCCCCCCCCACCTCCCTCCCGAGCGGGTTGTTGCAGGGGCTATTAAAAGCGGTGGCCAACATTCATCTGGCAAACGAAAGCCGTCGCCATCGATCTTTCCCAGTGTTCAGGTTTAATTGAGGGCTGCCAAGAAATGCATAAAGTATGTGGTTTTATTCTGCTGGGTTTTTAAACTTCCCTTCTTTTATCTGCATACTCATCTCAATCTGATAACTACCCTAATCCAGATATTATTTTTTTTTCAAATGTGGCATTGGATGGTGATGCTTAAAAGTTATTAACGAGCATACGCAGAGTGCTTTTCCCATAGCAGGGAGTAAATAAGCATATACAGCCCATCTCAACGTGAGGTAGCCTAGAGCAAGCAGATGTCAGCGTATCTTTCCAAGACTGATAAATCAGAAACGGCACAGGGTCAAAGAATGAATCCTTGATGTCAGATTAGTGACCCAGGTGAACTATAAGACAACATGTTCCATTATATTATTAAAGTATAAATGATCACATACAGTATAACATTTTGTTACAAAGGTCAGTTTTACTATTGCAGATGAAAAGCAAGTCACACTAAACTGCCACATAATTGTTAGAAATTATGTGAGAAATTATGTGAGAAATTGGATTCCCACGTTGCACTGACATGGTTGTTTGAACTATTGCTTGCTGCATAAGCCTTATTCCATGGCTGGATTCACACATCATGTTAAATCAAAATCCCCAAACTCCATATTATGGCTTGCATAATGTACAGAGGCAGCCAATACTTTCTTCTGCTGGGGATTATATTCTATTATTTCAAATGGGCATTTAATCCATTACGTTGTATCTAGTTTCAATGATCAACCAGGGGCTTATATTAATTAATACATTTTTACTCTATGCAAAAACCTACTCTAGGTATTGCTGGCCAAACTACTTGTTCCAAGGAAACAAATCATTTGCAGTGATCCTTTTGGCACAGAAAATACTGTATGGATTGAACAAATAATGGGTTCAATTAAATATCAGTATATCCTAGAAAAGGATATCTCACAATGAGTGAAGAAATTCATTGAAATATACAATTTCACCAGGGGTACCCAAAATATCCATTGAGTTTCTAACTGGACACTAAATTATAAACCTTTAAAGATCAACAACTTGTAGGCCTCAGGCACATTTAACTCTTGTTTTCATTTCATGTAATCTTTGGCCTTATTTTTTTAAAAGAGGGAGACAGAGAGCGGCAGAGAGTGACAGAGTACTTTCTTATAAGTAGAAAAGATGGATAAAGAGGATGAAGAAAAAAGAAAATGTAATGGAAGAAAAAGTTAAAACAAGGTAGATGTTTAGTCTACATTTGGCTCCACACAGCACCAGCATGCTTTAGATCCTGGAATAGAGCTCAGTGTCATTTCTGGAGAATGAATATATCTGGTTTACAGAAATATAAAGTACTGCCATGGATGAAGATATAGTAATATATACTTGCTCCCCTCCGTAAAATATATTTCTTTAGTTTGAATTTGTCATTTAACAAAAGGCAAACCAGTGGTTCTACTTATCCTTTGTCCCCTGCAATGCTGTTTACTATCTATCTATCTATCTATCTATCTATCTATCTATCTATCTATCTATCTATCATTATCTAATTCATTCACTTAGCAAAAAGCACGTATCTGATTCTGCCCATCAACAAATGTTTGAATAAAATTAGTAAAGGAAAGAAAGAAGTTGGTCCTGACACAGTTTCTTCTGTGTCTAGAGCAGACATCTGATCAACTTTAGCTAGCGTCTTCACCAAAACTGGGGGGGTTGGGGTGGGGTTCAGATGTGATTGTATGTAAGAATGGCATAAGAACAGCAATAGAGCATCAATGCTACTCTGAATTTACTCAAGGTCTTAACAGCTTTATCTAAAGGACATTAGCTTATGTTGAGGATATTTGCTCCCGTTGACAGTGTGAATACATGTCTCCTCTTTAACTTCCAGCTTCTTCCAGATCAAGGACTAGAAAAAACATAGTGACTACTTGAAATTAGAAAGTTGTCATCTTCAGGGTCAGTTAATTAAATATGTCTGACTATAAGCAGAGTAAATTCTACATGAATCCAGATTTTTATGATACTTGCAGATTGGAAATTTTATGCAAACATCTTTTAAATTCAATTAGTTGTTTGATCTAATTATTCTTTTCTAGAATTACCATATCTATTTCTTTCTAAATCATACATCTCTTTTGCCCAGCACAAAGATCACCTACTAACCATTTTGCAAGCACATTTGCATGCTTCCACCAATTGTTTAGCATTCTCCCTCAGTTTGAAATGATCTTAGGACAGTTTAAGTGCTTTCCGCCCCCCATAATACTCTGATATAAATGCTGTGTTTAGGAGTATATGGTGCACTGAAACGGATTGAGGAGTTGGCCTGAAGTGACATGTTCCATGCCAGCAATCTTATGGTTCCACTTGTTCAGCCACTTACCTGTGGTACAAACCTATTGCTCTGCTCCGTGATCTCTTCACCCATCTCTTAGTTCTTTTCCTGCCTGCAAAGGAAATCCAATTCTGCAATGGCTTTTCTTAAAAAATGGCTTGATTGATTCACTAATCCAGTGATCAACCCTGAAAGTAAAAGCCAGGAAACTGAGCAGGTCATGTATGCCATAAGTGAAAGTATAATTGAAAGGAACTTGGCAGTCTGCTTGATAAAAATTCACTCCCAGTGGCTGCTGCTTCCAGTAGGGGTTGGCTGTAGGGATTCATAGTTTAGATCAGGCATGTCAAATTTGCGACGTCACGTGACGTATCACGACTTTCCCCCCATTGCCGGCAATAGGGTGGGCGCGGTTTCAGTAGGATGCATGCAGCCTGCGGGCCGGCAGTTTGACATGCCTGGTGTTGTGACTCAGGGCCAGCCTGTGGGTCCGACAGCCGGGTCCGATGTATCGGAGGACTCAGATGTGGGGGAGGAGGGAAACGAACCGGCTGATGATGATTTGGAGACTTTGCAGAGTCCTCAGCCGGGAACCTCTTCTCAGCTGTGTGAGCCCGAGAGTGCGGAGGATGATGACCCACAGCTGGCCCTGTTCAAGGACGCCCGACGCAGGAGGCAGACGAGCAGGGACAAACAAAGAAAGGCTATGGGACTCCTCGGGAGGAGGCACAGGGAGACCACGCCCTGAGCTCTCTATAAAAGAAGTGTTTGGGGAGGGGCTGGTTGCTGAAAGCAACTTTTCCGTTTGAGAAGTCAAGCTCTTGTATTCTTGTAACAGTGTAATTAAAACTTGGCAGAAGCCTTTTGGTCTTGGACGCTTTCCAGACTCTTCTTTTGATTAGGGGTGCGAGAAGAGGGCTGGTTCAGAACACCTGGTTTATATGAATCTAAAGTAGATTACAGCTCCCATATAAATCCCTACAACAAACCCTCTTTTTCAGACTCTAGCTTTTAGCGGCACATTTCCATGGCTCCATCTTGACCAGATGATCACAAGATGGCAATCAAGAGATCTCTGCATTGTTCCAATTTTAGTATCAATGCTGCTGAAGAGAGCACACAATCAAGAGATCTCAAAGCATCTGCTAGTTTATAGCTTAAATAGTTGACTGGTTGACCAAAGTTTCAAGGTAAAATAATGATTTTTTTAAAAAAAAGGGAGGAAGTTCAAGCAAGTGAAAAATAAATAAACTGTTCAATCAGTCAATGGTGTTAGGAACAAGGAAAAAAGAGGGGGGAAAACCCTTAATTTAATTTAATTTAATTATGGGACTTATATGCCACCCTATCTCCCGAAGGACTCAGGGCGGCTAACAACAATAAAAAACAACAATAAAAACAATAAATACAAATATTAAAAGAAATTAAATTTTACAAAGCCCCACTAAAAACCAGTAAAAATTAAAAACATAATTTAAAACTCCCAACGTCAGTCCAGTTCAGCCAGTTGGAAAAGGTATGTCTTTAGGTCGCGACGAAAGGACTGGAGATCTGGGGCCATCCAAAGTTCTCGGGGGAGCTGATTACAAAGGGCAGGTGCCCCAACAGAGAAGGCCCTCCCCCTGGGGGTCGCCAGCCAACATTGTCTGCCCGACAGCACTCTGAGGAGACCCTCTCTGTGTGAGCGCACAGGGCGATGGGAAGTCATTCCTGGCAGCAGACAGTCCTGCAAATATCCCAGACCTAAGCCATGTAGGGCTTTATAAGTAAGAACCAGCACCTTGAACCTCACCCGGAAGACAACCAGCAACCAATGCAGCTCATGCAGGAGGGGTGTAATATGGGAGTATCGGGATGCTCCCATCACAACCCAAACGGCCGCATTCTGCACCAGCTGAAGCCTCCGGGTAGCCTTCAAGGGCAGCCCCATGTAGAGAGCATTGCAGTAATCTACATGGGAGGTAATGAGTGCATGAGTGACTGTACATAAGGCAGCACGGTCCAGATAGTGGTGCAACTGGCACACCAGGCAAACCTGGGCAAATACCCCCTGGCCACAACCCCTATATGGTCTTCTAAATTGAGTCGTGCATCCAGAAGGACGCCCAAGTTGCATGCCCTATCAATGGGAGGCAACACCTCTCTCCCCATAACCAAAGATGGTGAATCTTGGACAACACGAGATGCCGATACATAGAGCCACTCGGTCTTGGCTGGGTTGAGTTGGAGCCTGTTCTTCCCCATCCAGATCCGTACCGCTTCCAGGCAACGGGACATCACGTCGAAGGCATCACTGGGTTGGTTCGGAGTGGAGATGAAAAGCTGGGTATCATCAGCATATTGATGATACCTCACTCCGAAACCACGTATGATCTCACCCAGTGGCTTCATGTAGATGTTGAACAGGAGGGGAGAGAGGACCGACCCCTGAGGCACCCCACAATAAAGGGGCCTCAGGGTTGACGTCTGTCCTCCTGCCAACACCGTCTGTGAATGGCCCGAGAGGTAGGAGGAGAACCACCATAAGACGGTGCCTCCCACTCCCAACCCCTGGAGACGTCGCAGCAAGATACCATGGTATCAAAAGCCGCTGACAGATCTAATAGGACCAGGATAGAGGAATAACCCCTATCCCGAGCCCGCCAGAGATCATCCACCAGCACAACCAATTCCATCTCCGTGCTGCCTACAGTAACCAGAGCATTGTTCATGCCATTTGGAGGCAGATTTACCCAGGCAGGACAATGTTGGATGGACCTGGAATTTTAGCAGAAGAAATCACCAGTCATGACACTTACATTAAAGCTGTATGAGCAGAAATACACGCACACTGCTACATGTGTGCAGTAAGGCCCACTGTCTGAGCAGCCAGATTTGAAATGTCTTGATTTCCTACTGCTTCCAGAGGAGACCAGAGGAAACGTGGCAATATAGCTGTGCGAGTATCATCCAAGTGAATTACAGTATGATGAATCTGATGTACCATATGTGCCACAAGTTCTCAAACAGTTCTTTCTTCCCATGCCTATCAATATACATATGTACATTGAATTTCATGTATGGATTCAAACGAAAGATAGCACAAGGGATACTTTGAAAGCTCATAAAACTCAACAAAATTTATACAGCCAAGAGCAACAAAATTATAAGCAACACTAAATGGAGCTGAAGCAACCAAATGAATTGTTCACATATGAGAATCTATAATTTGCACAGTTCGGATACATTTTCTATCTGAAATATTAACAATCTTTCAAAAAACACTTTGGGGGAAAAAGATTAAATGCTAGCTTGTTCTTTATAGTTCCATGGTAGATTGAGTTAATGAGCAGCTATAGAAAATCAACAGAACTAATCAAACCATTTGGAGACTGAAATCTTCATCAACCTCATTGCCATGTCTGAATACCCAGGATGGTGCTTTCAAGATAAAGCAAGAATTCAACCAAGTAATTAAAAGGAAATTGCTGGCTCTTTGGCATTCACTGTATGATTAACAATCTGGAAACAAAGTACTACATTTCTACTATATTTTCCAAAACTAGCTCCTCTCATGGCACGAAGAGGATAGAGTAGGTAGCCTTAAAAAGAAAAAGGAAAGCAAAACCTCTGCAAGTACATGAGCCCCAATATAAATTCATCTCCCTTGTGAGTCTACAGTTTTAAGGGTACGTGACAGCATAAGAAGAATCTAGAACAGACATGTCAAACACAAGGCCCGGGGGCCAGATCCGGCCCGCGAAATGGTTTCATGCGGCCCGCGAAGCCATCCTGGAAACAGGGAGGGAACGGCCCCCACTGCCTTGGCCCTGGCCCAGAGACCCTCCTTCTGCCAGAGACCCCCAGATCTGTCCCACTCCTGCCCAGGCCCCCATAGGCACCCTTGATGCGAACGATGTAGAGCTGGCCACGCCCACCCAGTAGGCCATATGCACTCTAGCCACGCCCACCCAGTAGGGCACGCCCACCCTGGCCACACCCACCCGACCTCTGGAGGGCAACCGCAGTGCTGATGCGGCCCTCAATGAAATTGAGTTTGACACCCCTGATCTAGAAGAATTATACCAGGGGTGTATAGCCTAATGGTCCACAGTATCTTCCTGTTCCCACAAAGGTTTGGTGCAGTCTACAGACACCACCAGAAGTTGTATAATGTGTAATATAATGGAAAATAGAAATGGTTAACTATATGCAGAGCAATCTGTTCAGTTTTCATTGTAGGAAAATGTGCTTTGGATTTCAATACAGTTTTTGTCCTAACTTCATCTGGTGTTTTTTTTTTAGGGTTTGGGCACCATCTACATATTTGACATGTACCCCCAATTACCACTCAAAGGTCAACTGGGAACCTATCAAAAAGGGCTAACCGTTGACTAAAAGTTGGTTTAGACCAAAAGCCCAACTCATTTGTTTTTAACAACTGTGTATCCCCCAGATATACTGGAGTGAAACTCTCATATTACCTGGCCAAATTTAGTATGGAAATGTGGAATTGTAATTCTATATATATGAAGGGCAAAGGGTGGTAGATGGTTGTTCTAGTTCAATATCCTCTTTCCTAAAGTTTGAAGTACAGAAGAAAAATATGAAAACAATTATTTCTTTCCTTTGTCCTGTGAATATTCTATTCCATGACAGAAATTTCTACTGAATTTCTAAGACTTTACTACCATTTACCGTATTTTCTGGCGTATAAGACGACTGGGCGTATAAGACGACCCCCCAACTTTTGAGATGATTTTCATGGGTTAAAAAGTCGTCTTATACACCAGAAAATACGGTAGCTTAAAGCAGTATTTCTCAACTTTAGCAGCTTTAAGGTATGTGGGCTTCAGCATTCTGGCTGGGGAATTCTGGGAGTTGAAGAACATAGAGCTTTAAGTGATTCAGAAATTGTGGCTTAGAGCATGGCTGTTCACTACTGTGCATCTAGTATTCTTCCTTATTGACTATAAAATATCATATTTCAGATAATCTGCAAGATCACCCAACATTAAAGCTTCATTGAACTAACAGATTTTATTTCTTCTGGTCAAATAAGTAAACCATGCTATAACTCACAAACTGTCACAGATTATCTTACTTTTAACTCCATCTATTTAAGTGACAGGTTTATATGCATTTTTAATGATTTTTTTTAAAAAAGAAAAGCTTGGAAACTTAGAAAAACTACTTGCGTTAAGAAACAAAACCTGAAAATTACAAAATTCTGTCCTTAAATGTCCTTTTTTTAGTTTTAAGTAAATAGATTATATTGATTCAACGGTGGCTTTGGAACAATCTTATTCCCATAGTGTAATAGTCTTAGAAGCCATTAACAATCTTCCTATCTATAAAAGTTATGCTTCCAAGTACTAGTCCTGCACTTGTTTCTTGTCTTATTACCATTTCGCATAGAAAGCAATTTAACTCTTACCTTCCCATAGATCTGGAGTACTTTGCATCACGTTTTGCCTTTCTCCAAGAGTCCAGCTCTTCCTTCCAGCCTGCTCCATCCATTTTCTGCAGCTGTTTATTTCAGTCACTTGTCCTGTTAATCACCTTCTCACCCCCCCCCCAGTTCTGTTTTGCCTCAGGACAAAGAATGCTAATTACCAAGAATGGGGCTGGGGAACTCATGGGAGGGTGCCTACTTTTCCCCACTCCCATCTTGAGGCACCCCAAAGGTTCTCCAAATAGAACTTTCTTTCCTTTCCAGCCAAGGGGGGGGCGCTTTGGATAATACATCTTTCTATATACTGTTAGCAAGGAAAGGCTGGCAAAAATATCTGTGTCTGTCTGTGATGTTTATGTGTTACCCATCTGGGCCATAGGGGGAGGAGGCAACACCTCTAACCTGTTTATAGGTTGAGTGTGTTTAAGTCTAGTACATTCAGATATATAACATTTTCTGTTTCTCCTGCAGATTGAAAGAAAACCCATCTGGTTAAATAGAATATTTCTATCTTAAAATTAATGGCGGCTCTTTTACATTAACAATCTGCACATTGGAAGTGAAAAGGAATTAGAATGTTAATGCCTGAAATATTTCCTCCTTATAAATATTGCAAGAAGTACCAAAAGAGCATGTGAGTCTTTTAAATAATTATATTTTAACAAACTGATACTCTAGTTGAATTAGAAGAACTACTTTAATGAAAGGTTTGAATAACTAATTTGAACTGCAATTTATTCAATAAAGCCATAGCTAACACAAAACATGGCTTTGCTTAAGGGAACCCAGTTGTTTTTAATCATTTATAAGTTTCAGTGGGATAAATGACTGGTAGGTAATTGTTTTATTTGATCCACCTGCAAGAATTAAACATGTAAAATAGCTACAAGGAAGTAGGAAATTATCTTTCTTGGGAGGTGGCTAGAGTATGATTGATTAAGGTTTATTTTGCTTGTTTTCTGTTGTTAATGTTTGTCAGCCTAAAAGCAGTAAATTTGAATTAGTACAAAGTGGGGGATTGTACTTTTATACACATATGGTCTAGCAGGCTGAGTAAAAATAGGAATATATATTTTTATCAGTAAATCAGCTATAACTTTGTACAATTTTGTAATTCTCCCTCCTAAGTGATACTTTAATTTCAGATCTTTCTTATTATACCACCTTACATCAGGAAGTTTTATCAAGCATGAATGGAATAAGGGATGTCTGAATGTTATAGTTATGCTTTGAAATGAAATTTATTTTTTCATCTTAATTTGTATTCCTTTCCCAGAGTTTTATTTACTCCATGGCAGACACAGAGGGTTCTGATTACTTAGTTTCAGATGAAGAGGTAAGAATGGTTGCTTAGATTTATTTTGATAGGTTTCTTTAAATGAAGAATTAGATAGTCATAGCAATTGTGTCCATTTATAGCAGCATATCATTTAACTAACAATTAAATAAACCATTAAAATGGTTAAATCTTAGCTGTGTTAAACTATAGTTCTGATTTATGAAAATGCAGGCATGGAAAATCCTTAACCTTCCAAATTACTGCCTAGATTGGGAGTCTGCCAGACTGATTTCTCTGTTTTAATAGTCTCAAAATGTAGTATCAGGTTTGAGATGAAATTTAGTTTCTGGCCATTTTCTAATACCATATACTAAAATGAAAAATAAATTCAGCCCTTTGGAAATAAGTTAACATTTCCCTTATGTCTTTAACCCTACTGCTGAAAACTGTAGCCCTTTCCATAATAAACAGTGCAGAAAAAGGACACCTTAAAGTACAGAACACATAGCTTAGCTTGTTCATGATGTTAGCTTGGTAAAGGAAAGATATGAAAAGTTCACTAGCATACAGTAATTGCATTGTTTGACTTCACATCCTTCAACTAATAGTGTGATAGCTGTGGGAAATGTAGAAAATGCAAGATACAGGAAAAGGTGGATACAGTTTCGAAAAGCTGTTAGAGACAATGCTACTGAACAGTGACTTCTACTTACTGTTTAGTAGCAATAAGACATAAAGTCATTTATAAATAGGGTGCAGTTGAAGAGCAGTAGCCAGATTCAAGGTGGCACGCTTGAAAATTCACCAGGCAGGGTTTGCAAAAGCTGCCCCACACAAGAAGCATGGGGCATGTAACTTTAAAGAAGGCAAGAATCAATCTACGTTTGGCTGTTTAAAAAATGTTTATATGATTGGAAGATATAAAGTTCCGATGTTTTGAATGTTGGTGACTTCATAATATGGTATGGACAGTATAGTTTTAGTTTGTCATTTAAACTCAGAATTTGTGGCTTGTTAAAAAAAAAAACCTGGCATGGTGCAATATGTGAATTCAGTTTTTATGTGCCTGGTAGATGACCTAGGCATGGAACTGAATGAAGAAATTGATCCTTGCTGATCTTTCTGATCATTAATTTTTGATACTTTTAAAATTATATTCTTTGAGAACAGGAGTGTCAAAGTGCAGGCCAGTGGGCCACCTGCGTCAGGCCGAAACCACACCCATCCCATTGCCGGCAATGGAAAAAAGTCACCATACATTGTGACACACCATGTGACTTTGCGAGTTTGACACCCCTGTTCTAGAACACTTTACAGCAGGCATGTCAAACTCGCAACGTCATGTGACATCACGCAACGTATTGGGACGGTTTTGCCATTGCCGGCAATGGGGTGGGTGCGGCTTCCGGATGACGCGTCCGGCATGTAGGCCGGCAGTTTGACACCCCTGCTTTACAGTATATGCATGCAGTTAGAGAATTTTATTGTGCTACTAATTTATGGAAGAGGCAAGTTTGTGAAAGCCTTTGACTTTCAAGAATGCAACAATGTTTTGTTTTGTCTGCCATATGTTAAAAAAATACTTAACTCTTTTTTGTATGTTCAAGCTTGAATATTATTAGTAGCATGTCACTTTATTTATTATATCTATATGCTACTTCTTGTATAACTTAACCAAACATAATGCTTCCACCTATTTTCCCTACAACATCTACTCTTGGAAGTGTTAGGCTGAAAAAAGTGATTGGATTAAAGTTACCCAGCTGATTTCTGTGCTTAAGAGAGGATTAAAGCTCTGCATCTCTGGTCTAGCGCACTAACTGCTAAACCACATTTGTTCTGAGGTGATTCAGATTTTTGATCCCAGGGAAACAAGACAATTTACAACTTTGTGATTCATGTTAGCTTGAACTTTTGACCAATTATAGCTTGTAGATTAGATAAATAGCTATATAAAATGAGCCTGATGTCAATGATTCATATGCTGGTTATTCCAGGCCTGATTACAGCCAAGCTTTCATTGTTGGTTTGCCTTTTGTTTGAACAACATTTACTATTTTGATGTTCTGGCAGGTGAATGATTTAGGTTCTAATCAATATTCTTGCTTTTTATAAGATCTTGGACTTTAAAAACATAATAACTATAATAAATCAATGTATAATTTTAAAATGCCTGCTTTCCATCCTATCTTTCTATTAATTTAGATGGGTAGGTAATAACACAGCCTTCACTATGGTTACCTCAAATCTCCTGAATGTCTCTTTAGATTCACCAAGCTGCTGTAGGTTTTTCCATGAGGGAGCAAAAACAATACATCTGATATTTTTTATTAATATGATTTAAATAATGGAAAAATGGCCAATACAGGTAGTCCTCAGCTTATGAAAGGTCACTTAACAACTGTTCAAATTTACAACAGACTTAAAAAAGCAACTTATGTCCCATCCTCAAAGTTATGACCGTTACATCATCCTTGTGGCCACGTGATTGCATTTCATTCATGTGGCAGCTGACTCATATTTATAACCAGTTGCAGCATTCCACGGTCATGCGATCATGTTTTATGACCTGGTAAAAACTAGCAAAAATGCCATTTGGATAAACTGGATTTGGATTTATGCATTGTATTTAACAACAGTGGTGACTCACTTAAAAACCATGTTAAAAGTGGTCATAAAATCAAGTCAATGTAGGTGGTGACTCAACATACAATCACAATGGCTTATAATAAAAATTCTAGGCTCAATTGTCATAATTTGAGGACTACCTGTACTGCCTTTAAAAAAAAACTACATGTTTGTCTAAATGTGTATTCTGAGGTTTATACATTTAGGATATTCAACGTTTATTCAATTTCAGATTTCTACAAACAAGGAGAGACATTCTCGCCTTGGAGAGGATAATCTAGATGATACGCTGGAATATGATTTTGCTGGTGAATGTTTAAAAGTGAAAAAAATTGAGGATGTGAATGCTAAGAAGAGTGATGCACTGAATGATCAAAATAATGGACAAGAATTTGAATCTGAAAAATTTCCAGGTTCCAGGGAGCTAATAGTATCTGATCCTCTGACTCCTATTCCAAACACTCAAGCATGTGTCCCATATTGTGGTTCTCTCAATCCTTGCAACTCATACTTGAAAGCTGAAAAAAATGCAAACATAAAGGAAAGTATTACTGATTTAGAGACAGAAAAATATTAAAAAATTCATGCCATATGGGTCAGGGGCAATAAGAGAGTTACAATTTAGACTCAGTGTTATCCTTCCCCATATAGTTACAAATGTTTATGCATTTTTTTACCCAATTCTTGTTTGCAATTAACTGCAGGATTTGGATTTGATGAAATACTATTGCACAGAAGCTATTGTATCTATGAATAAATAAAAAGTCTGTATTTAAGTCTTTGCAAGATCAAACGTGAAAAGTTGATCCCAAATGTTTGAAGGCAAAAACAGAGGAATTGTCCAAATAAATCAAATAAAACTATGTTAATGTCTTTCCTTCAGCCAGTAAGGGACCACACATTGGTATACTCCTGTTTCTGCAACTTAATAATTACACTGACATAGCTGAAAAGAAGTTTTCTATATCTTTATAAATTGTAGCCCTATACCCAATGGAGAGAAGTGCTGAAAGGTATTAAATAAGATTCAGGCCTCAAAGCCCTTCAAATTGAATCTTATCCAAAGGGTAACTGTTGAATTCTGTTCAATTTTAATATAAACAGCCTCTTGGAGGAATCAAAGAGGCTATATCAGGCATGACAAACTATCAGGACTTTCTCCCCATTGCCAGCCATGGGGTGGGTGCGGTTTTGGTGTGATGCATCCGGCTCATGGGCTGGCAGTTTGACATGCCTGGGCTATATTAAAATTGAGCAGCCCTCCCTCAACAGGTGGAGGAATTTGATACCACCTATCTCCTGTTTACCACACAATGAAAGCTCAATGCAAAGTTCCAACCCATTTGCACTCTGATTCAGGTGACGCTGAAAATACAGATGAACCCCAAAGTGGCCTCAACAATTGTCAGAGTGCTAAGGACAGGATGACTGCAAAGAATACAAATCTTTCCATTCCCCACAAGCTAGTTAGAATTGAAGAAGCTGCTTTGATAAGTGAAGGTTTTCAAAGAAAAAAAAAACCAAGAAAGTACAGTTGCCTTTTTCAAAAAACAAAGAAAAGCACCATTCAGTGTACAAAGGCAAGTATAATTTAATAAATACAACAGAAACTTAGCATACTGATTCTTATGTCTGGAATAGGGCAGCTAAAAGATATGTTGTTCTAGGATCAGAAGCAATGAATCTGGAAGATGTGCTGCATTTTTTTTTTCATTTCTAAAAGTGGTGAAAACTTGGCAATGCTGTAGAGAGCATCTCAATTATAATAAGTGGATGAACAAATAAAAATGATTCTGCTGTTAGTCTATACAACCCAGAGAAAATGTATTTAAACAAAAATGTATTTAAGTTATAGGGAATCGGATTCCAATTGAGTGTTAGGTTGGAAAAATGTACTAATAGTAAGATTAGTGTAGCAATGGAAACCTACTATTCAGACAGGATGTGGACTCTCTTTTCTTCATTGTGTTCATGATCTGGATATATTCCCATCTTTCTGGAATGCTTTAAGCTGAATTCCTGTTTTGAACACAATGTTAGATTTAGAAATAGAAAGTCTGAAGGCTTGATAGGCTAAATGGTTCCTTCCAACTTGTGATCTTACTATTCTAGTTTATAAAAGATTATTTACAATGTCTCAGTGCTTTGTTTTCATGATAGGAAAGACACATTTTGTATCAAAGCCTGGATTTCAGATAACATTGATTATAGTAATAGACCACTTATGAAAAGACTGTATTTGTAAACTGCAACTATCTTTTAGTTACAAAGTCTTAGCGAAAGTAACACATACATCCTAGTTAATTTTACTTTGAAATCAGTTTTACCATATTTGGTGGATAGAAATCCTAAGAGTGCACATAATGTTGAAATCATCTGCTGGGAGCCTTGACAGTTTCCCAGTTTTATGAAAAATTCCTTATGTGCTGAAGTCAATGCCTTGGTAGTTGCATTTCAACACTATCAGATACGACAGGATTTGAAGCTGAATTATCTTTTTATGGTATCTCTCCCGTTTAAGTATTTATAGAAAGTACATGCAATTTACTTTATGAAAGCATGAAGTAAATCACCAAACAGAACAGGCAGAATTTTATATTTATGAAACTGGAATTATGCTGCACAACTGCCAAATTCCATAAATCCATAAAAATGGCCAACAGCCATATGCATTGAATTTCTGCTGAATATAGTTAAGTGAAGACTGCTGCAGAAGCAAACTTAACCACAACTGCAGTATATCATGTTATAGTCTGCAGGGTTTTTGTTTTGTTTTTTGCACATATTTTACAAAAGGACACAATTCTCTTATTAAATGTTCCTTTCTTTTAAAATATATGATGTTTGATTAAACTGGTTCATATTTTCTAAAGGGGAATCAAATATCACTTAGTTACATGCCAGGAGTGACTCTAGCAAAGTTTGAGGCACCTGCACTTCAATTAAGTGCATCAAAATATGAATATCTTATTACAGCAAAAGAAATGCATTTCTCTCTCCTTATATTAAATGTGTATACTTCATTCCTTTATGGAGTAATATGTTCCAAAACTGGTATTCATAAAGGAAAGAGATTTTATATGCAGTTCTCACAGTCATAATTACAGTGAGTTTTCAGATAATTTATTCATGTACACCACCCACGTAGCAAATAATAAGGCTGGAAGGCACTCTTCAGTCAGTATGTTTTTTTAAAAAATATGCAAATGTTTTGAAAAACAGGAAATTCTTAAATCTTTTGGCACCAAAACTTTTTTTTGCTGCTGTCCTGTAATGCCCCGCTTTTGCCTCTGCTCATGGAATTTCCAAATGCCAAAAACAGTTGGATCCCCTTGTCAGCTTCTGAAGTTGAACTTCTATCTCTCTTCACAGACCATTCTTTCTGCATGTTGATGGAGGATTTTTTATATATATCTCGGGATGCCCACACCCTGAAAACAAGAAACCAGGGCCTGAGAAGATTACTATTTGCCTACCACAATTGTTGTTAATAGAGCTAATTCTGAGAACAGAGTACGGTAATCCCCTAGTGGGCTGTTTTAGAACAATTGGAGGCAAGTAATAACAGGAATAAGACTTTTCTGCAAGAAATAGATCAAGGCCTTGGCCCTGGCCCAGAGACCCTCCTTCTGCCAGAGACCCTCAGATCTGTCCCATTCCTGCCCAGGCCCCCATAGGCACCCTTGATGTGAACGATGTAGAGCTGGCCATGCCCACCCAGTAGGCCATATGTACTCTAGCCACACCCACCCAGTACGCCACACCCACCCTGGCCATACCCACCCGGCCCCCTGAGGGCAACCGCAATGCTGATGCGGCCCTCAATGAAATTGAGTTTGACACCCCTGCTGTAGATTGTCGTATAAGTCTTTTCTTCAGAATGAAGCAATCCTATTTGATAGAGTATTAAGAATAAAAGTACAGAATTTATAGGTCAATCAACAGAATAGGTTAGTATCAGGCTCAGTAACATACAGTATATTAGACATTTCAGTTTAGGTTTGGTACTCTGTATTATCTTGGCAAATGTAAATTGAATTACAAATGAGAGGTGAACAACCACCCGTTAGTAAGATTTTAATCTTAGCCAAAACCAGCCTGGTCCAACTTTTTGAATTTGAAGTCCCCAGAATGATGGAAAATAATCTCCAGAATTTACCACCATCAGAGTTTATGTAAAGATAACAAATTGGCCTTGTCTGTTACAAAATTTGGAAGAAAAATCTCTATACTGTCAAGCTGAAGCTATTTGCTTCATGAATCAAAGCAGTAAAAATAGTATTTCTTTCTTTTCCATAGATAGAAAAGCTACATGCAGCCTTTTTAACATTAAAAATAGGATAGCATCCTACACTGCATTTGAAGACAATAGCATTTCTGGCACCCTGGAGAGATGCTACAGTGGTCTCTACATTTTGCCTTCAGCATCTCTACCTGAGGCTATATTCTCATTATGTTTAATAAGGTGGTTCCGCCCCAGGCGCCTAATGGACCCGGATCGGTTCCAGAGGGCGCTTGGGCCTATACCTATCACCCTTACCCACAGCCCAGTCGATGCTCTGGTGGAGGCCTGGGAAACGGCTGCCACCAGGGCACTTGACTGCGTTGTACCCATGCGACCTCTGACCCGGCGCAGATCCCGTTGGGCCCCATGGTTCTCTGTGGAGCTCCGGGAGATGAAGCGTCGGAGACGAGGTCTAGAGAGTGGTTGGAGATCCAGCCGATCCGAATCCGACCGATTGCAGTTAAGAACCTTTATAAGGTCTTATCTTGCGGCGATAGGGACGGCGAAGTCTAACTACTTTGCCGCCCTTATCGCGTCCGCAGATAATCGCCCGGCCGCCCTGTTTAGGGTGACTCGCTCCCTCCTTAACCAGGAGGTGAGAGAGGATCCCTTGCAGGGACGAGCCGAGGAGTTTAGTCATCATCTGGCGGACAAAATCGCTCGGATCCGGACCGGTCTGGACTCTGACTGGGCAGAGTCTGATGTGGAGGAATCAGGCGGTCTTGAGCACGTTATTTGGATTGAGTTCAACCCTGTTTCCCCTGATGATGTGGACAGGATCATGGGGAAACTGAGCACCACCACCTGTTTGTTGAATCTGTGCCCCTCCTGGCTAGCTTATGCGGCTCGGGAGGGAACACGAGGCTGGTTCCATGCAGTAATAACTGCTTCTTTGAAGGAGGGTGTCTTCCCTGCTGCCTTGAAGGAGGCGGTGGTGAGACCCCTTCTCAAGAAGCCTGCTTTGGACCCGGCTGCTTTAGACAACTATCGTCCAGTCTCCAACCTTCGCTTTTTGGCGAAGGTTGTTGAGAGTGTGGTGGCGCATCAGCTCCCTCTGTTCCTGGAGGAAACTGATTATCTGGACCCGTACCAATCAGGTTTCAGGCCCGGACACAGCACGGAGACAGCATTGGTCGCGCTGGTGAATGATCTCTGGAGGGCAAGGGACAGGGGTTGCTCCTCTGTCCTGGTCCTATTAGATCTCTCAGCGGCTTTTGATACCATCGACCATGGTATCCTGCTGCGGCGTCTCAGGGGGTTGGGAGTGGGAGGCACCATTCTACGGTGGTTCTCCTCCTACCTCCAGGGCCGCTCGCAGTCGGTGTTGACGGAAGGGCAGAGATCCGCCCCGAGGCCTCTCATTTGTGGAGTTCCTCAGGGGTTGGTTCTGTCGCCTCTCCTGTTCAACATCTATATGAAGCCGCTGGGCGAGATCATTCGTGGCTTTGGGGTGGGGTATCACCAGTACCCTGATGATACCCAACTTTTTCTTTCCACCCCGAACCAACCCAGTGATGCCCTCTCCGTGATGTCCCGGTGCCTGGAGGCGGTTCAGGTCTGGATGGGGAGAAACAGGCTTCGTCTCAATCCCGCCAAGACTGAGTGGCTGTGCATATCGGCATCTCGGGTTAACCAAGTTATTCCACCTCTAACGATGGGGGGTGAGGTGTTACCCCCCGTTGATAGGGCTCGCAACTTGGGCGTCCTCCTGGATTCACGGCTCAATTTTGAAGATCACATAGGAGCCGTGACCAGGGGGGCTTTTGCACAGGTTCACCTGGTGCGCCAGTTGCGTCCCTATCTGGACCGAGACGCCCTACGCACAGTTACTCATGCGCTTGTGACCTCCCGTTTGGACTACTGTAATGCTCTCTACATGGGGCTGCCCTTGAAGACCACTTGGAGGCTTCAACTGGTGCAGAATGCGGCCACGCGAGTTGTAATCGGGGTCTCCCGATACTCCCATGTAACACCTCTACTCCGCGAGCTGCATTGGCTTCCGGTTGCCCTCCGGGTGAAATTCAAGGTGCTGGTTATCACCTTTAAAGCCCTACATGGCCTGGGTCCGGGGTATTTGAGGGAACACCTGCTGCCGGCATCAAATGCCCTTCGCCCAGTGCGCTCTCACAGGGAGGGTCTGCTCAGGGTCCCGCCGGTAAGAGATTGCCGGCGGGTGACACCCAGGGATAGGGCGTTCTCAGTGGGAGTGCCTGCCCTCTGGAACCAGCTGCCGGTGGAGCTGAGGACTGCTCCCGACCTCCGATCATTCCGCCGGGGCCTGAAGACCTGGCTCTTTGAGCTCTCGGGCCCAGGCTGAGGAGACATTCATTTTAACTGGGTTTTTTAATAGTACAGGGTTGATTTAATATTTTTTAAATTGGATTTTAACTTTTGTATTGTTGATTTTTAACTCCCTGTAAACCACCCTGAGTCCTCAGGGAAAGGGCGGTATATAAATGCAATAAAATAAATAAATAAATAAATAAATTCCTGGACTAGCCCTACTGTGTGCCAATTCCAAATAATTTTGGCCAAAGCCATTTGGAATAAAATCTTGTGTTTGTGAACCTTTATTATAAAATGTGTGCATAGTTTGCACTTCCACATTCTTATTACCATACTGCATTTGGATGATTGCTACCCAGTGGTAAAATGCTGAGTGATCATGTTCCATAAATATATGTTAGAAAAGCCCTGTAACGCTTTATTAGTTTGCATTTATGCCAGAGAAGCCTCATAATTTAGAATTCTTCTTTTCTAGTGCTGATTAACAATTTACTAATGGTTTGATGCCAGAAAGCTATAAATGAATCAAGCCTTAACTTTTCATAAATAACCTCTCCCACCACTTTGGGGCAGGAAGAGTTACAGTTTCACCTTAAAATAATTGATGATTTGCTTGAGCAGTTAAAACATTTAATTAAGATCTTAGTAAATAGTGCCAAACATAGATGAAAGAAACTACAGCAATTGTAAGAAATGATTGATGACCAATTATTGTCATTTGCTTTCAAAATAAGAAGATGGAAGTCTTTCATGTCTATCATCTGTTCTGAAGCCTTCTGTTAAAAATTGAAGATGGCATGTCTGAATCTAAATGTTACAATCCTGTTAGACTATAACTCCTATCATTTTAATTAAAGCTAATGTGAGCTTGAAATGAGAAAAACATGGGCAGACAATTTGGGAAAAGCTACTACCAATACTGTTTACCTTACTGGAAATGTCAATTTATTTATTTTTTTGTCCTGAAAACTTAGCAATGTAAAATTTTGTCTTCACATCCCAAATCACAATAATTTTCATTTTGTATATTTCCATCTTCCAGATAGTGGAATGGGTAAATAAAAAATAAAAGTAGCATTTTGAATGGGCCATCTAACAATATAAATAGGGCTCTTTGAACAATTCAAAGTACATTTGCTTTAAAGAAAAATCCACTTTTGGGAAGAACATCATCACTGGCAGTTGTCTCATGGTTGTGGCTATATGCTTAATTATTTAGGAGTGGCAGAAAAAACAGGATAGCACAATGAAATACAATGCCAAAGAGAAAAAAAGCTGATACAAAAACAGTATTTGTAGCCTTTCCAAAAGTATTTGTAGCCCTTGGTCACTGCTGAATCTGTCCCAAGAAGCATAACCCAGACCAATATATCAGTTATTATCTTTAACTGGCATCCAATATATATTCCTTCAATGTAAAGAGACTTTTAACATTTCCCAGTTGTGCAGTAATACTCTCTTTGTTCTCAAGAGAGAACAAAGATTGTGACTTGTGGCTGGCCAAGTTAAAGAAATTGAGAGCTAAGAAACTTAAACTGAAAGTAACCTCAACTTTTCCATTCCAAAGGCTCTGATAGGCAATAAGTTTAAAAGAGTTGAGAAATTTCATTGGCCTGTGGGGATTGCTCTATTTTAGCCACAGAAATGTTTCAGTGCAACCTAATTAATTTGCTTAATTTCTACTTTTAAAATTGGAGATTTACCTTGATTGGCATGTTTCAGTCTAAATTTCATCACATAGAAATTCAAAATGTTTTAAAGGATGATTCTATATACTGTACCTACAGCCATGTTGGGATAATATTGCAGGAACTAAAAGTGCACAAACCTTCAGGTATATGTTACAGAAACCCTTGTTGTAGAACTGATTTGTAAATCAAAATAACGTAGAAGAGACAAACGATATCAAGTACGTCTGTACCAACAGACTTTGTCTTTTTAGTGATCAATGATAGATGATTTTAAGAGGAATAACTGTGATGATGTATTGCAGCAAAAGTGAGAAAGGATATTATAGCAGTTAAAGACTGACATAAAGGACCAGTTCTCACAGCTAGAAACATTTTTGGTGGAGCAGTGGGCTAATGCCTCCTTAAGTAACACCAGCTGCCTGCAATTAGTGCAGGTTCGCATCCCACCAGGCTCAAGGTTGACTCAGCCTTCCATCCTTCCGAGGTAGGTAAAATGAGGACCCAGATTGTTGGGGGCAATTAAGCTGACTTTGTAATAATGCCGCTTGGGGTGTGTGTGAAAGCCCTAATAAGCAGGCATATACATAGAATGAAGGCTACTGCTAAGCTTGTAAGCCGCCCTGAGTCTTCGGAGAAGGGCGGGATATAAATGGAATTAAAATTTAAAAATTTTTTAAAAAATTGTGAAATAAAAAAGCGTCTAATATTGGCATATATCCCAATATGTAATATTGAAAACAGGGTTGGGAACAATTATCTCAGAAGAAAATAAAGTGCAAAAAGTATTATTGTAATGATAGTTGATTAAGAATTATGTTCATTCACAAAGCAACATCAATAGTACTTTAAGAAGTAATTGTTTTCATCCAGTTTTTCCTTCTTAGGAAGTCTCTGATTCCCTATGATTTATTTACATACATACACAGGCAGTCTATTGAATAATATCTTATTTATCTAACTTCTTGTTATCTGAATAAACAAGCTTATCTAAAAGCATTTTCTTTCAACGGCTGCAGGTGCTCTAGAAATGGAAATTGATTTTTGTGAAAACCTATTATTGTGATTGTAGGCTTGCTACTAACTATGATATTGTATGAGCAAATGGAATTATTGGTGCTATTAGTTAATGTTCTGGCTAATATCGACCATATATTTTCAACAATAAATATAACTATCCTCAACAGAGATATCTTTTCAGCATTTTCTCTAACAACTTGATAACACAGCCTGAAATTAAAGCTGTCTAACCATAATAATTAGGATTTAGAGTCACAACTTCAATTCACCTCCATTTCCAACCTGTACTCTTCATTGTTTTAGAGTAGAAAGGGCAAATAGCTGTCTTATAGAAATAATGAAGGAAAGGGAAGAATTTGGATTCTTATATTAAATTGAAGCTTATTTCTCCATGACTAAATAAATATTAACAAGAAAAAATATCTTGCGTAGATGGAAAACACTTATTACCATTTGTTTTCAACCCCAAAGAAGATGTGACTAAACCTGATTTATATTTTCATAAAATCTTACAGCCATCTTGATGTTTTCAGTTTTATAATTGTCAGTTATTAGGCTACTATAAATGGTCAGCAAGAAGCTGGATAGAAATTAGGAGCAAAAAATATAAAAACATTGACTTTATTTTAACAAACTAGTTTGGGAACCTGTGCATATGTTATTAAATTAGGATCACTGAATCAAAGAGTGGGAAGTTACTTTAGGAAAGAATTGGCAGGATATGGGGGCAGAGTTAAAAGAGGATTCAGCCTAGAATCTCTACAGTTTTCTATTTGCAACTCAACATTCTTATTTCCACTTACATATATTTCTTTTGTACAAAGGATAGTCTTAAGTAAACAACAATTTCTTTATTTAGCTTCTGCTTGAGGAACAGGTGGCAGCTATGGCTAGGAGGGGCTTTGCATAACTCAGTCTGGTGTACTAGTTACAACCATTCCTGATTCAGGGAATTATTTGCATAGTCACTTATATCTTGGACTTCTCGTGATTGGACTATTCAATATATGTTGTGTGAGATTGCCTTTGAAGTTCATCCAGAACCTATAGTTAGTCCAAAATGCAGTGACTCATATAGTTATGGGTGTGATTTGTTATACACAAATGGTACTGTCCAATAAGATTCAAAATGCAAATCCCTAGGCTTCCCCATCAGGAGCCTTCTCCACTGCTGCCCCCCCTTCTTTGGAAGTGCATGCATCTTGAGGTTAAACTGTCACCAATCCAGCTGGGTTTAATTAAGCTATAACATTTTTCACTTGGTATAGATGTCACTTGTGGCTAGTTTGTACACTAGGAGATAACTGTTGTTCTTTTTGTTTATTGTTTCGATCTTTTTACTATAACTACATAAAGTTGGTTTATGATTAAAACCCCTATTCCCAATTCATTCTTACTTGGCTCTTTTGTGTGACATTGGGTTTTGTGAAGGAACCCTGCATTCAAACTCTTTTACTGTTTTACTGTTCAGTTTGGTCTTATAGTTAGTCTATTAGGCTAGAACTGTTCAAATTCCATACGTTTTTAGGTTCAATAAGCCTGGGTCAGAAGTTGTGTATCAGCCTAACAAACAGTCATGAGGATAAAATGGAGATCCATGTGATCTGCATTTGGCTTATTAAAGAAAAGGCAAATGTATGAATATGAAATTCAAAATTATTTCTGATCTAGCCTGAGGCTATTGATTTGCTTTAAAAGTTGCTAATTGCTTTCTCCCTAGTTCTTACAAATACATGGATTACTATGCTGGCTGGAATTCAAGAAATCTAAAATGTCTGTAAGGCATCAGGTTGAGGAAAAGCTATAATGTCATTTGTGTGTATAAGGAAAAAAAAGGCCCATGTGCCACCCAGTTACCCACCTCACCCTTTGACATCCACTCCAAACACAGGATTGGATTCCTTTCCCCACTCAACTGTGACCACACAATGCAGCAAGATTGATTAAGCCTTCCCACCTATCCCAAAAGTGCTTTTCCAAAAGGCAACTGGACTTTTTTTGGGGGGAAGTTGTTCTTGAAAATGTTCTACTTCTCATCTTGTAAGAGAATCAAAATGTTTTCAAGAAAGAAAGAAAAACACACACAAGAAATCAGCTAAGCATTCTCCCATTCAGAAATGAGTGAATACTGACAAACACTGTCATAACTAAATTTTCCCAGGTATGGAAATTCTTTATCCACAAAACACAGTTTTCTCAATATAAACATATTGACACCTATATATACATGAAAGGAAGCAAGAGGATTGTCACATTCTGTGGGGTGAGAAGCCTGCATTCCTTCCCAAACTGTCCTCCCCTGCTCATTTCCCAAGGTAAAGAGGCTAGTCAGCACATCCAGAGAAACGTCAAAGACGCTATTTCCCAGAAGTATGGCCACCTCTGTTCATTAAGGGAGGTCCACCTTTAAATTGTTGTCCATTCATTTTGCTGCCCAGCTTTTCAAAGAAAACTCTACTTCTACTTCAAGCAATTGTTCTGCATCCTTCATTGGATAACCCAGCTTGTTATCAGACCAAGAATTCTTCTAACATATGCAATTTCCTAAAAAAACAAATCAAGTAAGTTTTCCAATGCCATTAGAAACCTTTCAGTTGAAACAATATACTGAAAAACCCAAGATTCATATAATTAAATAATACAGGGGTCCCCACAGAAAACTTTGACAGTAAAAAGGGCACAAGGCAGTGATGTCCACTATCTCCATTATTATTTATACTAACACTGGAAGTTATTGAATAGAAACATCAGACAAGAGGTAGAAATTAAAGAATTGGAGATAAAAGATGAAAAATATAAACCTCAAGCATTTGCAGATGATTTGGTTTTTATATTGGAAGAACCACCTGAAACAAGCATTAAACCTACCAAGAAAATAGAAAAATTTGGAGAAGTGGCAGGTTTGAAAATAAATAGAGAAAAGACTAAAGTGCTAACTAAAAAATCTAACAGAAAAAAAACAACTAGCAAAAAACAAATCTTCAAATAGTTAAAAAAGTTATATGTTTGGGAATTTATTTAACAGCAAGATGTGCAACAATAAAAGAAGACAATTATATAAGATTGCTAAAACAAATGAAATTGGATTTGGAAAAGTGGAAAAATTTACAACTTTCAATGCTGAGGAGAATAGCAACAGTGAAAATGAATATCTTACCGAAAATATTTTTTCTATTCCAAACAATACCTGTAAGACTGGGAAAAACCATTTTTGATTAACTAAATACAACAATATTGAAATTTATCTGGGAAGGAAAAAAAAGCTGGAATCAGACTGAAAATGTTACAAGAAGCAAAAGAAAGTGGAGGATTTGGACTGCCGGACTGGACATTATACTACCAAGCAACTATATTAACATGGTTTAAAGACTGGATAATGCTCAGAGATGAAAGACTATTATACCTAGAGGGGCATGACTTACAACTTGGTTGGCATGCCTTTCTGTGGTATGGGAAGAATAAAATTCATAGATACTTTCAAAACCACTTTATAAAAATGCACTTCTTTTAGAATGAAAAAAAAATAAAAGCAAAAATTTATATAAAAATACCTGGATGGCTTTCAACAATGGAAGTATTTGCTTACCCAAATTTAATTAATTACGACAAAGTTGTGACCTACTGTATAAAGATATTTTGGACAATGAAGGGAAAATGAAAGTGAAAGACAGACAAGACTTACAAGAACAAGATTGTTGTGATTCAGGGTCAGCCTGTGGGTTCGGCAGTTGGGTCGGATGACTCAGAGGAGGAGGGGGGGTGTTGAAGAGCTTGCTGATGATGGCTTTGAGGCTCCGCAGAGCCCTCAGCCAGGCCCCTCCCACCTGGTGGAGACCCAGCTGTGTGAGCCTGACAGCGTGGATGAAGATGACCCACAGCTGGCCCTGTTCAAGGACGCCCGACGCAGGAGGCAGTCAATCAGGAGTAAACAGAGGAAGGCAATGGGGCAGCTCAGAAGGAGGCAGAGAGAGGCCACGCCCTGAGCTGTATTTAAGAGGAATGTGTGGGAGGGCTGGTTTGCTGAAGGCAACCGCTTGGATAGTTCCTGTTTCATAGCTCCTGTTTCATGGTTGGTGTCTGTTTTATGTTAATAAATTTGGCAGGCTTTATTCCAGCCTCTTGCCGTTTGTAAAGGGGTTGTCCCTGCTTTTGCTGCAGGGCCAGTAGCAGGCTGGTACAGAACAAAGATATTGATCTATCATGGTGGCCATATTTGGTCTGTGGACTGGTACCAGGCCATGGCATGCCAGCAACTGGTCTGCCCAAACAAGCAAAACCCCATCTGCAGAATGCAGGCAGCACACAAAACCATGCCCCCTCTGGTTAATGGAAAAACCTCTCTCTACGTAACCAGTCCCTGGTGCCCAAAAGGTTGGTGACCTCTGAAATAATGGTATCTAACAGGCTAGACATTCTAGCACAATGTTTTGGCTACCATATGCTAGCAACAGCAATTAAGAAGCATCTGGAAAGCAAAGTACTAATAAAAAAAGACATGATCAGAGAATTGGTATGGAATAATATTGGACTGCTGCAAAAGCTTTGCTTCAGAGCCTTGCTTAGATAAAAAGCATATCATGAGCTTCGTGGAAAATACAATAGCTCATATATCACACAGCTTAAATGCTGTGAACTTCAGTGGCGTGCTGAATGAGCCTCTGCTGGCTGAACTTACAAATACACCAAACTATATACCATGTTTTTCAAATCATATGACTGAAGTCACTGTGCAAATGACAAACAAAATGTTATGGCTTAATGCGATGGGTGAGCCAACTAGTCTTTCCATCTCATTTCATTTTGCTTCTGTGAGGTAAAAATAAGATGATGAACATATGATAATCAGGGACTACATATCACAGAACTCTTAAAGACTATTAAATTTAAGATAGCAACCAGATGCCCTCTTGAAGAGAGTGTTGTCTCTCAAAACAAATAGTTTCACCCTTGGTACAATCTGTCAGCACTCTATATAGCTCCTGAGGCATCAAAATGAGAGATGAGAGAAATGGAGCAGTAGAACTGGCCTCATAAAAATATTCCCTCTTCCATCTATAATTTCTCACTTGGAACCTTGCAGACCCCTGAGCAGACATTACAAAAATTGTTTAGGAGCTGAGAGTCTTCTGCATCTTCCATACCATATTTCATGTATAAGCATGAAAAGTTTGAGAACCATTGTAATAAGTATACTGCCATGCATAATGCTGCCTAAAGGAGATGAATGGTTTTGTTTCCTTGAAATACTAGTAAGGAGATAATGTAAATTAATTAATCCCAATTCTCTATAAATTTGCAGCAATTTTCTATATAACATCTCCCACCTCAAAAAGTTTAATCTAACTTAACAATCGATTAATTCTTTTGGTTACTTGGCAATTTCTGCAATACTGCAATTTTGTAAGGATCGTTCTCATTTAACTAGAAATATCAAGTCAGGCTGCCCACTGGAACTCACCATCTGCTAGCTGTGATAGGTTCGAATTCATGATTTTCATTTAGAACGATGTGCAACAAAGCAAAATCAACAAATGTATATATTTATAAGAGCTATTTTGTAAATCTACAATTAGAGTACACACTTGTTCCTAATCTAACTTCACCTGTTGAAAAGGGAGGAGTTTTTTTTTTCTTTCAAATAACAACATCAACAAACAATACGTATTTATTAGCACTGTTTATACAGTTACCAGTAAAACCAAGATGCCAGATATTTTAAACAATATTTTGATAACTGCCACTCCTAGATGGCCATTAGTAGATTAGATAATTAATAAATTATTAAAACAGCATTCTCAGTAGTAAAGTTCTACATTTTTACCAAGTATAGAATGTGAATACTATTTTGTACATCCTTCCTTGCACATAGCTGCAAACAGAATGGTAGAGAACTTGCTAACCTAGTGCCAATCCTGGATTGGACATTTAGAAATTCTGGGCTAGATAAAATATTAAATACAAGCACAATAAATCCTTACAAATTCAAGGGTACTGGGACTAGAGCTCAGCCAGCCAAATTTCAAGGATAGAAGTGGCAGTATGTCTTAGGTGTCCATCGAAAGATATAGGGAGAATGATGAAATATGCATTTTGAGATCACAATTCAAGCCCCTTTCATTCATCAAGATGCATGGCAAAAGGCCACAATTTTACTGGGTTTCCACAATGCATATTTCATCTTTTATCTTCTTTCATCCCAGCTAGTAGTAGACACACACACACACACACACACACACACACACACACACACGTGTGTGTGTGTGTGTGTGTGTGTGTGTATGTATGTATGTATGTATGTATGTATGTGAATATTCCCACTGGTTCTCTGCACAGATCCTTTATGAGAAAAAAGAGCTTGGCCCTTCAAATAAAAATGCTATTAAATGTTATACAAGAGAGTGATTAAAAAAACACCCAACATTGCCAAATATTTGCTCATCTTTTTTAGGCTTTGGAAAACAAATTGTTAGAGGAGTGGAGGATGTTCGCAAAATAGAAACATAAGAAATGTAACTGGCACATAAAAAGGCAATCTTATAGTGCCTTGGTTTTATCGAAGTTTCTGTGGCAAGATAACTGATGTTTCTTTTATTGAGCTAATAATTCTTTTTTTTTTTTTGAGATAGTAACAGTAGAAAGGTGGTGAAGTAACTTGAGGTTTGTTAATTATAATATATATCTCTGCTACCATCATCTATTACTTCTGCATGTGTATAACTGTCATTTTCTCCTCCTTTCTTAAATGTATAAATAAGAGTGTTTCCTTTTGTCAGAACGAGTTTCTCCCACTATTCTCTGAAGGGGAGTGGCTAGTTACATCCTTCTTGGATGAGAAGGAAAAGAAATAGGTGAATCTATCACTTTGGAAGGGACGCAGTGGCTCAGTGGGTTAGGACACTGAGCTTGTCGATCAGAAGATCAGCAGTTTGGCGGGTTGAATCCTGAGTGCCGCGTAACAGAGTGAGCGCCTGTTACTCGTCCCAGCTTCTGCCAACCTAGCAGTTCGAAAGCACGTAAAAATGCAAGTAGAAAAATAGGGACCACTACGGTGGGAAGGTAACAGCATTCCGTGCGGCTTTGGCGTCTAGTCATGCTGGCCACATGACCACAGAGACGTCCTCAGACAAGTGCTGGCTTTTTGGCTTTGAAACAGAGATGAGCACCGGCCCCTAGAGTTGGAAACGACTAGCATGCATGTGTGGGGGAAACTTTACCTTTACCTTTATCACTTTGGAACTTGAAGAGCTACAGTAAAATCTTTGTAGTAGTAGGCTGCAGCCTTCACATTTAAATTCCAGGACCGTAGGACCTATAGTCTGCAATATGAACCAGTGAACCCACTCCCTGAGAAGAACAACAAGGATACATAAATGGCTAGAGTATTAAGAGAAGAGCACTTGAATGCTTGGGAAAGAACTGTGGCTAATCTGAAGTTTGGCAGCCTCATAACTTTGTAATCAAGGCAACTAGCATCAACCATTCTTGCATGGACCAAAGAGAATCAAGGTGATTTTAAGTATTACTCCAAAACAATGAGCAATTTTTATGTGGTATGTTTTTATATTGAGCTCTGGCTGTTCTTGAGAATCCCTGTTTGGCTGGATAATATTGTCTGCCTTGCTTTTCTTTTGCTAGTAAGGACTGTTTGAATATGATCTACGGCAGTATTTGATTACGCTGCACAATATGTTGTTCTTAATCTATGTGCAATTGATGCAGAGTACATTAAGCTGAATGGGCTAGGACAGGGGTAGGCAACCTTGGCTCTTTTATGACTCGTGCTGGCTCAGGAATTCTGGGAGCTGAAGTCCACGAGTCATAAAAGAGCCAAGGTTGCCTACCCCTGGGCGAGGAGAAAGGGAGAGGGGGGAACCAGTGTACCCAGAAGGAAAAATGCTTTTCAAAAAATCTTATATATCATTCCTCTCTAGAACATTACAGTTGATAAAATGTCACCTATTTTAGCAGCAACCCATTTTAGTAAAAGACACATTGAGAAATGGGCTCTGGAAAAAGGAAACCGTATGGTATGGGCCACAATTTATCCAGTCCTGATCCAATGCATATGCCCTGAGATAACTGTATTTGCTGTGGCAGGATCAAAGTCAACTTGTAAAATAGTAAAATAGTTGGTTCTGAGAGCACAGGAAGATTTGATTATTCTGTCTTCATTCATTTGTACTTCCAAACTGAAAATGTAAACTGTCTGAATGAAACCAAATTGAAATTTGCTTTCTTTTTCCCCCCTATAATGTCCACTTATACATGCTTTTCACGCTTGTAGTCCCCTTTGAGCAATTTAATTGCTTTCACCTTTTGAACTTGTGGCTTGTCATTTCTGAAATATGCATGACCTCCCTGCAGAGTTTTGAATTTTCTGCTAGAAACAATAAAACCTTCACTTGTATGTCAGATTTTGAGAAGAATTTGTTTTACTTTTCCCCCCTTTTGTTTGCTGGCAAAGAAAGCTTTTTCTCAAATGTGACAAACAACCAAAAACAAAAATAGAATAGAACAGAGCTGGAAGGGACCTTGGAGGTCTTCTAGTCCAGCCCCTTGCTCAAGCAGGAGGACATATACCATCTCAGACAAGTGACACTCTAGCCTCTTAAAAATCTCCAGTGAGGAAGTGCCCACAATTTCTGAAGGCAAGATGTTCCACTGGTTAACTGTCCTCACTGTCAGGAAGTTTCTCCTTAATTCCAGGTTGCTTCACTCTTTGATCAGTTTCCAACCATTTTTTCTTGTCCTGCCCTCTGGTGCTTTGGTGAATAACATGACCCACTCTTCTTGGTGGCAGCCCCTCAAATACCGGAATACTGCTAACATGTCTCCCCTATTTCTTCCTTTTCTTTAGACTAGCCAAAACCAAGTCCTGCAGCCGTTCTTCGTATGTTTTAGTCTCCAGGCCTTTCATCATCTTAGTTGCTCTTCTCTGAATTTTTTCCAAACTCTCAACATCTTTTTTGTGATAAGGTGACCAAAATTGGCTGCAGTATTCCAGGTGTGGTCTTACTAGGGTTTTTATAAAGCAGTACTAATACTTCTCATAATCTTGATTCTGTGCTTCTGTTTATACAATCCAGGATTGTATTAGCTTTTTTGGCTGCTGTTGCACACTGCCGGCTCATAGTCAAGTGATTGTCCACTAGGACTCCAAGGTCCCTCTCACAGTTACTGTTTTTATTTATTTATTTATTTATTTATTTATTTATTTATTTATTTATTTATTTATTTAATTTGTATACCGCCCTTCTCCCAAAGGACTCAAGGCGGTGTAAGCCAGGTCTCACCTAATCTGTACTTGTACCTTTGGTTTTTCCTACCTAAATGTAAAACTTTGCTTTTCTCCACATTGGATCCTGAGTTTGTCTTCCGGGGTGTTGGCTACTTCTGCCAGTTTGGTGTCATCTGCAAATTTGATGAGTTCCCCTTCAATTCCCTCATCTAAGTCATTGATGAAGTTATTGAGCAGTACTGGGCCTAAGACAGAACCTTGTGGTACCCCACTGCTTACTTGTCTCCATGTGGGTGTAGTGCCATTGAGGACTACTCACTAAGTACGGTTTGCCATTCAGCTAAATTGATTAAAATTTGCCACAATACGCCAAAAATTTAAACCTGGTCCAACAGCAGATTGGCGGCCACTGCAGCTATTTCAAGAACCCTTTTATGTGTGGAAGTATCTGAGCACGTTATATACAGCAGCCTAGTTACTCCCAGACAATTCATGACAGCAGCCAGCACTAAGGATATTACAGTACCTGAGGATCTGGATATAAAACAGGATTTGTAATATAATTATTTTAGTTGGTCTTTACTTTGTTACACAAAATAAATTTCTAGGAGTCTTGACAAACTAATTTGTATGACAAACACCATGTCCAACCTCTGTGGTGTTGCTACTTTACTTACCCACACTCTCACAGTTCTTTAAGGCCAATAGATAAGTAACCAAAAAGTTGGGTCTTGCCAAACAAAAGTTGTCCATATTATCTCTAAGTCATGGATTGATTAACTACGGTTTGTTGATTATGCCATTACGATTAGCTAAGTTCATATATCACTCTAAGCCACGAACCATTGTTTTTAATCTTATTTCATACAACATGCTAACCTATAATGTTTTTTGTTGTTTTGTTTTGTTTAGGCACACTTTGTTAACAGCCCCAAAAACTTTGCTAGTTGAAATGTAGTGCTCCACAACTGACACATCCAAATCTTTCATGACTTTCTGCAAATAGTTTTTATTTTGTATATAAAGGATTTCCATGAGCCAATAGACTGCTATTTACTAAATGTACTTAAAATCACAAATTTAAGCAGCTCATATCAATTACTTGTGTCTCTGACTGAAATATAAAAATATAATAATTTGTAAATCTAGCTATCTGTATGCACAAATCATTAACTATTTGATAATAGAATGTCTGTAATGCTAGAATTCTTGATTTTAAGAGAATAAAGCCAAATGCATATCTTGGACTACAAAAAAGGTAGGGCTTTTTTTTTTACTTTTAATGGACTAAATAGGATTTCATGGCAGGACGAGGTAATAAGAAAAGGAGTTCAAGATTGGTGGAAGTTCCTAAAGAATGAGGTGCTAAAATAGAATTGCAAATAGTAATAAGGGGGGGGGGAATGAAAAGACAGCTGAAGATGCCAATATGGGAATTAGTAAAAATCTGAAAATAAAAGGCATTTCTACAGAAAAATCTTGCCAAATTAGAGATATCTCATTTTTAAAAATTGAATATTTTTAATGGCATGTGGAAATGTTGACAAAATATCTTACAAAGTATACCATGAAATGCTGTCCACTTCATCAGGTCAAACAGGTTCAAACTTTCCAAATAACTGGGTAAGACCCCAGGTATCTCACATGGACCTGCATCATCAACTGGGAATGAATCCAAGTGACTTTGTCTGTCAGGTGTTGAACAAATTCCTCTGCATGGTCCTGAAGATGATTGCCCATGCTTTCCTGTTCCAGGAAGGACTGGATGATCTGGAACAAGGACATCAGTCAACACAATAAGGGTAAAGAGATTGTACTGTTTTGCCACTCTCACCTTCATGAGGTTGGTCTTAGTAGCAGTTCTAAGTCGTGGTCCAATTGGAGCCATCCTTTGTTTTCCTCCAGTGGCACTTGAGACATATCTTAACAGTGGAAACGTACCCAACACTGCCCACACCGACCAGCTGTAGCTTCTGAGTACTCTTCAAAGACTAATGAACTCTTGCCTGAGAGGAGAGATCAGCAACCTGATCACTAGTTATGATATGATATAAAAAATTATATGCCTGCCTTAATTAGAGAGGTCATACAAAGTCTTTCAAATCATTATGAAGCGTGGACAGCACTATGAAACAGCACTGTATTATGAAGTAGCTTCCAATGTGTTTTCTTTCCAAGGAAAATGGTCCTATTTTTCCTACACTGACATGATAAATCTCAGGGATTTTTTTTAAAAAAATTCCCTCGCCTTTATCTATATTTTATATAGAGTCCACAGTAGGTTCTTTAACGTTATAAACATAGATCAATGTACATTACTCTCTAACTGCTCTAGCATAGTAATGTAAATTGTCTTTAATAATGAAGGAGATGATGTGATGTGATTCAGAATTAGTTTGAATATTTAGAAATGAGTATTACAGGTTTCTTTTAATGATGGATTGTTATTCAAATATTCCATCAATTTACTTATATATCTTATATTATCAGTTTTTTTATATGGTTATGTAACACTGTAAATAAAAAGCTAAGACTTCCAGAGGAAGAACTGGCAAACTGAAAACAGCTCCAAACAATGGGCCTAATGCCCATGGTGGAACAAAGAGCCAGCAAGTAGACTGGCTGTATAATAATTCTTCTCCGGACAAGGAGAGAACTTGAGACCATTCACACATGCTCCATATAGTTGCAAGGAATTCACAAAATAGCTGTTTCCAGCAGGTTTAGCGGTCTGGAAAATAGCCATCTTGCCCAAGTTGGTTCCTTTGAAAAGACACTAAGCATATTAAAAAAAACTTTCACAAATTATTAACTTTCCAGCTTTTCAACTATTAGGAACCTTAGTATTGACAGATTTGATAGCACTTGGTAAGTTTCCTTCAATCCTTAGCCAAAAGGATTTTACCTTCCGAGGTAGGTAAAAATGAGGACCCAGATTGTTGGGGGCAATTAAGCTGACTTTGTAATAATGCCGCTTGGGGTGTGTGTGAAAGCCCTAATAAGCAGGCATATACATAGAATGAAGGCTACTGCTAAGCTTGTAAGCCGCCCTGAGTCTTCGGAGAAGGGCGGGATATAAATGGAATTTTTTTTTAAAAAAGAAGAAGTTTTAAGTAGAAGTTTAACAACATACATACATATATGTTGGGGGGGAGAGCAAAACAGTAATTAGAATTTTAATTTTAAAAACTATGGATCCAGATGAATTTGAAATAAGATTTTTGAATTAGTTATAAAGAATTATCATGTGGGAAAATGCTTTTGTTCTGATTTTTAAAAAATAAATATATGATAAGGTTTTAAAAATTGGACACTAGAGCAAACTAGTGAGAGCTAAAAATAATAAATTAAAACACTTAGTGCCAGCAGAGACCTATGGTCTATGAATAGACTGTGTCTACAAGACATTGTGGGGAGGAACAAGTTCTACTTGACAAACCTGAGACTAAGTTGAAAGTGGACTTATAAATGATAGGCTACAAGAATGACAGAAAAAAGATGTTACACTGGACCCTACAAAAATAACTTGCTAATGGCTTAATGATTAATCAATAAATTAAGAGCATGATGTTGATATTTTTAATATACTGAATTTACAAAAAAAGCTTGATAATGTTTTGAAGAATCTTGTGGAAAGGGATAAAGAAAAGAAAATGGAAAGAAATTGGGTTCTATGACATTATTTTAATAGAGTAGTGTCTACTGTGAAAGTCCAAAAATTGAAAAAATAAAGTTTTGAAGGTTGATGAAGATGCACGTTAGAGTTTTGTTGTTATTATTTGAAAGTAACTGATTAATATGATCTCAAAAAAGAGTTGATGGTCAGACTTTGATGATCTTTTGGGAATTCTCAGCCTCCAAGTGAATCTCTACTAAATGTTTTTATAAAGAGCTACTGTTAATCTTGTTGTTATATTAGGTCTCAAGTGTGATTCTAAAAAGCCTTTTTGCACTGTATAAAAGCATCAACAAATTAGCTTGATTCATTCTTCTATAAAGTCCCTGAAGACAATTCTTTTAAAAGACTTGAATAAGTCAACCTGACTACACTGTGCATTTATAACAGGATTTGACTTAAGAAACAGTTTCCCTAAATGTCTCCTCAAATCAGCTTGTCATAAATGGGGAAATTACTGAGATTTAAGGAGGGGGAAACTATTTGATTAAAAACAACTGTACAATCCCTTTTTGTCTGGCAAACTGTTTAGTACAGCTGTTTACTTCTACATGACATTTCCATGATTGTTCTCCATATGATTTTTCAGTAAATAGACAAAATCAAAATGAAGAATGGATGTTTCTCTAAATTGCTTCCCATTTCTCAAATGAATCCATATTGATTGTGTAAATGCATCTTCCAAAGCAGATAATCTATCCCTGCCAGTTTCACTTGTCAGTCATCACTTAGATTTAATTGCCTTGTAGAAAATGTCAAAGAAAAGAAAGATGGCTAGATGGAAACAGATGTCAGATAGATCACATCTCAGATAGCTGGCCCCAGTAAAGATGGGGGAGGGATGGGGAGGGACAGAGAGAGAGTGGGAGAGGGAGAGGGAGAGAGACTACCTCCAAAAGTAAAGTCTTATTGAATATTATCACTTTTTATATATTACCTATCTTCAAATCTTACAAGCTAAGACTTGGATTTCTTTATTTGCAAAGAAAAAAAAGCCTTGGTTTTAGATATTTTTCTGGCTAGAATCTTAATGACAGGCCTATAATTCACTAATTTAAAAATATAGTCAGACATACAGCCAGTGCTTTTTTTGTATAAGAAAAAGCTGCGGGAACTCACACATGTCATACAACCCGCCTTGCCTATCCTACAAGGTTCCATCCAAAAAAGGTGCCGGAACTCCGTTCTGAGTGTTCTATGAGAAAAAAAGCCCTGCATACAGCTATTGTGATCCGCTGCATCTGTAAATTGCTGGGTTTTGTAATATAAACTAAACAAGAAATTATTATAAAGATGCCCAATCTGGATCTCCCACCAGTCCTGCCACAATGTTCTCAGCCTGCAACTCTCATGGCCCCAAGGCATGTTCAATTCCTACCCACTCCCACTAGAAAGCTTTCCACCCTTTCTATAACATCTAGAGCAGGCATGTCAAACACAAGGCCCAGGGGCCAGATGCAGCCCGCAAAGTGGTTTCATGTGGCCCGCGAAGCCATCCTGGGAACAGTGAGGGAACGGCCCCCACTGCCTTGGCCCTGGCCCAGAGACCCTCCTTCTGCCAGAGACCCTCAGATCTGTCCCACTCCTGCCCAGGCCCCCATAGGCACCCTTGATGCGAACGATGTAGAGCTGGCCACGCCCACCCAATAGGCCATATGCACTCTAGCCACGCCCACCCAGTAGGCCACGCCCACCCTGGCCATACCCACTCGGCCCCCTGAGGGCAACCGCAATGCTGATGCGGCCCTCAATGAAATTGAGTTTGACACCCCTGATCTAGAGGCAGCAAGGGAAAGAATCTTCGCAAGTTGATATTAAAAAACTAATCTCAAAGTCTAAAGGCAAAAGCAGCCACTCACGATGACTGTCCCAGCCAGATACATCTTTCCTAGCATTTTCTGCTTATGCAGCTCTTCCTGTCCCTGAAGAAATAAGTCCTGAACTGATTTGCAGACCTTTAGGATCTCAGGTACGATGTTCCAAACCTTTAATTAAAAACTCAACCACAGAAACCACTTTTCTTGGCTTACTGGACAGCCAAGAAGCAATTGCAGGTTTGACTTTTAACATAATTGGTAAGGAGCCCTAGTATTTAACATCGACAAAATGAATTGGCTGCTCCTCCTGGCTGGCTGCTCTGAACGTTCATGGTGCCACTGCTGAGCTTGAAAGCATAGTACAGCCTGTAGTCAGCAAAATATAAGAGCAGAGGAAAGTGCAACTCATGGCAAGGAAGGCATCAGCAATCACTTAATTAATACACAGGTCCTTAATGCATTTAACAATTAAACTTTAATTCACTTTCTTTTCTAATTCTTTTAAATATCACTTTGTGGGAACTAATTCTTTTAAATAGCACTTTGTGATACACAGATAGCACATGCAGATTTGGCTGGAGGAAGGAATATAGTTTGGAACATTAACATATTTGAAAAGATCTTTTTGCTGCATACAAAAAATGATGACTCCAAAACAAAACTTAGATATGAAAGTAATATTAATGTCATCTCTAATACAGAGAGCATAAACATTTTGGACAAAATATCTAATCTTATTTGCCAATCTTCAGATCAATAGGAGTGACTTTACCATGTTTTTGTAGTGAAAATATTTTTCCGTTTTCATTACTCTTTTTTTGTAGAGGGTATCTTGAAATCACTCTGGACAAGTTTATAGTGTAGGCAAAATCAGCTTCCTATTGAACAGCCACCACAAACCAAGGCATTATTCTAAGGCTACTCTTAGAAAATTATGTTAAATGCCATTAAGAAAGTAGACATGGGATCTAACAACGTGCTATTTCCATGCTCCAAGAAAGTCCGAAGCTGAAAAGGATCAAGGTCTAAGTCTAAATTAGTAATCTGGCATAATACTGACATATTGCTAGAAATTCTGGAAATTGCAGTCAAAATATATCTTGAAGGAAAGCTTGGGAAAAGTTGCAGAAAACAGGACTACAGGCTACTTCTTTCTAATAAGTCAAATTTTCTATTATTGAAATGCATAGCCTTTTTTTCTGCCACAAAAATTTGTATAGTAGAATATAGTATGGCAAAATTAAAATATTTAGAGGCAAATCAAATAAGGGGTAAGTTTGTATATTTGGAGATCACATATAATTCCCTAATTGAACAAAAGCACTTTGTTCCTCTGAGCTAAAAAAATTATAAAACCAGATTGACATACAAATATTAAGTGGAATTGTAGCAAGTTTTTATTTGAAAAGTATTCATTCATTTATTTAGTTACAATTTTTATCATCATCATTATCAAACAATAATAATAAACCAGCAATGGCAGTCCTAGTGGTAACCAGCATCACAAAAAATCTTGGGCAGCTCATAGAAAATCTGCATATTGACAAAATTTTATTTTTATTTTATCTGTCAGCTAGAAAAAGCCTCACTGCTTATATACACACATATACTATGCCAATACTTTATGAAATCCTAGGTGCCTGGAAAAACTCACAATGCATATGAAAGCAAAACCAGCTAAAGAACTAGCCACTCCGATTTCAGATTGCTGAGTATACAATAATACACATTTTAGAAGGTGATCCAAACAACCAAACAAGATTCAGAAACACTAACAATCTCCTCTGAATGTCAACTTTATTCTCAAGTTTGAAGCTAATTGATATGGTAAACCTAGTAATGCAGTTTATTTCAACTCCGAAACTTTAAAACACATTTGAGCATTTTTTTTTAATTTTCAGACTGGTGCTCTGTGTGAAAAATTCTGATAAAAACTATCCACGGAAACATCCAGAGGGCTGTTTAAAAACATTAAGATGGTAGCTGATCCAAATCCCATCCCCCTTCATATGTGTCCTACCCATGCAATATGTGGAAACAAAAGAAAGCAACAGAAAAAAATGTTTCTATCATTTGTACGTATCAGTGCGAAAAGTGTAAATATAAAACATATTAGCACTCTGATAAACAATAATATAGTGAGCTGTCTGCCTGTTTAGTCTGCTGTCCAGGTGCTGACTCCAGATGAGTAATTCCAGCAGTCTAGCGTTTCTGTTATTTACACGGCTGTGGTAAATTGGAAGCAGAGTGCTCCTGAATAGCTAAGCAATCCTTGGCTTTTGCTTCTATTGATACACAAGACACAATAATGGGGAGTATTTCAGATTAATAGTGATCAGAGGAATAATTATATGAATCTAGTGGCTTCTGCAAAGCGATCTTAGCTTTTTCTAGTTTTGTTTTTGTGACTACTTGCATTATCCATCCTCCATATGAAAAGCCTTCTTGAGAAACAGGTGCGGCCATCTTAAGTGAATACATTTCATCATGGGATTTGTAGTCTGCCTTTATCACATCAATAATGCTTTCCATTTCCTGAATGACATTTCAGATGTGAAATGAAAGCTAGAGAAATAAAACAGGTGCAGAATAACCTAGTAGAATTAGCATGTTAATTAACCTTTTTAAAAAAAACATGTATTTTAAAAGAAATTTGCATAAAGAGTAATCTTGGAATGCTTGAATGAGTATTAGGCATGTATTCTGCCATGCCTTGAAGATTTTAAAAAATGACCCTCAAAAGTGTGCTATGATAATTATGGCTCATTGTGACTGAGTGGAATAACTTTGCAATGAAATAATAAGTAATGTTCTTAAATCCCATTATTTTTGGAGATTAGTGGAAATGGAGTAAACTTAAATATCAAAAAGTTGCCTTTTCACAAATTGCTTCTTGTAATGCTAATCATTTGGACTTGCTCATAGCCATTCATTCCACACTCTAGAAATTATTTCAAGAGGAAATTTTATACTAGAAAAAGCTGATATTCTCCTTGTTTCTAGTTTAATGAAAATACCTGCTTTTTCCTACTTCTTTATTCATCAAATATTCTCAAGTGCATTGGATTTGAACTGTGTAATAAGGCATTTAAAAGTAATCACTCTGAAAAGAACACAGACATTTAGAAAATGTAGAGTCTCTGTTTTTGAAAGAGCAAAAAGCAATCTGCTAAATCAATGTACCGTACATGGTTTTTTTTTCCAAAAAAATGGTAAGAATACAGTATCTTAATTTCTCAGTCAGGTGTAGTTTTATTAAATGTTTAGCCATCTATTCTTTCCTATGTTGTTTCAATAAATCGCCTCCTTCCATGCTATGCCTACATTAAGTCTTAAACTAAGCTCCTTAGAGATTTTTTTTCCATTTATAAAATGTTATGCACATTAGTAGCACTATAAATACAAGTTTGCGTGTGTCTGTCTGTGTAAGCATGTGATTCTTAAAGTGTTGAGCTACCATCGTTGGTACATGCTAAAAAGCAACTATCTGCCATTAGCATAACATTTTATTGTGATGAAGTCAGGATGCTATTTGTTTACATTAATTTATGGCTATGGGTTTTATGTTGCCGAACTACACCATTCCTTGCTATTAGCAAAACATTGAGAGTTAATGGGAATTGTATTTTTTTAACATTCTTTGGTTCTAAATACTAGTCAATTATCTTCTAGTTCCTGATTTATCTCAATTTGGTCCCCATGGCACAGACCTACAGTAACAAAGGGCAATAGTGTATTGGACAGAAGGCATGTCCATCCAGACTGTCAAGGGCTACATAGAATTGCTTCCTCCAATCACTTTTCCTAAAACTCCGCCTCCCAGAGAAAGGCTTTTTTTTCTGTACAAAGAAATATGATCACTGTCATTCTGTGCACAGAGGAACACAAATCTATTCTATTTCCATACACGACAAATTGTCTACTCCAGGGGTAGGCAACCTCGGCTCTTTTATGACTCATGGACTTCAACTCCCAGAATTCCTGAGTCAGCTGTGCTGACTCAGGAATTCTGGGAGTTGAAGTCCATGAGTCATAAAAGAGCTGAGGTTGCCTACCCCTGGTCTACTCCCTCAGTGGAAGAAAGAAAGAAAGAAAGAAAGAAAGAAAGAAAGAAAGAAAGAAAGAAAGAAAGAAAGAAAGAAAGAAAGAAAGAAAGAAAGAAAGAAAGAAAGAAAGAAAGAAAGAAAGAAATTATTGCTATTGCTTTTCTTTGCAAGTATTGCTTGATTCCTGCCCAGGCCTTTCTCAGCAGAGGAGGGGAAAAAACTTTACACAAAAAGAAGATACTCTGAGGTAGCAGAGCATGGTAAAACCATGTGTGGCTTCACCAAAGGAATGGGGCTTTGGGGAAGAACGTCTTTCATTTCTAGAGTTCATTTTTAGATCACTATTAAAAAAAGGATATTTTTGCTTAAATATCTTTGTTTTTCCCAGTGTGTACATTTCAATACTCCTTGCTTGAAAAATGCTTTCATTATGGAAATAACAGAGTCCCAAAGGCTGGACTGCATAATCTCCCTCAACACTTTTTTTTTTACCAAGAGCAGATATAAAAATAGCACAACTTATTTTCCTTTCAAAATCCTTGAATTAGATAAAAAAAATGATAGCCAAATAGTATTCTCTCCAACAGGAATACTTTCAGTAGAAGTAGGTATTGGTGTTTCTGTCCAATGAAGTACCCTGGGTTGGATTTGGAATCCAACTCAATGTATTTACAACAATTAATCAGCTGTTTCTCTCAATAATAATGGAAAGCACAATGTCCATATGAAAATGAATAATTTAGCCATCTGCCAAGCTTAAGCCATAGTTCCCAGGATAATTGCACATGATTTAATAGAGAATTGTTTACAGTACAGTTCGAAATAATAAAAAAAACTTGCCTGCACTGTGCACCAGACTGTATAATCAGCAGAAATTAAAACAGCCAAAATGTGTAGGTCTACTGCCAAAAAAACCTGTGTTGGATTATTCATTTCTTACTAGCTTTCTCTGGAAAGTAGATAACTATTACTAAGTGGTTGCCTGCAGGCTGAAAGCAGGGCCAGAATAATCTGCTGAGCCATGTAAATTTGTCAACTTTATACCATCCGTGAAATTCACACTGATTGATCTACAGGAAAAAATAACCATCCTTTCAATTTCTGTGCTTTCCAAGACCCTTTTAGGAACTAACAAAAATCGATAGATTTCTTTAAATAAAGTGAAGTTATATTAATGTGGCTATAAATTTCAGTCAAAGTTGGCATATCTAAACTAGTACTTCTTTATTGAAATATCCATCTGTACACTGCCAATTATTTCCTATACAAAGTAAAATGAGATGATCATAATAAGGACAGAATTTGATCTTACATTAGTGACAGACAGCCTATAGGTACATTTAGCATTAAACAAGCAGCCTTATTGTGTGTCAGCTGAAAGGTTTTAACTCTGTTCTGCCAGATCAGTTCTCCAAAATTTTCAGTCCTATTTGGAAACGTCACAATTTGAACAGAGAATATTCAGCAAAGTATATGCTTTATATCTGAACTATAGTGCTTGAAACAACAGGTCTTTCCCTCACTTCTTACTTCAAGCAGTCTCTCTCTCTCTCTCTCTCTCTCTCTCTCTCTCTCTCTCTCTCTCTCTCTCTCTCTCTTTCTCTCTCTGTCTCTCTCTGTGTGTGTGTGTGCGTGCGTGTGCGTGTGATGTGTGCATCTGTGCATATTTATAAGGAAGAAACATTGTATTTGATGCAGTATGGAGTAGAAATGTATTTTCACCCATCTGCACTTTGAAATAAATCATAGGATGAACTGTTTAATAAAGGCACCTTTATTGAGATGGAAAAGGAAGTCTGCCACTGAGTTTTAAACTACCCCTCATGATATATGGCCAATAGTGGCACAGTGCAAGACAACAAAGTAATTTTAAAATTTAAATACCAAGAAATAGCATTATGGTATCATTCATGATGAGGCACACAGCAGACCCGTTTGTGATTTTAAGGTCTGTGATGAATCATATACCTTGCAGATCATGAGGACTCCTGATGGTGCTCATATCTATTCTTATTAGACTATATCAGAGATTTGCATCCATTTATTTGCAGGAAATTTGCTGTGCTAACTTCCTGCCAACAATGTGCTTTGTTGTGCAAGGAAGGTTAAGTGCTAATGGAGAAACCTGCCAGAAGAAGTCATGGCAATGCGTCACTAGATGCACCTGTGTTATTATATTAGCAAAGATTAAATCGCTAAAACTTTTAGTCAGAATGTTTATTTACTAAACCTCTGTAGGACCCGACTAAATGCAAAAAAATATAGCATCTTTTTCATCCAGACGCTGCTAATCAGATAGTTTATGGTCATTTACATTTGAGTTGTAGCGGGTAGGATGACTCAGTGGTTAATGACACTGAGCTAGTCAGCTAGAAAGTTGACAGCCCGGGTTCGAGATCTAAGTGCCGCAGGATGGGGTGAGCTCCTGTTACTTGCCCCAGCTCCTGCAAACCTAGCAGTTCGAAAGCATGCAAATGCAAGTAGATAAATAGGTACCACTTCAGTAACAGCTTAGTATATAGTTATGCTGGCCACATGACCACGGAAGTATCTTTGGACAATGCTGGCTCTCTTGGCTAAGAAACAGAGATGACTAGAGTCAGACTTGAATGGACAGGGGAAATCTTTACCTTTCTTTATAATTGATTTGTACAATGTTGAAAGAAGCTACAGCTCCAATGAACCACAAGAGCAGTAAATATAACTGTAAGGAATGAACAGTAAAAGTTGGGGTCATTTTTTCATAATTTTGGAAATTAAGGATGGAAATTGGAGTATGATGCCTTTAGGAAGTAAACTACTTTCATTCCTATTTTAATTCCCCTTTGATATGTCTTTAGCTAATCTGAATACCGAGCCTGTGTGTCCGAAA
Organism: Vipera ursinii; assembly: GCF_947247035.1. NCBI lineage: Eukaryota > Metazoa > Chordata > Lepidosauria > Squamata > Viperidae > Vipera > Vipera ursinii. The sequence continues at coordinate 46,239,357 of NC_139514.1, read as the reverse complement.
TATGTGTATAATTAAACATATAAAGGCAAAAAATAGGGATGTGCAAATCATTCTATAGATTGATTAAGGCATTACTGGATGTTCTGTGCATGGATGGAAATATACATGTTTAATTCATGCACAAAAATACATAATTGGTTGGTGGATAGATTTGGAGTCTGTGTACTCTTGCTGACGTTTCACAGTAAGAGATAACAAGTCCGAGGCTGGCCGAAAACTAGGGAAGGTCCATGACATGACAAGAGAAAAAAAGGCACACAATAGCCACTGTGGATTAGAGGAGAGTTAGAGTAGGGCTGCAAGAAGAGATTGGAGGACGGAATGCAGTAGCCTTATTCCATTTGCCATTTAAACTCCTTGGGATCTGATTCAGCTGAATTTCCCAGGCATAATGCATTTGCATATAGAAAGAAAACATTTTTTTTTACTTTATTCATACCCCTTAACAAATTTACTTTTAAAAATTATTGTCTTTCTTTACCTGGGCATAATTAAAGTAGTGATTTTTTTTAAAAGAAAACAAACACATCATATATTTTCAATGTATCAGAATACATATTTATATAAACAATACTTAAGACTAACTAGTATGAAATACACTTTATTGATTTTTAATATTTTGTTCATCTTGTCCATAATTGGTCATACAAACACAATACTATGGTATGTTGCTAGCTCTATCCAATTACCTAGAGGCTTGCTTCTAGTTTTAATGAAACACCTCTAGTATAATTTTGTCTTGATTGAAACATTCCTAATTCTGATATGATAAAAGCCAAATATAACAATTTGTTTCTTAACAGGCAGCTCAGATCATAGAATGAAATACTGAAGTTACCAAAGAAACTGATAAGATTTGGAATCCATTAGAGGAATTGCTCCATTCAGTATTAGTCTCCAGATTTCCCAGAGTGAAATACTGTGAAATCCAAATTAAATTCATGACACTGGATGATTTAATCACAAAGTCTGATTCTTTAGACTATAGATTCTGAAAACTGATAAACCCATTTTCCCTCTAGATCTTTTTGAAATTAAAGATGGATTCCTTGCCTTTAAAAAAAAGTTTATTAACTCCAGGTACATATGTCCAAATAGATTATTGTAGCTTTGAAGGAATAGGTAGGTAACAAAAACTAATAAATTATTGGATCCATAATAGCCAAACAAGAAAGAAAAAAGGGATATTGGCCTATTCTAAAGAAAAAAAGTTTGCACCTTACACAAATAGAGATATCATACTGCAGTACCATCTTAGTTAAAATATTACAACTTATAGATATGTCAGTGAATGAACATTGAATTATTTGACCAACCATTAGAAATTTGGGATATTATGAAGAAACGGAAGAGGAGGAGGATGAGGTAGTGTTTCCATGTTGGACTAGGTCCGTGGTGGCAAAACTATGGCACACGTACCACAGGTGGCATGCAAAGCCCTCTCTGTGGGCATGCACGCCGTCGCCCCAGTCCTAGGCCTTCAGCTGGGTTTTATAAAACCTTTTTTGCTTTAGGCCTCCACCGCCGTGTGCAAAAAGGTTCAATCAATCAATTTCAACTTCTCAGGGGGAAAAAAAGATCTTGCAAAGTTGGAATTGATTGATTGAACATTTTAGTCCCACCCAGTCTGCCATTACCACTGCAGCCACGCCCACTCAAAGGGCCATGTCCACCCAATGGGCCACACCCACCCAATGGGCCACACCCAGTCAATGGGCCATGCCCACCCAGCACCCAAAGATACATAAGTGGGTTTGGGGTTGCAGTTTGGGCACTCGGTCTCTAAAAGGTTCGCCATCACTGGACTAGGTTCTGGTTTCAAACTACCACTACCTTGAGAAACCCATTGAGTGATTTTGGGCTACTCACTCTTTCTCAGTCCAGCCTATATTACTGATATTACTGATTTTTAAAACATTCTTCCCCACTTAAACTGCTCCAAGAGATTAAAAAACATACAATGATCATCATTGTTACCATTATCATCGTCTTCATCATCATAAGTAAATCGGTCACAAATTTTCCTTTATGTGGACTCTTACATTATCTTCAAAACAACCAGGACTTTTTGGTGTAGTAACTGTGACACTGTTACACAAGGTTTTTATTTTATTTTTTAATATCATTTTTCCCTTAAAATGACCAAAAATCTTACGATATGGTACGTAATCCTGGACTTACAACAGTTCATTTAGTGACCTTTCAAAGTTACAATGGCACGGAAAAATGTGACTTATGACCGTTTTTCACACTTAACAACTATTGCAGCATCCCTGTAGTCACATGATTAAAATTTAGACTCTTGGCAACTGACTCATATTTATGACAGGTGCAGTGTCCATGTTGCGATCTTCTGACAAGCAAAGTCAATGGGGAAGCCAGATTCACTTAACAACTGTGCTACTAACTTAACATCTGCAGTGATTCACTTAACAACTGTAGCAAGAAAGGTTGTAAAATGGGGGAAAACTCACTTGACCAATGTCTCACTTAGCAACAGAAAGTTTGGGCTCAATTGTGGCCATAAGTTGAGGACTACCTCTATTGCCAAATCCCACATGATTTTGCCTTCATATCCAATTCTTATGAGAGTTAACTATGTTCTGAGAATTTTGTCTCACATATACAGGTACCTGCACCTGGAAAACACCTGGAGTACCCTCATAGACAATTGGAGCCCTCCAGATTGGAGACCAGTCCTGCTGGAGCAAGTTTTCATATTCTCAGATCAGAGGCAAACAGTTCATAAATATGAATAACTAAGACACCTGTGCTATTCATGATTTTAAAGTTTGGCAATAATTTCTTGCCCAAAATTAAATGCTTTGTAGGAGTAATCTGAGAAACATCACATAGATGTCAAGACTGTTACAAACAACTATGAGCACCTTTCTTTTATTCATTAAAATTAAACTCCTAGTTGACGGCTCGAGGATAGATTTCTTTCCCACCTCATTTAGAGAGAACTGAATTTTAGCCTAATGGCATTAAATGAGCTCCTTCCTTTTGTTTCAGATAGTTAAATGCTTTGGTCCCTACCTTGCTTTTATTCTGAAATTGCTCTTGGCTGTTTTCTTATACTTACATTAAAGATTTCCATTACATTTTTTATATTGTATGGATTACTTCCAAGTGCTTGATAGATTGGCTTATTCTATGCAAGAAACTGCAAGCTCAGATCATTTTTCATTAAAATACTCAGCTTCACTGAAATTCATTAATGCACTTTGCTTTACAAGTATGGATATTGTATACAGTATATACCCCCACTTTGGGGAATCTCCTCAATAAATTACATGATTAGCGCAATGAGCTTTTTTCCACATTGGGCAAGAAGTTGCACCACAAGTCAAATTCTTTACCTAGCACTACAAAATACGCTAAAAAGGGATTCATACAATCAGAAATTTTGGAGCAATATTGCTAGAGACAGATTTATAGAATACTTCCAACCAGAGATATTATGTGATACTGTCCTGGTTTCTTTACTTGCTTTTTTCAGGGAGGGTGCATGTTGTTGAACCAAAGCCTCTCATATTTATTCTCTAATACTACTGCCTTTAGTTATTGCAGAGACTATTTTTATTATGGTTAAGCCATACGAATATAAGAAAGAAATTATGTAAAGGGTCCCAGAACTCATTCTGTCAATCCTCTCTGTATACTGGCAGCGTAACTGTTCTGGAAACTGAACAAACAGGGACCAAATATGGTGAGAAATGAGAAGCCAGTAAAAGCAGATTGAGAGAGGGATATGAAAAAAAATCCCAAAGCAAGTTCCCCAATGAATGTCTATGGGAAATGCAACTAGGCAGTTGCGCTCAACATGTCACTGACTCTTCCTTCTAACCCTGACCTTTCTCTTTCCTCATCATATGACCACGTTTGGAAATATATAGACTATATCATGCTTTTCAGTGCACAAATGTCCACAAACACACATAGATGTAATGCATAGGGAGAATAGAAACACACATGCACAAAGACACAAGTCATATACGCCGAACCACAGAAGTATGTGCATTTTGCAACCAATCCTTACAGTTATGACTTCTGCAGTCTGAAAAGCAAAGGAAAACTGAAATAAGACCATAACCATAATTGCAATTCCACTTAGTGACCACTTCACTTAATAAAGTTCCCAACTGTGGTTGCTAAACAAGGACTATCGGTCGAATCCTCATGCTCTCTGAGCTTGGTTGTTTTCTTGCAGATGTTTCATTACCAGATTAGATAATATCATCAGTGTTAAAAGAGAGTGGGTTTTGCTCTCATTATATATAGTAGTGGCTTGCCTGTTGTGATTCAGGGTCAGCCTGTGGGTTCGGCAGTTGGGTCGGACGACTCAGAGGAGAGGAGGGGGGTGTTGAAGACCTTGCTGAGGGGGTTGAAGATCTTGCTGATGAGAGCCCTCAGCCAGGCCCCTCCCACTTGGTCACCACGGAGACCCAGCTGTGTGAGCCTGACAGCGTGGATGAAGATGACCCACAGCTGGCCCTGTTCAAGGACGCCCGACGCAGGAGGCAGTCAATTAGGAGTAAACAGAGGAAGGCAATGGGGCTTCTTGGAAGGAGGCAGAGAGAAGCCACGCCCTGAACTCTATATAAGGGGAATGTGTGGGGAGGGCTGGTTTGCTGAAGGCAACCGCTTGGATAGTTCATGTTTCTTAAAGCTCCTGTTTCTTGGTTTGTCTTGTTCCATTTGTTTTGTGGTAATAAATTTGGCAGACGTAATTCCAGCCTCTTGCCTTCTTGTAAAAGGGGTTGTCCCTGCCTTTTCTGCAGGGCCGGTAGCAGGCTGGTACAGAACATTGCCCTCTATACTGGTGATAAAGAGTGTGTGTGTGGGGGGGGGAAATCTGGACCCCATGCTAAGTATGATTTTCCTAACCAGGTATTTTGAGAAAAAGAACAATATCTCCAGACAAGGAACAAGTAAGACAGAAGGAGGTTACTAAAAGTGTACAGAGTCATTCATTTCACTTTGAGAACCTTACCTTGAGCTCCATAAATGATGAATTCTGATTCCCTTCAGAGGTAATTCTTGGACCTGAAGCAAACTTTATACTAAAACTTCATTACAATTGTCTACAATGGAAAACATTCAAATATACTGATTTTTCCCCCACTAGAAGAAGATGGAATTTTCAGAAATGAGAGATACTTATTAGGTTATGAAGCTTTCAAAGTGTCATAGAAAATATACCATAGCTTTTCAGGTTGTAGTCCTTTTTCTTTTTAAAAGTGCTTTTAACTTTATTGTTTTGGAATAGAACATGATGACATTGGCAGCAAAAGTAGTTCCTATGGTCGTATCTGTGGCAATTTTGAGAAAGTTAGATTAAGGGAACTTTCTGCAAAGGGAAAGGGTGAGTGGAATGAATAGTGGTGCCAAAATGTAATGAAATGCAATGAACCTGATTGTTGGGGCTGAAATGTTCATCTAAAAGTTAACCCATCTGTTCGAGACAACTTAGAACAGGGGTCTTCAAACTTGTGGACTTTATGACTTGTGGACTTCAGCTCCCAGAATTCCTCAGCCAGGCATGCTGGCTGAGGAATTCGGGGAGTTGAAGTCCATAAGTCACAAAAGGGCCAGGTTTGAAGACCCCTGACTTTGAATATCAACACAGAACTGCATAGGGTGTGAAATTCAACAAGAAGGAAGGTGGAACAATTGTGAAAACTAAGGATTTCTCTTCCAACATCTTTAAGACCTCCTCACTTGTTGCAGTTGATGATCCTATTGTAAAGATTTCTATTTTTGGGTGCTACTGTACATCTGTCAATCACTATATTCAATATTTCTCTCTATTCACTTTGATGTTTTACAACCACTACAACAAAATAATAAAAAATATCTGCTTCGTGGCTCCCAGCAACTCTAGGAAAGCATTCCCCTACATTTCCTTTTGAGGAGAAGAGTGTTGCTTTGACAAGGGCACTGTTTGTTATATGTTAGGATTCTGGAGAAACAGGTCAGGAAACAAAGGTTTCTAGAAGAATTTGATCTGGTTTAGATCCAGGTCAATAATGAAAATGTATTTGATTAAATTAGGTAATCGCTGCTGTAAGAAAAGCTGCCCTCAGATATTGGGGCAAAATGTTACAATGCACCTGTTTCCTTACAGTATATTCAACTCAAATAAGCACCAGTCTTACCTCTGACAGAAACACTCATCCCATTTCTTTCACACATGCAGAACTTTGTGTTGTTGGTGCTCTCTATGACCTTATATACAGAAGTGAAACATCTGGCTTTTTTAGTAGGCCTAATAAATGTACTTTACAAAAATCTGGGTACTGTTAGATGATAGCAAAGATGTTTTTTTTTCTTCCTTTGTATGGATCTTTGAAATATATATGATTGCTCTAGCTTACAAGTTGCATCCCACAAGATTTGGGGGGAAAACAAGCAGAGCAGATTAAAAAAAGACAGGGAAAAATGAGTGTCAGAGGGTGGTCATAGATGGAGGGTAAATATTTGAAAATCCAAACTGTCTATAGAATAAGTTGAAAGTTGACTTGGACTGCTGGACATTGAACTTTAACATGCAGTGTTTTAATATTTTCTATCTGCTTTGATGCAATATTTTCTTTGTTGAACTCAAATGTGTAAGGAAACTAATAATATTAAGACTGGCTGCAACTGAGATCTGATTCCTACAAGATTAATGCTGGTCAAATGTACTAGATAAAGATAGCCGGGAAATCAAGCTCTCAATTGAGGAAATGAGAAGTCAGGACAGGAGGTATAAAGCCTTGGTCCGTGACCAGGGTGAAGAGTCGGTGGAAGAAGATTGGAAGAAATTCAAGGACTATTTGAAGAAATATTGTTATATTAACTAGTTTGAAATGGACTTGGAAGTGTTTATAGGTTGTAGTTTCAGAGTTTAATGTTTAGTATTAAGGATAATATGAAATAATGATTGTTAAATGATAAGAAATTAAATATAGATAGATATTAAATATGATTTAAAATTATGAAATAGAATTTGCTAATGATGATTTACGATGAAACGCAGATAGAGGGGACTTGAGGAAGTCACCTGAATATGATTAGAAAGATTAGGAATGACGGAAGTTAAGTATTCTTTTTGTATTTTTGTTGATTGTATTGTTTATGTTATGTCTTGTTTTTTATATGTATTTTTTTGTTTAAATATATGTTTTCATAAAAACAATAAAAATTTAAAAGAAAAAAGGAGGTATAAAGCCTTTCCAATCTAAAAAATAAATAAAAATACCTGCCTGCTGATCATTCACCAGGTTGAATAAACAAAGTAAATAACAACATATAATAATTAAATGTCAGCTAGAGGGAAAGCACTCAACATAGAAAATGAAGATGAATGATCCAATTCAATTGAAAATGAGTAAATATACAGTCTGAGAAATAGCAGTACATGAATTACATCAAACCATAACCTTATTACTTCCTTGAGTCACATAATCCTGACTGGACTGAAGAGTTCAAGCCGTGGGCTTCATTTGGGTGGTCCTTCCTCATGGTACAAGGAGAAAGACAGCTGGGTTGTGCTACCTGAGTCCTGGTTTCTTATATTTAATACAGCAGGGTTCTTATTAAATGAAAGAAAAATACAAGGTTTCTTTGCAGGTTTTAGTTTACACAACTAAGAATCATCTTTTCTCACAGAAGAAATACATTGAAGAAATATTTTATTACATAAGTGGAAGCAATACAAACAGAGAATTACAATGGGGAATATGACACCCAGCTGCACATTCTCTCTTCAAACTAAATGAGGAATAATTTTGAAGTCATCACCTGATCCTTAGATCAGGCTGAAAAGATGAGATTATTGTTTTTTGAAACTGTGTTTCTTGAGTAACTGATCTAGTTTCATTCCAATTCCAAATTTTACTCTGGATGGAGTCACATTCTCTGTAAAGGAGCATTTCTAAAATTCTTAAGACTCATGGCTTTTCTAAAGCAGCATGTGGAAGCTATGGTCAAGAGGACCTTTGCCAAGCTATAAGTGGGCATCAATTCTGAAAACTTTTGGACTGGGGAGGCTAACAACAACTCATTTTTAATCGCATCACAATTAGACCACTGCAGCATTTTCTACATAAACTGCCATTGAAGACAATTCAGAAGCTATGATTGATCCAGTATCAGCAGTCTTTCTGCTAACCAGTAAGAAGAGATTCCAAAAATTCAACATTTTGTGTACTTTTACTGCTCCTTGTTTAGCTAGACAGTCCTACTGAGTAAATCTGAAGTGCCCATTTCACAAAATAGCAATGGAAAGTAATGTCAGATGTCTTCAAACCTTATTGAGCTTATAAAAGATAGAGAAAACAAATTCTAAAAGAATTTTTGTAATTAGCCCAGGTCATAATATATGTGCTGCTAGGAGCAAAATGCACCTCTTGCTACATTTCAATTTGCTAAAAAAGAACTGATATTAGCCCATAACTAAAGAATTCTGCACATGACTATACAATGAATGAACAGTTGGGAGGGAGACCCTAAAATCATGCATATGATGAACTTCACTGATGCATGTTGTTTGTGTTAATTTGACTATACTGAAAATTTAGAATTCTTTAAAAAAAATGTTGGTAAGAGATAATTCTGTGCAAATACTTCCAGTTTACTATAGAGCACGAATTTGGAGAATAATCATGAATATCATTTTGATATCCATAAAAGAGGGATATTTATTTATTTATTTATTTATTTATATTTTTTTATAATTTATATATCTTACTACAGGCTAACTGTGAAAGATGGGATATGCACTTCACATGACTCATGTGTGCATTTCACTAAAGGGCCAAAGTAAAATCTGAGGATTTATAATAAAAGGGTAACATTATATCTTCTAGCTGGCCCAATCTGATGAACCAAAAGGCATAGTCACAATCTCTAGTGAGCACTTTTAGTTATTCAGGATACCACAAAAAAACCCCTCTCTTAGGCAAAGTTTCCATGGTATTAATTGCTTTAATGGAAAATAGGTTGCCAGATAGCTAGAACAGCAAGATCTGATTCAAGATCTTTGATGCCTTTCTAACCGTAATTATATTTATATCCATATGCTCAGACAACTACACAAATATTAAAGTTACTCGTGTTTAATTCAGTATTGGATCATACAGTCTCTCAGTTATATATCTATGCTATCAAATTAAGGGTCATTTGTGACTGAACATGCCTTTAACCAATTATGTAAGAATATCCTCATTGATGCATTGCCTTTTTTCCATTTTTATCATTCATTTTATTTTTTATAACAGGAAAGCATAATTTTCTTAAAGTAAAATATCAGACTTCAATTGTTATAATTAAGTAGCCTGTAAGTACAAGCTACTTTAGGTTTTCTTCCTAGTGTTATTATAAATATCTTCTTTGCAAAAAAATATACAACTGGCTACTTAGAATCTGGTTTCTCGGTATGTGAACAGCAGGATATAATTATATTGCTTTACTAAATAGTGCTATATTTTTATCAGTCACTGATTTATGTCTATTTAAAATTGCGGCTACTACAATTTTCATAAAAGTTACTTTCATTTGCTTCCAAGCAATTAACAAGATTTTTCTCCAAACTAGCAACTATAACATTATTCCCATTACTTCCTACTGCCAATCATATTCATCATCAAGAAAAAATGTTTCATCACTATTTAAAATAAGCATGTGCCCAAATGATAAACATTGTTTAACTGCACAGAAATACTATGTACGCGTGGAAGAGAAAAAAGATAATGAAATATGATGCAGTTAAGCCCTAAAGATTTCTTCTGAAGCACTCCTTCAGCATTCCATTTTATCATCTGACTAAGGCTGTTTTAAGGCTGTGCTTTTTCTTTTCCCACCCTTTCAAAGTAGTTTGATGTTGACTTGAAACTGTTTTCATTTTTACTGACCTGAAAGGATGGGGGATGACATTATGGCATTGAATCTCTATGGATGGGTAGACAAAGGAGCCAGGGCAAGGTGTAAAACAATATTTCCTGAACCTTCTTTGACCCAATGCCAAGCTGGCTTGCTAATACTTCATTGAAGACGTTCTTTCTCAATGGAGCCTCCATCTCCTTTTCAAAGCCAGTCTAGTACTGGAATAGGTTGCAGCCAGATCAAGCAAGAGAATCCACTTTCCTTCAGAAAGTGCAATTTTGTGCAATTTTGTGAAATTGCACAAATATTCTGATTCATATGGAAAATCCACAGGAGGTCAGTGAGGTCTCCAACTGTAGGGTATTAATTGACCAGCAGCAGGCCTGCTCCTTCCCATCCAGTCATGGGGTCTCTTCTTCCTTGGGCATTTATGCCTTAATTGCCAGAAAGATCAAAGCCTTTCAAGCAACCAACTGTTAAAAGTTATTCTGCTCACAGGCAGCCTTGCTTCCAACTAGGTTTTTCTTTAGTTCTATTCAGCAAGCACAAAGATAGTCTTGGAGAAAAACAACAACAACAACAACAACAACAACAACAAAGGGGACAAAAGATATTTTGTTCTTTGTGCTATTTGCCCTTTTCCTGCACCTGCCTTATATCTTACTTGCATTCCCCAAGATTGCTTGCAACCATATAGACAGATTTTTTTTCCATGATGTCACTAACCTGATTCTTCAGAACTTTGTCACTGTGACAATATCAATCTATCTTGCTACTGGTTATCATATTTTTCCTTCCACTTTTTCCAAGGTTAGAGCTTTCTCCAGAGAGATAGGTCTTTGCATAACATGTCAGAAGTGGGATAATTTGAGCTTAGCCATTTGTGCCTCAGGTGAGTGCTGTCAGTTGGTTTATTTTATAATCCATGTGTTTGTTAATTGCAGAGGGGTTTATAGAATTAATCCAGTGCTCGCAATTGCACTCTACGAAATAAACTATGTAGTTTAAAATTGGTACTTTACTATGGCTTTCAAACCTTACTAAAAATTATTAAATCCAATAGACATACAGGACATGATTACCAAATCTGTCAACATCTAATTGGAACACAGCATAGTCCTAAATTTATGATCACATAACTGAATAAAGTTTGAATATAATTGGTTGTGAGCATGTTTGTTTCATTTAAACCCCATGGGTTCTCTTTCATACAGGTGAAGAATTCAAAGCTACATCATTGATTAATTTGACTGAATAATCACTGCAGATATCAGTCTGGGCAGGATGTGAGAATAAAAGGTGAAGTTAGCAGAGCTGAAGTATTCTGCACTTGAAGTTCAAAGGGAGAAAACAATGCAGGAGTGATCATGGAACACCTCTCAGCAATTCCTTAAAGCAACTATTCCAAATAGTACAGGATCATGTGGCTCCTTTCAGCAGTGGCAACAAGATTCTGAGCAAAGATGTAGTTGCTTTAGGTGGTCCAAAGCACCTTTTTAGTTTGAAATTGAAAATGTTGCACTAGCCCAGGGGTAGGCAACCTTGGCTCTTTTATGACTCATGGACTTCAACTCCCAGAATTCCTGAGCCAGCTGGCTCAGGAATTCTGGGAGTTGATGTCCATGAGTCATAAAAGAGCCGAGGTTGCCTACCCCTGCACTAGCCTAATAATAAGCACATTTATTCCATTTTATAATTTGATTTAATTTAATAGAAAATAATTTTATTTTGTCACTACTTTCAAAGTAGAATTTTGATTAATTATCATGATAGTGTTCCATTACATATTCAGTAATGAGTTTGTCATACTTGAGTATAAATAAAAAAGGTAAAGGTAAAGGTTCCCCCGCACATGCGTGCTAGTCGTTTCCAACTCTAGGGGCCGGTGCTCATCTCCGTTTCAAAGCCGAAGAGCCAGCGCTTGTCCGAGGATGTCTCCATGGTCATGTGGCCGGCATGACTAGACGCCAAAGGCACACGGAACACTGTTACCTTCCCACCGTACTGGTCTCTATTTTTCTACTTGCATTTTTACGTGCTTTCGAACTGCTAGGTTGGCAGAAGCTGGGACGAGTAAAAGGCGCTCACTCTGCTACGCGGCACTCGGGATTCAACCCGCCAAACTGCCGACCTTCTGATTGACAAGCTCAGCGTCCTAACCCACTGAGCCACCGCGTCCCTTTGTGTATAAATATCCCTTGTTTTATTCTATGATCATCGTTCCTGCAGGCTTCATCCTCTCTAATCTCTTACATTTTAGCTAAATCCTAAATGGATATAAACCTAGTGAATGGTGAAACTCATCCTATTGGAATTTTTACAGATTGCAAAATTTGAGCAGCCTTCAAAGTGATTGAGGAAAATGGCAGCCCAGATTTATCTTCATCAGCAATAGTATCTCCATCTTCAATAAGAAAATAAATTCAAAATCTCCCATCAATAGAAATTAGAAAGATATGATCAAGCAATTAGAATCAAGTAAAAAATCAGAAGCCTGTTTTGCAAGAGAAAAAAGTGCTTTAAAAAATAGTTAGATTGGCATCATATGAGTGAAAGTAAGCATATTGGCAAGCCTTCAGCTGTAAGATTCTACAGCTTCTCTATAAAAACTTCTTTGTGTAGTTAAGATGCACTGTTACAGGTAGCATCCCAAATAATAACTTTTTTGCTTCGGATCAGACATGGTCTGCCTTTTACTGGTAGAATGAGCCTCTGATTCAAGCACAATATCACCATTTCTTTCTAATATAATTTTGACTAGATCGTTATTGACACTATGAGCTGCCATACATCTTTGTTATACATCTTAGGCCAAATGAATATTCTGTGAATAACTGCAATTACTATTGTTGTTATTGTTTTTATGTCAAGCTTGTCCCGACTTGGACATTTAGGAAAGAAAGACCCTCCAGTCCATTTCTTGAAGTGAAAGTTTCTTTTACTAAAGGCAAGCGGTTTACAGCATAAGCAAAGCTGGATCTGACTATTCCCATGCAAAGTTTGCTATTTTCTCCTTTCCCTGGCCCTCCTCTCTTGACCAGTCCACCAGGGTCCAATAGCATTACTTTTGATGTTTTGGGAACTGCTTTGAGGTTTGGCGCTTTTTGGGTGTAGTTTCACATTCTGTTCTCAGGCGTCATCCTTGATCGGCTGGTTTAATCTGGACTGAGACCTCTGACTCCTATCACCCTGTCATTCCCCCCCCCACACACACACCTTTCCTGCCCATTCCTATGCCTATTCCTTACTTCCCCAAATGCCTGCACCCCACCTTACATTTTACGGCAGGATGCTAGTGAAGCAAAGTATATTGAAGCTGGCAGGCCTGACATTTTATTTATATACCGTTGTATATTTACAATCTGTAAGACACAAACGCCATGAGGTAAAAAAGGCGCGGCAGCCGTTTGACAGTTGACAGCTGTCAAAAGGCTGCCACTTATCCAGTACGCACACGCGGCGGCCGGCTGACAGTGACAGCTGTCAAAAGCCCGCCGCTAGCTGGCCGCGCAGGCGCAGCTCATGACAGCTGTCAAAGCTGCCTGCGGCCGTGCATGCACATTGGCCAAAGCTGTCAAAAGGCTTGCCGCCAGCTGAAGAAGAGGCGCGGCGGTTGTTGACAGCTCCCGGCTGTCAGAGCTCACCGACAGCTAATTGGCCAATGCCACACAGCGGGAGAACTCTCTGTTGTTATTGGTTGGTTACCTGTCAAAGTTGTGTATAAATAGAGGGAACCCCTGGCTGTGTTTTAGCCGGGTGCCCTTCGCAAATAAAGCTTCAAGAACTAAGCCTGCTGTCTCGAGTGGTCCTTACTGCACGACAATCCATATACCACGCAACTCCCAGCCACTCTGAGTAGCAGTATAAGTGGTCCCATCTCTCAATAGTTTCTAACTTTAGAATAAGTGCTATACTTGTCTGTACTGTACTGTACTGTATGTATACATAAATTTCATTTATAAATCAAATCTGTAAAGCCGAGCAGTTTTTTTTCCCCTCTTATTTTATTCCATCATCATATTCCAGGAAACGTGTGTGTGTGTGTGTGTGTGTGTGTGTGTGTGTGTTAAGAAAACAATTTACATATAATGAGTTATGTATGTAAAGATTGCTCTAATTATAAAACTACAAAATGTTGGTTCCCAGGAACATTTTTTTTTATTTTAAAAAAAGAAATAATGGACCATTTATGGGAAGCAATGTAAAATATACCAGCATCCATTTAAGTTTCCTTTTATATAGAAGCCCTGAAGTGCTGATGAAGTCTTAATATCAGCAGATCTGCCATTTTACAGCAGTTTTTCATTGCCCACAACAATTCAACTGAAAATTAATTAGCAATACCCTACCATAAATCTCCATAGTATTAGCTAAAATGCCAATTCTGTAATCACTTTCCATTAAAGCCAAAAGTACTAATTAAAATTGACTTTCCCTTCCCCTTTCTACATTTTGTAAACTGCTTTTAGTTTTGGGATACTCTCGGAAGCAAGCCATAAGAAGGAACATCTTTCCCTAAGTAGACTGTATAATCTCCCTCCTGCTATAAAGATAATAATGCATGAAATGAGAATGAGCATTTAGGAAAGGAAAGTGAAATGCACACAGTGCGAGGACAGGAGCATGTGGGTATGGAAATAATAAGAAAATATGTCCTCATTAAAACCACAGCCTTAACTATAAAGAAAGCTAACAGGTTTGTTTTTGTTTGCTTCTGACACTTGCATAAATCCCCTCAACAAGTCCTTTAGATCAGACATGTCAAACACAAGGCCCGGGGGCCAGATCCGGCCCGCGAAGTGGTTTCATGTGGCCCGCGAAGCCATCCTGGAAACAGTGAGGGAACGGCCCCCACTGCCTTGGCCCTGGCCCAGAGACCCTCCTTCTGCCAGAGACCCTCAGATCTGTCCCACTCCTGCCCAGGCCCCCATAGGCACCCTTGATGCGAACGATGTAGAGCTGGCCATGCCCACCCAGTAGGCCATACGCACTCTAGCCACGCCCACCCAGTAGGCCACGCCCACCCAGGCCATACCCACCCGGCCCCCTGAGGGCAACCGCAATGCTGATGCGGCCCTCAGTGAAATTGAGTTTGACATCCCTGCTTTAGATGGTTAACAAATGTTAAAAATCATAAACCATAGTGTTTGTGTTTCCGTGTGTGTGTGTGTGTGTGTGTGTGTGTGTGTGTGTGTGTGTGTGAGAGAGAGAGAGAGAGAGAGAGAGAGAGAGAGAGAGAGAGAGAGAGAGAATCTTTTATATATTTTGGCAAACATACTTAATATTCTTACCTCCTATTTTCTATAGAAAAGCAACCTTGTGAAGTGGCTTGGGCTAGGCCTGATGGGCCCAAAGTCACCCAGCCAGCTTTTACAGTCTTATAATTTCTAGGCCAGCATAGAGAGACAGACAGATGACAGACAGACAGACATTTGTATACCCAATGGGTTTTTCTTTATTATTGTTTTATGCATTGCTAGAGTGATTGGAATTAATGTAAATATAGATAGTCCTCGACTTACAACAGTTCATTTAAGTGACTGTTTGAAGCTACACCGTAACTTATGACTTATGACTATTTTTCACGCATTGCAGCATCCCCATGGTCACGTGATCAAAATTCAGACACTTGGCAACTGACTCACATTTATGACAGTTGCAGTGCCCTTTGGCGACCTTCTGACAAGCAAAGTCAATGGAGAAGCCAGATTCATTTAACAACCGTGTTACTAACTTAACAACTCCGGTGATTCAATTCACAAATATGACAAGAAAATGAGGCAAAACTCATTTAACAAATTTCTCACTTAGCGATATAAACTCAACTGTGGTTGTAAGTCGAGGACTAACGGTAGATGTGTAGTCATTACAGTACAGATAGTCCTCAATTTATGACCAGAATTGAAACCAGAATTTCCATCGCTGCGCAAGGTATTTGTTAAGTGAGCCGTGTCTGACTTTACGACCTTTTTTTGCCACAGTTGTTAAGCAAACAACTGCAGTTTGTTAAGTGAATCACACAGCCATTAAGTGAATCCAGCTTCTCTCCCTGACTTTGTCGAAAGCCAACTGTCACAAATGACATGACCCCAGGATGCTGCAAACATTGTAAATACATGCCGGTTGCCAGGCACTGGGATTTTTATTATGTAACCATGGGGTTGCTGAAACAGTCATACGTGTGAGGACCAGTCATGATTTTCTTTTTTTTTTTTAAAGTTCCTTTGTAACTTTGAATGGTCACTAAACAAATAATTGTAAGTCGAGGCCTAGCTGTAAGGTGCATTAATAAGCCACTCCTTACCAAACACAAGGAGTAAGATATTAATGTATTGCATATATTAATTAAGGAAGCTGTCAGGCTTCCATAGACAGTGCTAGACTGGGAGACAGTGGAAGCAAGCATTTAAGGCCATAAAGCTCTGTTGTATGCATTTGTGTAGAAAAGCAATAATGTTACAAAAGAATTCCAGCAATTCCTGCGTATCAATTTCAAGGCTTACTTATAGAAAAATCAAGACTTAAATCCTTGAACCTCTTGGTGGTATGAATCTGACCCTACTTTGGTTTGCTACCCATTTTTTCACGGACACTGCAAATATTACATGTAACGTTTGCATCAATGATTTGCATTCCTCAGTTGAATGCAAAGCTCTTTCTGAAAATGTAATTCTTTACCATTTCTTAAGATAGAAAAAAAAACCCTCTACAATTGCCTTCAGTGAGTCCAAAACTATACAACAGTATTTAAGGACAAAAACTTAAAATAACAAAAATAGTAATCTCACTACCAGCAGTTATATCCAACTGAAGGGCTGCTAAGTTTCTACCAATGAAACCATGCAAAACTACTTTTCACACACCAATTATTTCTGCAGATGTGGGAAAAACAGATTTCTTGTAGTTCTTCCTTAAATCATGAACAGCTGGAGCAAAGCATAATAAACTGTTGACTGTTTGAGAAAATATCAAGCATGTAAAATCATTTTTTCCAGAATATATCCGAAGTCACTAAGAAAAAAAATGTAAAAAAAATGATTCCTTTCATAGTCCTGATTCCATGGTATGTGTGTGTGTAATATTTTATCAGCCAAGAAATTAACTGAAGTACACATGATTTGACTCTGCAAGAGATAACGGCTGATCAATTGATAATTGAACTTACTGAGTAAAGATTTCAATCCCTTGCCTTATATAAATACTTCAACGATATTGAACTATCTAAATGAGCTTGCAAGTCCATTTCCATACTTCAAACAATATGTAGTTGCCTTTCAAATGCAGACCTACACAAAACTCAAGTGAAATATAATTTACAAGCCATGTATACCTGTCCTCAAGTGATTTTTTTTTTAAATCACTGTTTTATCACCTTTTAGAGATATTCAAATCTGGTGATTCTGGATCTCATATTTGCAGGATATTGGAGATTGGTAGGTCTGTGGGAGACATATTTTGATCTCCGATTCTGGCAAAAAAAAAACCAACCCCATTTTAGGCTAGTAGGTGGCCACCCTAGAATTAATTTCCAAAAATGTTGCCAAGACAGCTTTGGGGATTAGTTCAGGTAGGCTGCAGGAGTCAATACTGCCTTGATTACATAAAAGAAACAAAAGAAGAAATTCTAGCTATCACACCTTGAAATTCTAGAGGAAAAAAAACCCTAATTAAACTATACTCAAATCGGCTTCCGGTGGCGATGCGACGTCAAAAGACAGCCGTTTTCGGGCTGCCCGCTCCGCAGCTGTGTTTTTCCATCATAAACAGCGTCTATCAGCTGTTTAGATGGATTTGAAGCCCCCTCCTCGGGAGAAGAGGAGGGGGTGAGGCCCCAGGTAGGGGTTGAGCTCTCCGGGGCCGCCTGAGCTGAGAGCTTGGGCGGCTGAAGGATGAGCCCCCCCGAAGCCTGGGTTGCTCCGAGCTGCGCAGCGCCTCTGCTCTGGGATTCTTGGAGCAGAGCCAGGCGTTAGCAACTACCCCTGCCAAAAGGAAATACTTTTGATTATCAAGATGCAGGCAGAGCGGTACAGGAGGTCAAGGTGAAGTGGACTCTTTATTTTTATTCTCTAGCTCAATGGATTTTATAGCTTTAAAGTGAAAGTGCGTAATAAGTGAAAGTGGGGGAAGATGGAGGCTAAAACTTCTAAAGCTCTTCGGAATGCGGGGTCTTCCCTGGTGCAACAGACCTCATTGCAAGCTTTGCTTCCTCCTGCAACTCCTCCGGCATTGACGCTTAAGGATTTACAAGATGCTCTTGGAAAGCATTCACAATTGATGTCTGACATGATGGATGAAAAGTTGAAAAAGCTGGAGGAGAAAATGGAGGAGAAAATGGAGAAATTGGAGAAGAAGATGGAAGAGAAGTCTAGAGCAATGAGGGTGGACATGTTGTCTATGATTGAATCTGTAGCTGAATGTGTGCAACAGCTGGATGTAAAAGTGGAGGATCTCAGTCAAAAGAACTCTATATTAGAAGCAAAGGTATTAGAAAATGAAAATATAAGGGATAAAATGGAAGGAGAATTGAGCCTTGTTCAGTATCATCAGATGCAGTATGCTATTAGAATCGGGTTTAAAGGAGAATTGTAAAGAAGATTTAAAGCAGCTGATTTCTGAGGCTCTGGAAGGGGTATTGGGCCAGCCAGCATCTGAAATTGAGGGAAATATGGACAAAATTTTTCGTGTAAATTCATGGATTGCAAGACAGAGGAAGTTACCCAGAGATGTGGTGGTCTATTTTACATGTCTGATATGATGGATGAAAAGTTGAAAAAGCTGGAGGAGAAATTGGAGGAGAAAATGGAGGAGAAAATGGAGAAATTGGAGAAGAAGATGGAAGAGAAGCTGAGAGCAATGAGGGTGGACATCTTGTCTAAGGTTGTATCCGTAGCTGAATGTGTGCTACAGCTGGATATAAAAGTGGAGGATCTCAGTCAAAAGAATTCTATATTAGAAGCAAAGGTATTAGAAAATGAAAATATAAGGGATAAAATGGATGAAGAATTGAGCCTTGTTCAGTATAATCAGATGCAGAATGCTATTAGAATTAGGGGTTTAAAGGAGAATGGTAAAGAAGATTTAAAGCAGCTGATTTCTGAGGCTCTGGAAGGGGTACTGGGCCAGTCAGCATCTGAAATTGAGGGAAATATGGACAAAGTTTTTCGTGTAAATTCATGGATTGCAAGACAGAGGAAGTTACCCAGAGATGTGGTGGTCTATTTTACAAAGAGAGTAATTAGAGATGAAGTCATTCAAGCTGCTTATGATACTAATTTGGTAGTGGCTGAGCAAGAAGTTTTGGTTTTAAAAGAGATTCCTCCGAAGATCCTAAGGAGAAGGAAAGATTTCACATTTCTAGTACAGGAACTTAAGAAACGTGATATTAAGTTCAGATGGGAGATTCCAGTTGGGTTGGTGACAACGTACGAAGGTAAAAGACATCGTTTGGTTACTGTGGCTCAGGCACGTGATTTTTATAGTAATGTGTTAAAAGCAACCCCCCTATCATTTTTGGAAGTTGCAAAAGGACATGGTGTGGGAAAGTTTCAAGATGTTGCAGACAGACAGACAGAGGACAATGGTGGTGGAGGGGATCAAGCTACAGTCTCATCGGTTGCTGCAGGAGGCCAGAAGATGACGCGTGCCGCCCTAAGAAGAGCGAGACGAGAGCAAGAGCTAGACCAGCGGAAAGTTATGGAATCTTCAAAGTGTGCTTACAATGAAGATGTAGGAGGAGAGCGGTCTAAAGAAGTTTTGGGGGTCATGACAGAGGTGCTCCAAAAGTTTTGGGGCGTTAAGATTGCTGATTAAATTTTTAGATTAGAATGTCAATGGAGTAAAATTATTATAGAGGAGAAAGAAAGTTTTTTTTCTTTTTTTTAATATTTTATACAATTTAAGATTGATGTTATTTGCTTGCTAGAAAAGTATATTAGGGTTACGGACTTAAAGTATGTGTTGAACTAAGAGTGGGTATGTAAGCTCCTAATTAATAACAAGTTGTCTTAGAGATTGCTTAAAAAAAAATTTTTTTTTTATATATATACTCTTTTTATTTGAACTTTTATTTGAACTTAAGGATGATTTGGAACTGTGAGACATTTGGCGTGATACACGCAAGAACTATTTTAGATTATAGTTTAGTTTGGTTGGAGATTATTAAGATTAACAGAGATAAGCGCTTTTGGTGCGTAACTGAGAATTTGTTTGGAAATTAGAGAAAGGTGGGAGAATGCAAATAGCAGGTGAAAGTTTTTTTTTCTTTTCCCTTTTTTTTGAAATTAATATGAATAAGGACTGGGATTAAGGAAATTTATTTTGAGTAAAGATCTTTTTTTGTTTTCCTCTTTTTCTTCTCTACTTTATTTGTAATATTAATATTGTTTGTACTCATTTTATATGAGCTAGAGATAGAATTTATAGTTTATTGTTGATAATATAGGGGTGTTTATGTTTGTTTTTTGATTTTATGCCCTGTATTTAGCTCTGGGAAGTCGGGGGGGGGAGGGAGTGGGGGAGAGGGATAGGGGTGGGGGAGGGGGGGATTAAAGTCAAAATGTATTGTAAAACTTTTTAAATAAACTATACTCAAATCAAACAGGAGAAGTTTAATCATCAGAGATAGGGGCTTTGGAGGCCACTCTATGCAACATTTCTTCAGGTTGTTTTTTTTTTTTTAGATTAAATCAACATCTTTTAGATGTTTTAATCAGTGCTTTTTTTTGTAAAAGAAAAAGGTGCCGGAACTCACACAAGTCATACAACCCGCCTTGCCTACCCTACAAGGTTCCATCCAAAAAAGGTGCCGGAACTCCGTTCTGAGCGTTCTATGACAAAAAAAAAGCCTTGGTTCTAACATATAAGCTATTGAATGCATGGTGTAAAATAGACGGTGGAAGAGTTCTAAAAATCTAATGCCAAGCATGGACTTTTTCTTTTTAAATTTTATCTTATGCCAATATCTGATAAGAACGAACCCCCAAATTATCACATTTATATACTATGTTGCCTAAGAGCATAAACATTTTTTTCTCCCCGCTGTAACCCTCCTATTCTACCTAAGCCTATTCTGCTGTTATGGGAAAATCCACTAAAGCCAAGCTGGAAACTCATGCAGTAGAAGGAAATGAAAACCCCATTATCTGAGTAAAAACATAGGTAAAAGGTAAATGTTCCCCCGCACATGCGTGCTAGTCGTTTCCAACTCTAGGGGCCGGTGCTCATCTCCCTTTCAAAGCCAAAGAGCCAGCGCTTGTCCGAGGATGTCTCCATGGTCATGTGGCCGGCATGACTAGACGCCAAAGGCGCATGGAACACTGTTACCTTCCCACCGTAGTGGTCCCTATTTTTCTGCTTGCATTTTTACGTGCTTTTGAACTGCTAAGTTGGCAGAAGCTGGGACGAGTAACATAGATGATAGCATTAACATAGATCCTCTTATATTACAAAAAGAATTTATTTTTTCTTTGGAAAAATGGTCAGTGTTTGTGACTCTGTGTGTGTGTGTGCGTGCGCATGTGCACGTGCATGTGCATGCACACACGCGCACACGCACACACACATATCAGACGACCCATAATCCACTGTATTATTGTTCCAGAGATATATTCTCACTTAAACTAATAAACAGAATGACTATGGCTGAGCAAAAGAGCAATAAGACCAGGAGCAAATTCCAACTTCCTGCCACTTTCCCCATTGACTTTGCTTGTGGAAAGCTACAGGGAAAGTCACAAATCATGATCACACAGTTGCCTGGAGTGGTTTGTTGATGCTGCAGAATGGTGCAGCATCCACAGCTTTGGCAAGATATCTGGTCTGAATATTTTTGAAATATGAGTCCCACAGGAATAATGGGTCCTGGATTTTGGTTGCCTTCTTTAACTTAGCCTATTTGAGGTACCTAATTCAAAAATGGTTGTTCTATGATGCACTGCTTTGCCCAGCGGAAGGTTATAAAAAGACAAACAGCAAGAGAATTTTATTAATTTATAGAGGAGGGAGGGAGGAAGGATGGAAAGAAGGAAAGAAGGAAGAAAGGAAGAAAAGAAGTTTCAGCTGAGATATTGTGGGTATGTCCAATTCATGTTCCTTATGCATTATGTTTTCTGAGCTATCCCAACATAATTCCATGAGGGCAAGAAGTGATCTCCCAGTATCACTCCCTAGGAACTCCTGGAAAGTCACCAAGTTATCTACCACAAAGCATTTAGATTACCTTGCTAGGCCCCAAACATGGGACAAATCTTTATTTCCTGTTTCGGCCTAACCGAAGGCCATCCACAGGCAGTAGTCACAACAGTGACAGCTCATATTTGTGTAAATTTTAGATTGCTAACAAAGAATTAAAGGGAGACTGATATGCATTTCAAACTTATTTGTTTTCATCAGTCAGCCATACCCTTCTGAGATTTGAACCTGGGCTGATTGCACATTAGGCAGTTGTTTTAACCTCTAGGCCACAAGCTCTATCTCACTTTGTTAGAAGGGTCAGAATCTCAGAAGGGTATGGCTGACTGATGAAAACAAATAAGTTTGAAATGCATATCAGTCTCCCTTTAATTCTTTGTTAGCAATCTAAAATTTACACAAATATGAGCTGTCACTGTTGTGACTACTGCCTGTGGATGGCCTTCGGTTAGGCCGAAACAGGAAATAAAGATTTGTCCCATGTTTGGGGCCTAGCAAGGTAATCTAAATAGTTAACAAGCATTTAACACATATCTCCCTTGCTTCTCATCTAACAAAGTGAGATAGAGCTTGTGGCCTAGAGGTTAAAACAACTGCCTAATGTGCAATCAGCCCAGGTTCAAATCTCAGAAGGGTATGGCTGACTGATGAAAACAAATAAGTTTGAAATGCATATCAGTCTCCCTTTAATTCTTTGTTAGCAATCTAAAATTTACACACACACACACACACACACACACACACACACATATACATACTATAAATAAGTGAACCAGTTGGCTTTATCTATACATGTCTATAACTTTACTGCTCATATCATCTAGATTGACTTTGATAATATAGCTGAAAAAGGAACAATGTGTTCATTTAATCACTACTTATATTAAAAATGTGTTCCTTTGGGAACTGATGCCGCAATCTCCTAAAAGTAATCCAGATAGCCAAGCAACTTAATGACAGAGATACTCTAAATGTAAATCAAGTAGCAGTGTAAATTTGTTTGGAGGTCTTTGGATTATCACGGTAAATGTACAAAAGTTCATTCCAGGGCTACAAGTGTGTTTTCTACTCAGCCTCCAGAAATTAAAACAGCTGTGTTCCAGAGTTTGCTGAACAGCTGTCTGTTGGCTATTTGAAAACCTGACTTAAAGTACACAAGTAACCCCAGAAGCCTTATCAGCCACTATCATAGGAAGAAATAATTTAGAATGTATGGAAATAACCATTTCTAGTGCAAATATGTTAGCTATTGCATTTTTGTATATTTATAACATTATTTCAATTCAGTCTTTCAATCTTGTCCATCTTGATTTTCTTCCTGGATGTTTTTTAACTCCCCATTTTAGGCTTAGAAAGAATGAGCACTCCAAGCCAGCTTCCATGTCTGAGGGAAGATTGCAACCTGGATCTCCCTTCTCCAAGTCCAGCACAACGTCCCCAAATGGACTCTCAAATTTAAATACCTGATAAAACTCCTGACAATTATTTGGATAAACAAAAATATGTAAAACATGAAATGTTGCTGACAGAAGAATACACTGAATATTGTGAAATGTATAATATCCAAGTTGTCCTGCATAATTTTTACAGGTTAGATATATGATATAGGATTTTTAGGTTCAATAGGACATGGTGGCTCAGTGGGTTAGGACGCTGAGCTTGTTGATCAGAAGGTTGGCAGTTTGGCGGGTCGAATCCCAAGTGCCGCATAACAGAGTGAGCGCCTGTTACTCATCCCAGCTTCTGCCAACCTAGCAGTTCAAAAGCACGTAAAAATGCAAGTAGAAAAATAGGGACCACTACGGTGGGAAGGTAACAGCGTTCCATGCGTCTTTGGCGTCTAGTCATGCCGGCCACATGACCACGGAGACGTCCTCGGACAATCGCTGGCTCTTTGGCTTTGAAAGGGAGATGAGCACCGGTCCCTAGAGTCGGAAACGACTAGCACGCATGTGCGGGGGAAACTTTACCTTTACCGATAGGATAGGATAGGATAGGATAGGATAGGATAGGATAGGATAGGATAGGATATATGATATAATATGTATGCTGAAGAAGAGCAAGAGAAAAAAGTAAGAAAAAAGCAGAAACCCCATAGAACATGGGAACCTCAAAGCTCAGAAGATGTTCTGAAGTAAAACAGGATGAAGTGATGAGACAAAAAAGGGAGATGGCTATGGGAGATTTGGAGGGTGTAGGTGGGAGGACAAGACAGTTTTATTTCCCTAATCTGTTGATATGCTGAATCAAGAATGGTGATGATTGCTGGGTCAAGGGAAAAGATAAACCAGAAAGCAGCTATGTGATTGTGTACTCTAGTTGTATGAAACCTATGCCGTTCAAATATATATGCTTTCTGGGCTGGTGCCACACACTGCCTGAAAGAATTCTTGCTAAGCAAAAAGTCTCTGCCAAAAGCTTAAGTACCTGCCATTAAGTCCCTATCAGTTCTGAAGGCACCATTATTTTGCAAAGAACTGACACCTCTCAAATGATTGGGCTAAATTTGGCCCAGTAAATCAATTAACTTAATGGCTTTGTAAATTAAGCCATATTCTTTGTGCTTCAAATATGCTGCATAATTTTAACTCCTACTGAGATTTTCTTTTAACTGTAATAATATTGCAGTTATTACAGTTATAAAGGATCAGCAGAAAGAATGAATTTAGAAAAACTGAACACTGTATTTTTCAGTTGTTCTATCTGTATGTGTCTCAAATGTTTGTGAAAAGGATGAGCAAAGATGGCACTGGGCATATATTATGAATCATAACTTCCACAGTCCCTGACTAAGGGAACTTCAAGTTCAAGGCATCTGGAGGACACCAAATTCCATACCTAAATTTGGAGATAGGAAAAAATCCTAGTTCTATAATTGCTGCCACCAAACTGTATAAATATGATTATGGGGTCACCAGGAATCAAAACTCAAAATAGGCTCTACCTTCATTGCATCAATATTTGATGTTTCTTTTTCTTGGCAAGATTTCGGAAATGGTTTACCGCTGCTTGCTTCCAGAGCCAATGTTCCATTGCAATTCAGACCAGCTATCACTGTGGTAGTGTGGGATTAGGAAGGCATGGCTGCATCTAGTGGTGGGATTCAAATATGTGAACAACCGGTTCTCTTTGTGGATGCCGCTTCCAGAAGTCCATTCTGAGCCTGGGCAACAAAAAAATAAGCTACCGGTTCTGCCAAAGTGGTGCAAACCGGCTGAATCCCACCACTGGCTGCATCGTAAGAATGTCCTACCAGTTTGATCTATTCCTATTTTATTTGCCTGTGAGTTTCCCTCCTTGCCCTTCCTTAGCATCATTTTTTAGGGGGGAAATTCTTCTGTAGGTCAACATTTTGGGTCAGGTTTCAAACTGATGAAAAGAAATTCCCACATTCTATTGTTTTGATGATTTCATTTATTGTATCGTAACTTTTTCCTTTTGCTGAAAAAGCTACAAAAAGTACCATATGAACCTAAGAGCAACTGTTAGAGGTAAGTTAGGCTGACAGATACATTTTTAGCCAAAATCACCCAAAGAGGTTGATCTGCGAGTTCTAAACATTATATTACTAGTTTGGGCAATATTCCTTTCTCCCTCTCTGCCATGAAGGCAGCTTAAAAAGGACAGGGAGAGATAGGAATTCACATGACACTTTTGTAAGTTTGTCACCACTGTATCCAGAGTATACACACTAATAATACATATATATTGGTATGCCCATCATATTGGCCATATTGGGTGCATAGAGAAAACTTAGTCTATTTTACTGATCCCAATCAGTATTTCAGAAGAATTCCACACCACA
Source organism: Vipera ursinii (assembly GCF_947247035.1). NCBI lineage: Eukaryota > Metazoa > Chordata > Lepidosauria > Squamata > Viperidae > Vipera > Vipera ursinii. Next base: position 46,213,493 of record NC_139514.1, on the reverse strand, counting down.
AGTAGTTTGTCAAAAGCAATTCAATCTGACTGTGGACATCAACACAAGATTTAGGGGTGGGGAGTTCTGTTCCCCCACATTTACCATGGAAAAACAAAAACTTTGTTTTCTGCAAAATGAAATGAAAAGATTTATGAAAGGAAATCAGTTTATGTATTCGTGGAAATCAGTGTAAGGCTTTTTGAATTATATTTCTTTAAAAACTGATTTTAAAAAGAGCCTGCAGCATTGTTCCTCAGGAAAGGAATATGATTAAATTTGCAGTGACAGTAGGCCCTGTCTCTTGCCAGATTTCTGATGTATAGATGTGTGGGTTTTCTGCAAAGCAAGAGGATGATCATTAAGGATAGTTGATGCCTTTCCTTAGTAGTGTTAACTAGCAGAAGTTGAACTAAAAAGTTCCTTACTCTTATTGTTGTTGAATATGGTGCTGACAAAGTTGGCCCTAAAGTTTTTGAATTAGATTAGTACCCAGAATAGAAAGTATAAATGTATCCACTTAATGCTGGAGATCAAAACAGAGCTACAAAGCCAAACTATAAAATGAAGGATTTTTCATTCTCATTACCTTTATACTCTAAAATTACTATGGTTAATGATCTCTTTTGATTTTGAAGGCAGAACATTCAGACACTGAAATAGAATACCTTCCCTGTTTGGTTTCTGTTTGGTTGTTTCTTTTTATCGTACTTCTTTACAACATCCATAGCACCAGAAAAAGATATCAAAAGCTTCACTGAAGACCAGAAGCTTTAGGTTCAGATGTAAATCGTATCACAAGCAAATGAAAATCAGATCTGAGTTAACCCAAATTCAGAATTTGGCCAAAGTGCACAAATACAATATTTGAGTTAACCCAAATTCAGAATTTGGCCAAAGTGCACAAATACAATATTTGCATACCTCAGTGGGTTAGGACACTGAGCTTGTCTATCAGAAGGTCGGCAGTTTGGCAGGTCGAATGCCGAGTGCCGCGTAACAGAGTGAGCGCCTGTTACTCGTCCCAGCTTCTGCCAACCTAGCAGTTTGAAAGCACGTAAAAATGCAAGTAGAAAAATAGGGACCACTATGGTGGGAAGGTAACAGCGTTCCATGCGCCTTTGGCGTCTAGTCATGCCGGCCACATGACCACGGAGACGTCTTCGGACAAGCGCTGGCTCTTCGGCTTTGAAACGGAGATGAGCACCGGCCCCTAGAGTTGGAAACGACTAGCATGCATGTGCGGGGGGAACCTTTACCTTTAACTTTTACAGTAAAAGAAAGGTAGGATTGTGAGCCTGTCCTGAGGTAATAGGACACTGCTGTCTTGAAATGAACTGAAACAGCACTGTAGTTTTGAATTCCAGCAAGTATATGCTGATAAATACAGGATTTCTTTATTCCATTCACCAAATTCATAGTTGTCAACTGACTTTCCTGCTCTGGGGTAGAGCATGCCTGCCTCCCATCCCAATAGAATCCTGCTGGCCTTTACAAAAGCCCTGTAGTCTTAGCCAGGATGTTCTGTGAATCATAAATATGTGTTAATATAAGGAAAATGAATTTTTCCCTAGCACAGTATTTATAAATAGTTTCAAATTCTTTTTTTTCTTTAGGAGATATTTATTATTTATAATTTCTGGTTGCTGTAATATTGTCAACCACCAGCATCTATTGGTAAGTTGATAGTTACATGTATTAAATGGATGGATGGATGGATGGACAATAGATGATTACAGAGACAGACAGACAGATAATATATAGATAGATAACTACTAGAAACAGTAGCTAATCAGGTTGCAAACATCTAAAACATTTTTCTATCATCCATCTCTACCTACCTACCTACCTACCTACCTGCCTTTCTCTATCTATCTATCTATCTATCTATCTATCTATCTATCTATCTATCTATCTATCTATCTATGGCAAGATGCCAAACTAAAAATAATTTATTTCACTGGACAGGCTATCTTATACTCTATTTTATAGAAACTGAGAATCTACTGTTGCTGTCAAAAAAAAGAACGTACAATGAAATGCAATGACAAAAATATATAACAAATGCATTTTTGCAGGGCTGCACACTAAAATAATGTGAATTTCATGCCATTTATTTATTCCAAATAAAAAATAAACGAAAATTGTAGACCGCAGTGCTGCAGGGTACATTTGAAAGAAAACTCTTTATTGCCCCCTCCTGTTCATTTCCATTACAAATCTAGTTTATCAATGAAGTTTTATTTCAGTCTACAGATTATCATCAAAACCCCTAACAAATTAGTGGATAGTTTTATTTACACATTTTTTCCAGTGAATGAGATTTCACTAACCATACAGTTTTCAGTTGGCAGATGAATAATTTTATTTTTATGGATTTTTCTGTATTTACTTTACAATACTATCATATAAAGTGAATGAAGACAGACACACAAAAATTAAAATTATTCAACAACTATTTGCTGGGTAGCATCATTATTTGTTAGAGATCAGCCATTTGACATATCAAGTTAAAATAATTGTTCTAAGTTTCAAATTCTCACAATACACTGTATGCAAAAATATATATATGGATAAGTGACATTCCACCCCCCCCCCCGGTAAAGGATTGAATAAGCAATAAAACAAATGGACTATTATATAAATGTAGCTCCTGACACTATAACATCTCTGGATTGCAGCAGGGAAATCTGGTGGGATGAAATGAAAAACGTGATTCTTTTGCCAGATGACACCTCCATTTCCACTATTGGGCCATCAGGCACAGAAAAGTAGGGGACAGAAGAAGGCTGAGTACTGTGTTGGATATGTTTGCCACTTTGAGTTGCTTATAAAAATAAATGCAGGATATAAATAAAACAAACAAAACAAACAAATGTTAAACTCTCTAGTTCAAAGCGCCGGTTTACTGTATGATCTACCAGGCAAGTATTTCACGAAAAAGAGGAGTTGTGTCCACGATGTAGACAAATTTCTTTTCATTAAACAGAAACTCAATGGGACAATCTGAAAATCTGAAACGTTTGGTAATGTATTTGGATGGCCTAAATCAGGGGTGTCAAACTGCCGGCCCAAAGGCTGGACATGTCACCAGGAAACCGCAGCCACCCCATTGCCAACAATGGAGAAGAAGCTCCTATACGTCGCGTGACGTCACGTGATGTTGCGAGTTTGACATGTATGGCCTAAATTGTGTGCCCTTGACTCTCTTTTTCTGAGCTGCCCATGGACTACAATGGAGTACTATGCCTTCAAAAGAAGCTCACAGTTTCACATCTGAGGTCCCTTCTCTCTTCCTCCAAGAAACTATCAGCACCCTTAAATGTTGCATAAGCTTGATTATGTTCAGGGTGTGAATAAGATAACATTAAATCCGGACAAGATTGAAGTACTTTTGGTTAAAAAAACACAAAAAACCTCTGGACTTGAAAACCAATTTGAAATGTGTTCTGGATGGAATTGAAAGATGAGGTTCTCAGTTTCAGAATGATCCTTGACTTCCAAAACTAATAGCTCTGGTAAAGAACATATTTGCACAATTATATCTTTGTCCAATACAAAGGACAAGGACTGTGAAATACTGTGATGAAAAAATTGCTCAGGTTGCCAGTTGCTTATTGAGCAAAGGTGCTTTTGTTGATTTTTAAAGCCTTAATTGGTTTAGTGCCTGATTATTTGTGACGGTGCCTTTCCTGATCTGAACCTATCTAGTCACTCAGATTTATCAGGAAAGACTGTTCTGAAGATCCACAATGCTGGAAGCTGATCTATCTGGTACCTGGGTCAAAATCATTTCCTGTACGGCTTTCAAATTATGAAATGCACTCCCAAAAGGAGGTGCACATGGCCCCAATCTCCCAGACCTTTACATCTAACTTTTAATTATTAACTGAACTGAACTAAGCTCAGTGACTGTCACAGACAGAAAGGCAAGATTAAAAATTCTTAAATAATAACTTCACAAACAACTTTTTTCCACACTGGAGATAATTTTGCTATATTTCAGCGACTTCATAGTTCAGCACATATAGCCATGTACCAATTAATTATGGCTGTGCCAAGGACTTTGTGATGTCAGTGATACAGTATATTAAGTTAAAGGCCATATCAAAGTTGCATCATGAAATAATCCCGCCTCCTCCAGCTAAAGAGTGAGGTGAAGCTGCCATGTTGCTTCCCTCCATGTTGCTTATGGAGCTAATGGAAGTATTAGAAGATGCAGACTCTGCATTACTACTGTTGGAGTAAATTCTAGTTAGCCACCAACTTAGAAAAGTCACCAGAAACAATGTAAATTGTATCTCCCACTATCCTTATTTTTATGTATTCACAAATTTATAATTTTATTATTATATCTGGAATACAATTATAATTCTGCAAGAAAATGAACTTTCTTTAAAGACGGATTCCACCTATAAAATCAGTGCATGTCATTTGACCAGCAGAACTGACATTTTACATTAAGGACTTCACATGTGAAATTATTTCAACACTGAAAAAGCTTCTCTAGCAGGTTTTCAATTTAAGACTTATTTAAAGGTATTATGGATAAATAACTATGGAATCCTGCTACCCTCTTGTGGTCAAGCAGGAGTGTACCAATTTAATTTATGAAATAACTATGTGCTTAGTTCAAAATAATAATTCCCCCCAAAATCTTTGAGCTTCATAATAATAATAATATTAATATACTTTTACTTTACACTTTGGTTCAGAACTAAGCCAATCTCAGGTCTAGGTCATTTCCATAGAATAATATCTGTGTATTTAATGGCTTTTTTGTGACTACTGTCTCACTAACAATAGCAATAATACTTAGACTTATATACCGCTTCACAGTGCTTTACAGCCCTCTCTAAGCAGTTTACAGAGTCAGCGTATTGCCCCCAACAATCTGGGTTGTCATTTTACTGACCTCGGAAGGTTGGAAGGCTGAGTCAATCTTGAACCGGTCAGAATCGAACACCTGGCAGTCAGCAGAATTAGCCTGCAATACTGTATTCTAATGATTGTGCCACCATGGCTCTTATCAAATAAATAGTAGAAAACAATATTTTCTAGTGGACAGTAGATAAAACCCTGGAAATACTTCTGTCAGAATATGCCAGATATGCATTGAAAGAGCTGTTCTTTTATGGTGTTCTTGGCAGTATATAGTCAGTTTTATTGAAGCACCTTCTTCTATTTTTAAATTTTATTGTTTTATCATAGGAAATAAAATACAAAACAGTAAAAGAAACAAAATGAAGCAAAACAAAAATTACATTCAACCCTAACAATAAAAAAGAAAGAAAAATAGTGTATAAAAAGGAGGAAAAAGTGGTCAGTTAAATTTAACATGTTAAACTCATTAATCAATTATTTGGAACCAAGGAAGTTACAAAATACAAAATGCTATTCTTTGTGTAAGCAAAGCCTAGTTTTTCTCTCTGAAATCAAGTATTTTGAATTGGATTTTCCCTCTTAAATTAATTAGCTAATTAATTTAAACTAATTTAACTAAACCAATTCAACTAAACTAATTTTAGGAAATAAAAAACAATATAGAGAAAAAATGAGTACTTGAATTTACAAAACATCTTGTCAAAAATTTCAAAGATTTTAAAATATGTTTATTTGGAGAAGATAAAATTTTATATGTGTATTGGGGGGAAAGAATATGCCAGATGTGCAAAGACCAAAGTGAATAAAAAAACAAAGATCATATAATATCCAATCTAGATTAAAAGCCCTAGAGAGGAAAAAGATATCATATTTCATAATAGCTTTAGAAAAAGTTGAAGAATATGACACATTATTTATGATGTATGCTGGATAATTTAGATAGCCAGGGAATACCAAAAAAAAAATCAGTATGTACTTCATTGATTATAGATTGGGTCAATCATACCAAGCTGTAGAACATCCTTAGGAAAAATGGGAATCCCAGAGCATCTTATTGTCCTTACAGAAAACCTATATGTAGGTGAGGAAGGCACAGGACAGACAGACTGAACGTGGTGAAACAGACTGGCTCCAAGTTGGTAAAGGAATGAGACAAGCCTTTATATTCTCTCATCTTTTATCAATTTATATTAAATATATGCCAAGCATATTCTTGTGTTTCTCCCAGTAGATGAAGCAGGTGCAAAGATTCCTGGAAGGATTTTGGCAAAAAAAAAAAAAATAACCCAAAAAACAGGTGTTATTGCATATGGGTACCAGCTTAAATTTACAGCAATTCTGTGACAGTCATAATGGCAAAATGAAAGGATCTCTCCATCCATATTGCATCAGTAAAACATCAGTCAGCTGCATTATTTAAAGTACCGTACCCTGAACCTTAGGGGGAAAAAATGGAAGAATTAATTTAGATTACAATTGTCTGGCAGAGCTTTTCATGAATAAAATCAGTAGCATTATCTCCACGTTTAAAACAGTGCTCTGGCTGAAATAGCAAGTAGAGGTCATGGAGAAGGAGTTGTTTACCTAGCTTGAGTGACTGTAACAGTACCTACTATGACTTAACCTGGAATAGATGTATTGGGGACAGTTATCTCTTGATTACTGCACTGTTGCCCTTGAAGAATATCTTTAACTTCAGCAAGTCTAAAGTGCAGTGACCTACTTACTTATTGGTCAATCATGGTTCTGCAAAATTATAATACTGCTGTAGAACTATACTGGCTACTATTGTGTTTCAGAGGCAATTCAAGATGCCTATCGGTACTTTTAAACTCCTATATGGCTAAGGACTCAACTACCTAAGATATTTTTTTCCAGATTGAGTGAATTTGTCTAGTCCAAATGATTAGACAGTTTCTGTTAAGGGTTCCCATCTACAAGGAGGTACAACAGAAAGGAACCCATCTGTGGACATTCTCTGTGGGGGTTCACCTTCTATAGATCATCTTGCAGCCCAAGATTAGGAGGACCTTTACTCTTAGGGTTTCTTGAAAGCTGATAAAACCTGGTTCTTTAATTCTCAGATAACCAATTTGAACTTATCAGCACCAGAATTAGTTTAAAGCAGTGATGGGATTCAGCCAGTTCGCACCAGTTCGGTAGCTAATTTTTTGTTGCCCATGCTCAGAATGGACTTCCAGAAGCGGCATCCACACAGAGAACTGATTGTTCACATAGTTGAATCCCACCACTGGTTTAAAGGTATCATTTTATATTGTTTATCGCCATGTTACTTCAGCAACAGTATATATACAAAGCTCTGAGAAAGCAGCTAAGTCACATAAATGCATACATAAATTATAGGTTTTATATATAGTTATTTTCTTCCTCAAATGTGTTCCCAGGACTATTCAAATGTAACCTTGTTAATGTAGGAAAGCCACTAAAAACTCTTCCTTCAGGATAATCCAGTGAGCATGAAAAATCTGATTCTTAAAATCTGTTGTCTTTATCATTCTTCTAAGTTTAATAATATTTTGTTTTAGATTGTCAGCTTTTCAATTTAGCCACATCATTCGGAAAGTTATTTTGTTCCCCAAATACATCCTGGCAACATCTTGGGCTGTTGTCTTCATTTTGGCTGGTTGTTGTGGTAGCCATAGCGCCAACACCACCGTGGCATTAAAAGCTGCAGAATCAAGTTTTCGCTTGATTATTTTAACCACCACATTGTTATCTCCACTCTCTCTTTTATGTTTGATAATGTTTAGTAGTTCATCTACTTCAAAATATTTCAAGCATATGTTTTGCATATAGTCACCTAGACATCTGCCACGAAAACCCTTATAAATCAGACCGCAAGATCCAATAAAACTTTTTACAGGCAAATAATTCATGGTGATAGAAACAGGTGAGTTTGGTGTGGCTGATTTTGTTCTTTTTTTTAAGAGAGTTAAAATGATTTTATTATATTTACTGTTGTGTACTGGGTTCTTTGTTGCAAGCAGGAGATGAGGAGAGAGAGTTCAGGTAAGAACATGCTTTACTGAATGCAGGAACTAGTAAGCAAGTCTTCTACGCAGCTATTTATACTGCTGGCCACTAGGCGGCGGCCAATAGGTTTGAAGGAGCCTATTGCTGCCCTAGAACCAACCAATGGTAGTCCTGGAGACTGCTTGTCTGAGGAGCCCGCGACTGTTACCCAACTCCCTGATTAAGCAATCTCAAACAGCATTCAAAGACACGTGGTACAGTTGAAATGAAACAGGCCCAATACATTACATTTACACTGCCATTTTTGCTATGTTTTTGACTGATATGTAAATTGTATGCATTACCAACTGGACTTCCTTTCTCGGTAGTTTAAAACATTTCACTGCTTATCCAAATAGCTTCTTCAGTTTGAAGAAGTTGGTTAGGGGGACCCAGGTACGTCTTCAAGGGAGGTTTCATTTCTCACCTTATCTGGAGGCTAGTAGGCAGAGAGTCACTGGAATGTAAATGTTCCAACTCCTGAATCCTTTATCCTAGCTAGCTTGTTAAGTGTGGCCTCCTGGTAAATTTTTATAGTGGTCTTAAACTTTCTGGGAATTGATGAAAGAGCAGCATAAAAAATGTACCGTGCAGTGAAGTGTGTTTAGACTTCTACGTTGGAGAAATCAATCAGCCTTTATACAAGAGGATGGCCCAGCACAGGAGAAGTAACAGCACAGGACCAGAATCAGCAGTATATCTTCTTTACAGGTAAAAAGAAAAGGGCAATCTTTTGAGGACAATAATATCTACATTTTCGAAAAGGGTTTGAGAGAGGAATGAAGGAATCCATTTATGCCAAAGTGGAAAATCCTTCCCTTAAAGTAGAGGTGGAGGTCTCAGACACAACCTGTCCTCCTTTTTTTGTACTGCTCTTTCATCAGCCGTAGGTTTTTTTGTTTTATTTTTTACTATTATGATTCTTTTGCTTTGAAGAAGCAATATTTTGGTTTTATTTCCATTTGATTTAGAATCCCTTTTGTCCAGCAGGGGTCAGTGAAAATCAACAGCTAACATGTGGATGTAGATAAAGCACTTTCCAATTAGAACATAACAGCTGGAGATGAGAGGGAGAGTGTCTTTCATTTGATGATGGCTTTCTCCTCCCACCCATTTACGGAAATCGTGCATGGGTGCTATCAAAAGGAAATGGATATATATGAAAAGATGTAACAAAAGATCAAAAGTTAAATTGATAAAATACTGTATAGTAATGTAAGAAATATTTCTTAACTCCTTCAAGAAAAGGGTCATTTTATACCACCATCAAAATGCATAGGCTACACATATCCCACTGATTTAGGTTAATACATTGTAGGAAGAACTGCCCTCACTCTTAATTAGCAAAACATGACCTCAGCCATGTCATGCAGCAAATTTGGTTATCATATGAGTGCATTCACTGCATGGTTCTTAATTGGATTCTTTTATTCATTTGAAGAAGAAAAGCTATAACAAAAAGAACATATGACACTTTAGTAGAGGATAAGTGAATGAATTATTTTAACATTATGAGCATGCATGAAATGAGTGGTAAAGATGTCAAGCAATACTTCATTCCATTATCCCAGTACAATATTTGCATTAAAGATTTTAAGTAGAATGTACCACTAAATCATAAATATAATGACTAACGCTACCTCAGCTTACTGTAGCATATACAGATTCTAACTGCTGCTTCACAATTGTTATTAGTGCAATCACTATGTAAAGGTTATTTTACTTTTTAAAGAACCAACAAAATGAATGGTGTACACATGTCCTCTAAGTGCTCAAAACAATGCACGTAATACACTTCCTACAATTATATAGTACCCACATGTAAATATTGTGAAAGTTAAGTTAAGTGACTGGTCCTAAGTCCCCCAGTGAATTCTCATAGATGAACGTGGACTTGAACCTGAGAATCTCCTCATTCTGTTCAATATTTTAGCACCACACAATATTGGTTACTTGTATACGCAGGTGTATTTGCAGCAAAAAGATTAGAATTAGAATAGTAAGAGTTGGAAAGGTCATCATAGGTCATCTAATCCAACCCACTGCCCAAGCAGGAGACACTACACCATTTCTGACAGATGGCAGTCCTGTCTCTTCTTGAAAGCTTCCAGTGTTTACACAATAACATTCAGAGCCAAGATTAGTTGTTGGTCATTTGAGTTGTGATTTTCATAGAACAACATTCTCATAAGAAAGGAAAGGCAGTGGATAGATTGCTGCCAGTATTATTTTATTTATTTATTTTAATTCCATTTATATCCCGCCCTTCTCCAAAGACTCAGGGCGGCTTACAAGCATTGCTGCAATTAAAGATGGAATTTAAACACCATCGGAGACAAAACTTGGGAAGTCAGGAAATGGAGTTAATGGTTGGCAATTAAAATGGTAGCATGGACATAATAGCTCGAATGTCTGTTGGAAAGGGTTCTTAATTCAAAGAAACGGTGGGTGATCTTAAAATGTGGCTTTGACCTTGTTTGCCTTATTTATAGAGGGTGGCTTGTAATGAATTAAAATGCAAAAGGTGGAATGACACAACAAAAGATACCTTGTTAATTATTGATAATGACAAAGATGATAGGTAGAATATGTTTTTGAAATATAACAAGAATGCACTTAAATGAACAATGTATGTATTTCAGATATGATAATTAGTATATAATGAAATAGGGGAAATGTCGGTTACCCGAAAATTAAGGTTTTTAGATACTACAGGCTAATTTGGAGCACTGTATTGAAATTAGATAACACTTAAAAACAGGACGTGAATAAGTATACGTGAAAATGTATAGATAATTGTTCAAACTGATTCTGCTACAACCAGAAATGTATTAATTTGATTTTGATATTGTGACTAAGGGAATTGGAGAGGGGATTTTTTGTCGATTTACCTTGACCTAAGTACAAAAAAAAATTGTTATTGGACTTTTGATTATCCAAGCACCACATTGCTTCATAAACATTTGGATGTAAAATTAGAAAATTAATAAATAATCAATAAAATAATAATGAATAAAATTAATAAAACTTGGTTTTTTTTAAAAAAAAAGAAATGCAAAAGGGGAAACCAATAGCACCAAATGAGCCAGCACAGGATGGAAAACAGTACTTTTTACATATAGCAGGGAAAGACAGGTGGAGGGTTCCTTCCTGCTTGGACTGGAAAAGACGCATAGGCTACACATATCCCATTGAATTAGGGGAAAGATTATGTTATATTCTCCTACCTTTAAGAAATTATCAGTGTCCATTGTGGTGCTATAAAGCAAGCTGGTCAGCCCATGAACTACACTCAGGAAAGGATCCTTGAAGGGTGAACAAGGCTAGCAGATAAAGACCATTCTAAAAGCCTATGTAGCTAGACTTCCCTGGCCAACTACTACCATCAGAAGAAGAAAAGACTGGGCATGTTATACACTAAAAAGACATAATCTGGAAATGCAATTTAACTGGAAATAAGATATAAATCTTTCCCAAAGATCCTTTTTTTCAAGAGGCAACTGGACTTCCTTGTTTTTCTTTGGAGATGTTTCGCTTCTTATCCAAGAAGCTTCTTCAGGTCTGAATTGGATGGTGGAGAATGGAAAGATGGTCATTTGCATTCTTTTAGAGCGTCGTTGAGGCCACTTGGAGGTTTGTCTGGCCTCAACGACTCTCTAAAAGAATGCAAATGACCAGCTATCTCCAAGAAATATAAATCCTTCCATTCCCCACCATCCAGTCAGAGCTGAAAAGGTTTCTTGGATAAGAAGCGAAACGTCTTCAAAGAAAAACAAGAAAGTCCAGTTGTCTCTTGAAAAAGCACCTTTTGGGTCAACCATGACCTAGATGTCTTGAGAATTTCCGTAGACATACAACTCCTTCCTTGTTTATAATTTCTTATTATGAGTAATGTATTTAGTGTAATGGATATCTCTAAGGATTGATCCATAAGGTGATACAGTATTTAAACATGGTTTGATGAATTCAAATTAGTCATTGTTTCCCCTTTTTATTTTTGAAACATTTGTGCTTTCATTGTCATCACCTTCTTCACATATTTCCAAGGAGATCCCTTAAATCAGCATTACCCAACCTGATGTATTCTGAGATGCTTGGATTACAATTTCAAGAATTTCCAGCTAGCGTGGATATCTGGTAATCAAAGCACCAACATATCTGAATAGCATCAACTTAGAAATATCTACCTGGAATAATATGTGTGCATATTTTCTTTCAGGTTTTCATATTTATTGTGATGACAGGAGAGAAAAAAACCTTTGCTAAAATTGACTTTCTGCAATTTTGCCTTCAAAAACTAGAGTCTTTTATCTTTAAGATACAAATTCCAGGAGAATATTATGGCTATTTTAAAAACGGTACGGAATTTTTCAGGCAGTAATTTTACACAATGCATTCCAAAACAGTAACAACGAGGAAGTCAAAATGAAAGCATAAAAACTGATGCCTGTGAACAAGTGATTGCTTTTTCAAGACTCTTGGAAAACTTGAGTTTTAATTTAAAGTGAGAGCTAAATAGAGAAGAAAGGAACTCTTTTATTGAACTAATTTTCTTCCCATGAGTGCAAGAACATCACCTCAGTTTAAAATTAACATCGTTGATCACATTAACATCTAAGCTGAACAATGTTTTAGACTAATCAAAATATGGGAGACTTCCGGTGGCGACGCCGAAGACAGCCGTTTTCGGGCTGCCTGCTCCGCAGCTGTGTTTTTCCATCGTAAACAGCGCCGATCAGCTGTTTAGATGGATTTGAAGCCCCCTCCTCGGGAGAAGAGGAGGGGGTGAGGCCCCAGGTAGGGGTTGAGCTCTCCGGGGCCGCCTGAGCTGAGAGTTTGGGCGGCTGAAGGATTGAGCCCCCCCGAAACCTGGGTTGCTCCGAGCTGCGCAGCGCCCCTGCTCCGGGATTTTTGGAGCAGAGCCAGGCGTTAGCAACCACCCCTGCCAAAAGGAAATACTTTTGATTATCAAGATGCAGGCAGAGCGGTACAGGAGGTCAAGGTGATGTGGACTCTTATCTTTACTCTCTAGCTCAATGGATTTTATAGCTTTAAAGTGAAAGTGCGCAATAAGTGAAAGTGGGGGAAGATGGCAGCTAAAACTTCTAAAGCTCTTCGGAGTGCGGGGTCTTCCCTGGTGCAACAGACCTCATTGCAAGCTTTGCTTCCTCCTGCAACTCCTCCGGCATTGACGCTTAAGGATTTACAAGATGCTCTTGGAAAGCATTCACAATTGATGTCTGACATGATGGATGAAAAGTTGAAAAAGCTGGAGGAGAAAATGGAGGAGAAAATGGAGAAATTGGAGAAGAAGATGGAAGAGAAGTCTAGAGCAATGAGGGTGGACATGTTGTCTATGATTGAATCTGTAGCTGAATGTGTGCAACAGCTGGATGTAAAAGTGGAGGATCTCAGTCAAAAGAACTCTATATTAGAAGCAAAGGTATTAGAAAATGAAAATATAAGGGATAAAATGGAAGGAGAATTGAGCCTTGTTCAGTATCATCAGATGCAGTATGCTATTAGAATCGGGTTTAAAGGAGAATTGTAAAGAAGATTTAAAGCAGCTGATTTCTGAGGCTCTGGAAGGGGTATTGGGCCAGCCAGCATCTGAAATTGAGGGAAATATGGACAAAATTTTTCGTGTAAATTCATGGATTGCAAGACAGAGGAAGTTACCCAGAGATGTGGTGGTCTATTTTACAAAGAGAGTAATTAGAGATGAAGTCATTCAAGCTGCTTATGATACTAATTTGGTAGTGGCTGAGCAAGAAGTCTTGGTTTTAAAAGAGATTCCTCCGAAGATTTTAAGGAGAAGGAAAGATTTTGCATTTCTAGTACAGGAACTTAAGAAATGTGATATTAAGTTTAGATGGGAGATTCCAGTTGGACTGGTGGTGACGCATGAAGGTAAAAGACATCGTCTGGTTACTGTGGCCCAGGCACGTGATTTTTATAGCAATGTGTTAAAAGCAGCCCCCCTATCATTTTTGGAAGCTGCAAAGGGATACGGCGAGGGAAAGCTTCAAGATGTTGCAGATAGACAGACTGAGGACAATGGTGTTGGAGGGGATCAAGTTACAGTCTCATCGGTTGTTGCAGGAGGCCAGAGAATGACTCGTGCCGCCCTAAGAAGAGCGAGACGAGAGCAAGAGCAAGACCAGCAGAAAGTTATGGAATCTCCAAAGCGTACTTACAGTGAAGCTGTGGGAGGGGCGCGGTCCAAAGAAGTTATGGGGGTCATGACAGACGTGCTCCAAAAGCTTTGGAACGTCAAGATTGGTGATTAAATTTTTAAATTAGAATGTCAATGGATTAAATTTATCATAGAGGAGAAAGAAAGTTTTTTTAATATTTAACACAATTTAAGATTGATGTCATTTGCTTGCTAGAAAAGTATATTAGGGTTATGGACTAAAAGTATGTGTTGAACTAAGAATGGGTACGCAAGCTCTTAATTAACAACAAGTTGTCTTAGAGACTGCCTAAACCTTTTTTTACTCTTTTTATTTGAACTCAAGGATGATCTGGAACTGCGAGACATTTGGCGTGATACATGCAAGAACTATTTTTGACCATAGTTTAGTTTGGTTGGAGATTATTAAGGTTAACAGAGATAGGCGCTTTTGGCGCGTAACTGAGAATTTGTTTAGAAATTAGAGAAAGGTGGGAGAATGCAAATAGTAGGTGAAAGTTTTTTTTCTTTTTTTTTGAAATTAATATGAATAAGGACTGGGATTAAGAAAATCTATTCTGAGTAAAGCTCTTTTTCTGTTTTCCTCTTTTTCTTTTTTACTTTATTTGTAATATTAATATTGTTTGTATTCATTTTATATGAGCTAGAGGGAGATAGAATTAATAGTTTATTGTTGATAACATAGGGGTGCTTATGTTTGTTTTTCGATTTTATACCCTGTATTTAGCTCTGGGAAGTTGGGGGGGAGGAGGGAATGGGGGAGAGGGATAGGGAGGGCTAGATAGGGGTGGGGGAGGGGGGATTAAAGTAAAAATGTATTGTAAAACTTTTTAAATAAAAAAAAAATATGTGAAGATAATCAGCCACAAGATGTTAGTTCTCCTCAGGAAAACACTGTTGGGAAATACCTCCCTTTCCTTTAGCTTTTAGATGAATTTGGTTATACTTCCCAATTAAGCATGTTGTATTTTGAACATACAGAATAACAAACAAAAAGAAACCAGTGGGGAACGCAAGAGTAAACAGATGGTAAACATGAAAGGATATGCCACAACTTGATTTAATTAAAATTAAATATTAGTCAGGCAAGCTTTACACTTGCCATACTTGTGCTAATTGAAACTAATAAGAATAACCTGTTCACTAAGAAGCTACTGATTCCTTGCTCCAAGAATGCCAGATCCACAAAACGTTTGACAAAATGAATCCCACCTTCAGTATAACCGGAAAAGGAGAAAGCTGGGGTCCTACGGGAATCTATATTACATAAGATTTCATTGTAGAATAAATGTTGAAGACAAAACCAGAACTTTTTGTTCCCTAGAAATCTATGATACCGTATTTTCCGGCGTATAAGACGACTTTTTAACCCATGAAAATCGTCTCAAAAGTTGGGGGTCGTCTTATACGCTGGGTCGTCTTATACGCCAGAAAATACTATTCACCTCTCTGAACTGCAGTCCCCGGCAACGCGCTCTGAAGCCGCCTCCCAGCCAGCATGTCGCCGCCAAACTTCCCAGCCCACACCGCGTCTAGGCACTGCAGCCCGGATGGGTCCGGTCCCGGTCAAGGACGCCGCGGAGCCTGCTGGCACCGGGCAAGACCCGGCAGAGTTGTCCTGTGTGCGCGCGCGCTGGCCAGCTGCCGGGCGTCGGTGTGTCAATCACTCATCGGATCAGGGGAGGGGACGGAATGGCTTGGAGCTGAGCCGCCGCTGTCGCCGTCGCCACCGGGGTTCAGACGGGAGGGAGAAGCCTCCTCTTCATGAGCCTCCCCTGCCTCCGAGCCAGGCCGGCGATCGCTGGAGGGACGGACGCAGCGTCAGACGGTCGGAAGAAGCAGCCGGCGCGCGGAAGGCAGGCTCACAATGAGTCGAGGTGGGCCTGCGTCTGTGGCGTGCAGGGATGGCGGGGGTGGCTCCCGTAGCGAGGGAGGCGCGTCCATAGGGAGACGGGTGAGACCCGTGCGGCGTGCTGCGAAGAGGGGCCCCGCTGAATGTCACGCCCGTAGGCCACGACAGACAGTAGGAAGGGAGCACCTTTGCTCCTGCCGAGGCACCGCCTGACCCGCGCCGACCGGAAGAATTGCTTGCCTGGTCACGGAGTGCAGAACAGCATTACTTGGCGCCCCTCTTGCCTGCAGACCATGCAGTGGCCCTCACCAGCCGGCCTCGGCATGGCCGCCCCAAGCCCGGCTCTCTAGAGCGTCTTCCGGGCCCGCCTGGGCGGGGCTTGGTTCCAGACGCGGCGGCTGCTCCGTCTGCAAATGCTATCTCAAAGCCGAATCGCGCTTGGCTGTGCAGGCTGCTGAAAGGCGGGGACTCAGAGTTCCCGCGCTGGTTACGGCTTCTGGCGTGCTGTTTGCAGAGTCTGGCCTGGAAGAGCGCTTGGCTTTGCACCATTTGCATCAGACGGGGCTGAATCTGAATCGGGCTTGTGTTGGACACTTGGCAACTGGCATGTAAGTATTTTCCGGCGTATTAGACGAAAAACCTTGAAAATCTTCTCAAAAGTCAGGGGTCGTCTTATACGCCGGGTCATCTTATACGCCAGAAAATACGGTATATGGGAACTACTGATATATTTTGTTCCCAGTGGAGTTTTTCTGAGTTTGGTGAAAACCAGTTAAGAAAAACATCATCCAACCCATTACCTGAATGGGTAGTTTATTGGAATGAAATACAGAGAGTCCTCGACTTGCAACAGTTCATATAGTGACCCTTCAAAAGTTACGACACTGAAAAAAGTGACTGATCACCATTTTTCACATTTACATCTGTTGCAGCATCCACATGATCAGATGATCAAAATTCAGACGCTTAGCAACTGGTTCATATTTATGGTGGTTGCAGGGTCCCGGGATCATGTGATCAGCTTTTGCAATCTTCTGACAAGCAAAGTCCCTTAAGATTCACTTAATAACCCGCAATAGCAGTGATTCACTTAACAACTCTGGCAAGAAAAGTCATAAAATGGGGGAAAACTTACTTTAAAAATGTTTCACTTAGCAACATAAATTTTGGGCTCCACTGTGGTCATAAGTCGAAGACTACCTGTATAGAATAAAGCAATTAAATAATAAACGATGCATGAAAGATTTATAAGCCACAGTGTAAATAGAGTGATAAACATTCATATCAAAATCAAAAACTCATGCAAGATTCTGATGGAAGAAGACATTCTGAAGTTTTCTTTGGAATAGATTCAGTGAATGCATAGGGTAAGATGAAAACCCTGCCACCATTCGGATGAAGAATGACACAAAATATAACAAAAGTTGATATGTTCTATGTTTTAATTTTCTTTGACATTTTGTAATATCACCATAAATTGGCATCAGCATAATCAGAAAAGATACGTTGACACCAACATTTAAATTGAATATGTTCTTGCAATATATAATATTTGCATTGCCGAAGCTTATCACTATTTGCTTCACTAGCATTAAAAGAGATATTAGTTTGTTTTTGGTTAGCTGTATCTAGCAAAGATTTTCAGAACTCATCAGTTTATTTTCTGAAATCCTCTACCCATCTTAAAAAACAGAAGTGCTAAAATATAAGGTTTATGTAATGGCCCATTACTTTGCTATTATATCATGGAAGATTTTGGCATTAAAAGCAGCTAAATCAATTCACACTATTTCATAATTTCAGCAGCTCTGAAGGTCAACTCCTTACAGATATCTATGCCATTTCCAGGGCTCTGCCTTTCCTGAATTAGGAATCCAACATACTTTCAATCCGACAATTCATTGCCAGTAGAGATCCCCACTGACATGTTCACTTTATAGGGGACCACTGAAAAATATACATCACTTACCAAACTGGGAATACTGTACCTACGACTGATGAGTATTTTTATAATTTTATTGAAGTTTTTAATACATATACTATAAAGCTAATACAAACTTAACTAAAAGAAAAAAGAAAAATTAAAATTCAGAATGTGCAAAAAAGAGAAAAAAGAAAAGGAAAAAAGTCAACAAAGTCAATAATAAAGAAGTGGTTTCAATCTTCATCACACTGAGTATGTTAATATAACAACATTTCACCTTTTTTTAAAAGCTACATATTAAAAAAAAAACCCTCTTGCCCCCATTTTATCTAAAAGCAATTCAGAGAAGAGCTATAAAGATGATTAAGGGACTGGAGGCTAAAACATGAATAGGAGCCTTGGTGGAGCAGTGGGCTAATGCCTCCTTGAGTAACACCAGCTGCCTGCAATTAGTGCAGGTTCGCATCCCACCAGGCTCAAGGTTGACTCAGCCTTCCATCCTTCCAAGGTAGGTAAAATGAGGACCCAGATTGTTGGGGGCAATTAAGCTGACTTTGTAATAATGCCGCTTGGGGGTGTGTGAAAGCCCTAATAAGCAGGCATATACATAGAATGAAGGCTACTGCTAAGCTTGTACGCCGCCATGAGTCTTCGGAGAAGGGCGGGATATAAATGGAATTAAATAATAATAATAATCTAGTCCAGGGTAGGCAACCTTGGCTCTTTTATGACTCCTGGACTTCAACTCCCAGAATTCCTGAGCAGCATAGCTGGCTCAGGAATTCTGGGAGTTGAAGTCCACGAGTCATAAAAGAGCGAAGGTTGCCTCCTATGAAAAAAATGGCTAGGGTTATATCATAGCAGCATTTCAATATTTGAGCGGCTGCCACAAAGAGGAGGGGGTCAAAACCTATTATCCAAAGCAACTAAAGACAGGACAAGAAGCAATGGATGGAAACTAAACAAGGAGAGAACGCAACCCAGAGCTAGAAACTTCCTGACAGTGACAATAATTACTAGTGACACAGCTTGCCTCCAGAAGTTGTGGGTGCTCCATCAGTGGAAGTTTTTAAGAAGAGATTGGCAGCCATTTGTCTAAAATGGCATAGAGCCTCCTGCTTGTGTGTGGGGAGGGTTATACTGGAAGATCTCTGGCATCCCTTCCAATTTTATTATTCTGTTCTGTTATTCTTTTCATGATCATGTGTATCCATCCATCAAGCCCAAAGAAAGTCCGGAATGGTATAGGACAGTGGTGGGCACTCGGAGCCCTCCCTGTGGGCACGCATGCCATCACCCCAGCCCCGTCTCCTCCCCCCCCCCCCGTGGCCCTCTCCTCACCAGCAGTCCCCCAGAGAAATATGAAGCAAATAGTTTGTCCCTGGTCAAACATTCAAAATTTATATTCATTGTTTTTACTCTGAACAACCTTGACCTTTAAATCATTCCTGTAGAATTGCAGGATTTGATCTTTCATCAATCTTTGTCATTTAAAAGGAGTCTTCAAAACTTTCGCCAGCCTACTGTTTAGATCTCATAAAAAGGTATTGTCCAAGATATATATCAGTTCTTCTTGCTATATGACCAGCCCATTTCCATTTCAATTCTTTCACTCTCTTGATGATATATTCTTTTGTTTGTTCTCTAATCCATGTGCAGGTCTTTCTATCTTGTTGTCTAATGCCGAGCATTTATCTTACCATGGCTCTTTGCGCCACTCATAGCTTTTATCGATTGTGAAGTTAGTGTCCATGTTTCACCAGCATAGGTTAGAGCAGGTAGCACAGACTAATTGAAAACTTTTCTCTTCAGGCATGGAGGGAGGTTGTTCTTGAAAATCATGCTTAGCTTACCAAATGCCTGCCAACCACATTTAACATGCTGTTCAATTTCCTTTATTGTGTCACCTTCCACTGAAATTCGTTGGACAAGGTGCATGTAGTGGTCTACTACGTCTAGTTATTCTCCAGATATGTATTTTTTTCTTTCTTTGGTAAATTTATTAAACATAACCTGGCTCTTTTTCAGGTTTATTTTTAAGCCAAATGGTGCTCCTACTTTGTGCAGCTCTTACATTTATATTATGTATAGAATTATAGAATTCTTCAAATTCTATAATGTCTCTTTCAAGTAAAAGTATTTTTATTTTTTCCCTCATAATCTAAAATGTACTCATTAAAGTTATATTCTTTCTGAAATATCAGCTATTTTAACAAAACAACTCTTTAAAATAAGAAAAGTTAGAGCAGATAATCCATTTTAACTTTTTTCTGTCTGGTCCTTTTGTTCCCTCTCCTGTCTTATTTGCAATCTTCATCAAGCAACAGCTCCTAATAAAGGTTTGATTCTATTTCAGTTATTTCCCACATATTTTACCAAAAACTAAATATTGATAAAAATAACCTATATTCTATATCTCTCTAGTTCCCAATCTGTTTAAAATTTTCTTCAATAAATGTGTGTGTTTTTGTCAATTGTGTATTATTATAAATTCTTAAATCTCTGCTTAAAATTTCTTAAATCCAAAGAAGGTAAAAGATGTCAAACTAAGCTCACCTCTTTGAAGGTCCCTAATATCCATAAATTGATAACTAAACTTTTCCAAATGTGATTAGATCTTGCTGGCTTGGTTGTCCTTTTTAAAGGCTACAAAGGTGAATAATTAGCTTCCAAATTTTAAAAAAATCATTTAGTAGGCTATTTTAAAGTCATCCTCAAAGACATACCAATATTATACGTGATGATTTTTCCAAACAGCATGATCAAGCATTCAAACTGAAGCAGCATGTGATCCAAAACAGGATTAGATCCAAATGTGATTAACAAAGCAGTTTGGCAGTTTCTGAATTCATTTCAGTCACTTTTCATCCTACCATGGAAATTAGGCCATTGCTAACAATGACCCTAATGCTGGCTGTCTGGCCATTTCTAAAGGCTAGCTTGAGCCTGCACATACTGCAAGGTATCTCTTTTAACGCTATGTAAACAGAACCAAATGCAGCTTTTACTTTCTATTTAATGTATTATAAAGAGATTCTGCCAACTTAGTGTGGCTTGTGCTGTTCCTGTGGGAACTTTTTATAGACAACCTCATAGTGATTAGGCTGTGGTCTATCATATGCTCGATAATGTTCCCTCATATATTGTACAGTACTGAAAAAATATCATTAGAGTAACTGCATTTTTTTAAAAAAAATTACCTAAATGTTTGGTTGTACTTTCAAACTGTGAAGTAACTTTAATTTTTCCCATAAAATGAAGAGCCACTCATTTCATCCTTTTTCACGTGTGGACTTACCACAAGTGCAAGGAATCTGAAGCTCTTCAATTATTTTCATACCATTCAACGATTTGGGTGTCCAAATAAAAGAAATACATGATCTTAATATCACTCTCTTTCAGCCCGACCACCACACAAGGTGGTTGTTGGGAAAATAAGAAGAGGAAAATAGGTTGGATATGTTTGCCGCCATAAGCAAACTTTCCACGTTGTCTCTTGAACACTTACCAACTACCTTTGATCGCAAACCTAGGTGTACACGGAGCAGCATAAGGATTTACATGCAAAACTGCACATTTCTTCGTGGTTGGGCAGAACTAAGCACGTCATAAATCATAGTCTCCCTACCGCAAACTCGATTGCCCAATAATCCGCTTTCAGAACAAGTTTAAAGAAAAGATCTTGCAAGTCTGTGGCTGTGACCTACGTCACGGAAAACTGCCGACAAAGAGAAACCTCAGCATTTAAGACACTCGCCTTCCTCAGCAACTACTAGTTCATCAGGGTAATCTGAGGATCCCGCCTCCAATCGCCCTTAAAGCAGCAGAGCTACAATAAAAAGAAGTAGACTTCTCTCTGTGCTCTCCTGTAAAATTCCCGTTTGTAATCTGTAGCATGCGTGGCTGAAATGGAAACTTCTCAATAAAAAAATCCCTGGGAAAACCCAGGAGTTTTACATGTGAGCGGCAAAAACACGTCAAAGAGGGTTTTTTAAAAAAAATTATTCTATTTAATATATTCATTAAATATACTTCGGTTTTTTTACATTGCTAACCGCAATCCACATTGTATTGTATTGATGCAAAATATTGCGTTGAGGCAGTCACCCCCGTCTCAGTTTAATCTACGTGATAAAATTGTTGTGTGGGGGGGGGAGGGGAACGGGCAAGAGGGTGCTCTGCAAATCACTTCGAGCTTCTGGAAGAAAGGTATGATATACAATATAAATGTAAATATATACTGTTAAAACCTCAACAACTAGTCATTCCTTCTCTTTTCCGATGGCTTTTTAAAGTTATCTTGTGTCAGGATGGGTTTTAGTCCTAAAAAGCTAGCCTATTATTTGTAACTCCAAATTAACATTCTGTAAGTAGCAAATTAGCATGCCTTTCTTCTTCCCACCCAGTTAGTATTAAGAATAGTTCATTTTCCTTGTAATTTTCTATACCTCAGATATTGGCAGATTCAGCAGTGTATCATTTTGCAATAATGTTAGTTGCCATTTTATTACTCTTGCAGCATGCTAGATTACTGTTTGCTTTTCATTAAATAATGTCTGATGAGTTATTGAGCCTGACTGGTGCCAAGGGTAGATTCTCTGAGATCATAGGCTTGAACAGAGGAATTAACAGATGCACACATTTGCAATATTGTTTGCACAGTAATCAGAATAGGTTTTATTATTAATTACAATCAGGTTACATTTGTTGATTCTTATAAAACTGAGACAAGGGAGTAATTATTTTTAGACCAAATCTCTGGTTTCCTTGCATGCTCATAACCCATGGCATTCTTATTGCCCATCACCTTACTCACCCCATATCAGGCCTTTGTTATACACTCACCTGGATTGTATTCTGTGATTGTGTTTTTTCTGTCACCAACCCCACCACTGCAAAGTCCCTAATTGTGGTCCTTTGGTGCCAACTCTACTTGCAGGGATGCTGCAATAGAAATGTCTTTGACTGATACCCAAGTAGTGCAATTCTTTTATTTTTAAATCAGTTTTATTTATTACATTTAATTTGTTTGCCACTCACCTCACCAAGAGATTATTTTGTCCTGTGATTGACAAGTCAATAGGTGTTGGATTCATTTATACATGGCAAGTAGACATATTTGTATCCATGTCAGACTTCATATTAAAATAATTTCATTATTTAACATAATTTTTTAATCATATACATTTATAATTTCACGCACGTCAGAATCAACACTGCATAGCAATCCCAGGGTTGCTGTGCATAGTCTCAAGCAGCTGTTCCCAGACGTATCTGAGGAAAGCTGGAGGAAGCAAGGAAGTATTTCTTGGCCCTAGATGTACCAGCATACTTAAATATTGGGTGCAGGATTATCCAGAGCAGCCTTGGATGCATGTCACAGCTTGGGATACCTTACGTAAATGAGTTACACACTTTGCTTCTGCCTCTTTTTCTTCAAAGCTGGGTCAGGATTGTTGAAGGCTGAAGGCAAGCAGAAGAGGGTAGCTATAGCATCAGAGTCTCTATTATTCATGGCTGAACTTTCTCCAAGTTCTGCAGCACTGCTTTTAGTGAAGAGATACATAAAGGAAAACATGGTGCTGGTCACAGGACAGATTTGTGGAGGACTATTTGGGCAAACCTCTGGCTGAGCTGTGCTGACCAACTTGTGTCTCACCTATGTCTGGAGTTCCTGGTCCTCTACAGAATCATCCACACTGCCAATAGAACCTTGTAGCATTCATTCCACTTCCTGGCTCCTGCACAAACATGGGTGCCACTGCACATGGATAGGGAGGAACTACCTATAAACAGGGTTAAAGATGTAGGTTGTTTATTTGAAAACACTGTTAAAAGAAAAATCTTCATCAGGGTCCAGTCCAAGCTGGAAATAAACAAAATGGAGACTTCTTTAAAAGAAGTTTGTACTTTATTGAAGGGCAGAGCCAGACAGAAGCGTGACTCTGGGAAAGCTGACCACATGTTGCAGGGAGTGGTTGGTTTTTATACCTTCCTGGGCTTTTGTGTTTGGAATTGTTCCTGTTTGAGGCTTTGTATTTCCTGTGTCGTATACTTTGACCTGAGTCTGAGTGTGCTTTTCTGGTATTCTGATGGTGGAGGGTTAATCCTATTATGTCCATATCCTACTTCCCTGGGGCTGTGGCAGATGGCTGTGTCCTGTGTTGGATTTTTTTTGGGTGAGAGGTTATTGATTCTAGGGATCTTTGTCTTTTTAATCCCATCAGCTCCAGCTTCCTGTCTCCAACCTTCCTGAATGGATTATGATATCTGCATTTCTACAGAGCTGGTTTCTGCTTGGGGAGGGAGACTTGGAGCTATTAAGAAAAACTGGGTATGCTTTTCTGCCTTTTTAAGATCCTTTGAGGAAATATAATATTCTGCCTTTTTAATATGTCCTTCTCTGGGGGGGTGACTTCCCACAACACCTACACAGAATTACTTTTAAATTAGAATTATAAATTAAAGATACATAACTTTATTGCAA
>NC_139514.1:45901983-46188938 GCF_947247035.1 Vipera ursinii | reverse complement strand
GTACAGCCGGTCATCCAGCTACGAATCCATTTGGTGGTGATGCTGTCTAACCCATATTTTTCTATCTTTTCAAGCAGTAGGTTGTGATCTGCTTTATCAAATGCCTTACTGAAGTCCAAGTAAATTATATCTACAGCATTTCTCTGGTCCACTAATTTTGTCACCTGGTCAAAGAATGCAATAAGATTTGTCTGCCGTGATCTGTTTTTGACAAACCCATGTTGGCTTTTAGTGATGACTTTGTTTGCCTCTAGGTGCTCGCTGATTCGTTATTTATCTTTTCTAGAATCTTCCCAGATATTGAGGTCAGGCTGATAGGCCTGTAGTTTCCTGGATCTATTTTTGCCCTTTTTTGAAGATGGGAACTACATCAGCTCTTTTCCAGTCCTCTGGTAGTTCTCCAGTGCTCCAGGATCTTTGAAAAATATAGTTCAGTGGTTCTGAGATCACATCTGCCAATTCCTTGAGAACTTTGGGGTGTAATCTATGTGTTCCTGGTGATTTGAAGTCATCTAGGCTGGATAGGTGCTCACTTTCCATTTTCTTGCCTAACTTAACTTGTATTTCTAATCTATTTTTTATGGTACTGTTTTTGATAGGTTGGACTGTTTTTTCCCTTTATATAAAGACAGATGCAAAAAATGAGTTAAATAGTTTTGCTTTCTCCCTATTGCTTGTCACCTTCTTGCTACTTTCCCCCTCTAATGGACCAATCATTTCGTTAAATTTTTTATTGTTTTTTACATGTTGAAAGAAGCTTTTTTGTTATTTTTGACTTTGGTCACAAGCCTTAGTTCATCTTGAGCCTTAGCTTTCCTCACTTCATCTTTGCAGCCTCGGACTGTTTGCTAATATTCTGCTTTAGTTAGTTTCCACTTTTTATACTTGTCCTTTTTATCTTTCAATTTATCAGAGAGTTCTTTAAGCAGCCATGCTGGTTTCTTTTGAGAGCTGTTATTTTTCTTCTTTGTTGGTATTGTGCTAGACTGGGCTTTTATTATCTCACTTTTCAAAATTTCCCAAGCTTCTTGAGTTGTTTTCCCCTTGAGGATTCTCATCCATGGAATCCTTTCCAAGCTCTCTCTAAGTTTATTGATATTAGCTCTCTTAAAGTCCAAGACTCTAGTTTGACTGTTCTATTGCTTGTGCTTCCATAATGTTGAATTCCAATATTGCATGATCACTTCCCCACAAGGTTCCTGTGGTTTCAACACCTTCTATCAGAAAGAGCTGGGGAAAAATCACAAAGACAAAGCCCTGCAAATAAAAGAATTACAACTGTGGCAAAAGAAAGCAAAGATAATCTCAATAGTAATAGGCACTCTTGGTGCAATCCCAAAACATTTGGAGCATCATCATTGACAAAATCACCATCAGTCAATTTCAAAAGGCAGCTTAACAGTTTACATATGGTGACAGGACCATCAAACAACATCTGCCTATCCAAGGTCCTTGGGAAGGACTTGATATGTAGATAAAAATCTAAATTTAAACATATCGCTCACTGTGCAACAAAACAATAATAATTTGAAAGCCAGTAGTAGTTCAAGGCACCAGGCTAAAAACAAGACTAAGACAACTACGTGATCTTGAAACAGTCACTCTCTGTCAGTCCTAAGAAGGAGGCAATAGCAAACCACTTCTGAAATCTTGCCAAGAGAACTACAGAGACTTTAACAAGTAATCTCAATAATACTATGCCTACACAAATTCTCGTACCAAAAAAGTCATGAATTGTATTAAGTCAGTGTTAAGAGATACAAGCTATACCTATTAAAGTAATTCTAGAAACTAAAGAATGGAAGTATATACTTCAAATTAACTATTATGCAGGTTTTAAATCAATCAAATAACAAAGACATTCAGTCCTAAAGCTTTCTGAGCCTCAGTGACTTCATTGCAGCATCAAGATGTTTCAGCTAGAGATCTACATTGAGGAATAGTAAATTTTATACTTTCTATAGCTTTATTCATTCTTCCCCAGTCTGAGCAGTTTATTAGTAAAGGTAAAGGTTCCCCCGCACATGCGTACTAGTCGTTTCCAACTCTAGGGGCCGGTGCTCATCTCTGTTTCAAAGCCGAAGACCCAGCACTTCTCCGAGAATATCTCCGTGGTCATGTGGCCGGCATGACTAGATGCCAAAGGCACACGGAACGCTGTTACGTTCCCACCGTAGTAGTCCCTATTTTTCTACTTGCGTTTTTACGTGCTTTCGAACTGCTAGGTTGGCAGAAGCTGGGAGAAGTAACAGGCGCTCACTCTGTTATGCGGCACTCGGGATTCGACCCGCCAAACTGCCGACCTTCTGATCGACAAGCTCAGCGTCCTAACCCACTCAGCCACCGCATCCCCTGAGCAGTTTATTACAAAGCAAAAATAATTGTTCCTTAAAGGACTAAAAACTCATAACAGAGTGATGTAACCTCTCAAATTAGAAGTGTTTCAAATGTAATGTTTTGTGCAATGTTGGCCTGTTTCAGGTATGGGAAAAAATATAGAATGGCGGCTTTTTCCTGGTTATTATATTCCTCGCTTTACAAAAAATAATAATATGTGTATAATTTTCAAGAACAATGTAAAATTTGACATTTCAATTAAGTAGGCAATTTATAACTATAAATTGAAAGAAAATGTAAAGTAAAAATAAATTAATTTTTAGTTATTACAGATGACTAGATAATGCTAGTATTTTCCATTTTCTACGAAAATGCACAAGTTATTTTCAAAAAATAAAATAAAAATCCAAGGAAAATCATACAGTACCAAGTTTCTATCAAGTAGGCTGTATTATCTACGCCCTCTGGTGGTAGATGTTAGTAACTGTTGAAAATGGTTCAGGTAAATTTTCATTTAGCGTCAAAAAACAGCCCAGGTCACTTATATATATTTTCAGAGATATTTCCTTACCTAAACAGAGAGAAAAAATGATCATTTGGGTGGGCAAAAGCAGGAGTAACGTCCATCTCCCTATTGGCTTGCCCATTGAGTTTCATTGTGGGAAGCTGGTAGGGAGCATCAAAATTATTTCCTCCCTCCCTCCCTCTTTGACATTCTTTATCTTCCTTCATTACTCCCTCCCTCCTTCCTTTCCTTTCCTGGCTCTTTCCCTCTCCCTTCCTCTTTCTTCTCTCCCTCCATCCCGCCTTCCTTCCTTTCCTGGCTCTTTTCCTCTCTCCCCCCCTTCCTCGTCTTTCCTACCTTTCTATAATTTCCTTCCTTCCTTTACTTCCTCCTTTGAATTCCTGCTAGTTTCCCCATTTATTTTGCTCGTGGAAATATTGCAATCTAGCCAACAGGAAGTTCCAAGTCCAAGGTCAGGTGGAGGAGCAATTGAAGGTTTGTACAGGGATTCGGGATCAGGAATGGTATGTGTGTGGGGGGAGGGCTGCATAAGAGGTGTCATATGGATTGGGACGATTATGTGGGTATTATCACATAATATTGAAAATGAAAATCATATAACCATAGCAGCAGCCAGTAGCACTAAAACCGCCACAGCTTTCTCAAATTCCATCTCCCCCCCACCCCCAAGCACCTTAGAAGAAATGGATGCTGGATTTTGGGCACATTCTGTAAGTCATGCCATTTGATAGTTCACCATTTTGTCCAGCAAAAGGTAACGACAATGAGAGTTTTAGTATTATATATACTGATAGGCGCTAGGCTACTTCACAGATATACTGTATAAGGTAGGCAAACAAGGTCAGTAATTTTCTGCCCCTACACTAAATGAATAGGATCTTTCTACAATTAACTATTGATATTTATTCATATCTTGGGCTGGAGCAACAATGACTAAATTTAACTTTGTAATTTATTTAAAATGAAGTGCACATTTTGATAAAACATGTTTATGCTTGGTATAGAGTATAATTATAGGTCTGCAAAGCAGCAATTTATGTTTTCATTACTCATTAACATGCTTTGCTATAAATTTCTCCAGCTGAAAATACCTTGAAATTAATCTCTCGTATCAAATTATAATGGAACAAAAAAACCTTTTCCCCAAAGTATATCAGAATGCATGCCCTCACTATTCCTAATGTATGCCAAATAAAATATTCTATGCTGTATAAAATGCAAAAATAAACATAGCAATAGCAATTGCACTTAGACTTGTCTGAATATGATATAGGTTCTCCTGCTTGAGCAGGGGGCTGGACTAGAAGACCTCCAAGGTCCCTTCCAGCTCTATTCTACTTTATTCTATTCTGGTCAATGGTGGGAAACGATTCAAGGAAACAAACACACGTTCACACACACACACATTCCCTTAGGCAAGTCTGTGCAATAAAGCAATGTGTATCTTACCCTATCTTCAGCCCTCCTGAGTATGCAGGAACCAAGAGAAGGCAACAACAACAAAAAAGAAAAACTAGTTCCTGTTTAAAAGCTGCAGTGAAGAGTCAAGAAAGGGGGACACGTCTAGGAAACCCCAGAACGTGCTTGGCGCCTTCCCTTTTCCCTAAAAATAGTTGAAAACTATACTAAATAAAAAAAATAACTATAAGGGTGAAATTAAAACACGCACAAATAACAAATTAGGGCAGCATTGGCCCTATTGGTTCAGATCTCGACAACAGACCCAGTTTCTCATGTGGCTCCTTGGAAAAATTGCCCAATCCTGATCTAACTGACAGCAATTGTCATGGTTCCGACAGACAGAGACAAATAAAGTAGAACTCGGAGGCTTGGGAATTCCTCAAAGAACATGTTTATTAGTTACAAAGTATTGGCACGTCAAAAGTGAAACCAAGTCTGAAGACACACCTATTTCCCAATACAAAGTTAAGACATCCTACCTCTAAAGCTATGCAAGCAACTACGTTCCCCCAATACATCTTCTTGGCAGGCTTTTCATGAAATGCCCAGCCTGCGGTCTCGGGAGAAGCTGATGACCTTGGTTCCCACAGGACAAAAGAATATTTTGACTAGGCAAGCATCCCCCCCACCTTTCTATGTGTCAACCGAAAATGAATAGGGAAAATGGCTATTGCCATGCTCATTTTTAAAGTTGACATCAATCTTACTATGATTCAGCTGAAACATGTTCACAGTTCGCATTTCCATAGTCTCTAGATCAGAGGTGTCAAACTCAATTTCATTGAGGGCCGCATCAGCATTGCCGTTGCCCTCAGGGGGCCGGGTGGGTATGGCCTGGGTGGGCGTGGCCTACTGGGTGGGCGTGGCTAGAGTGCATATGGCCTACTGGGTGGGCATGGCCAGCTCTACATCGTTCGCATCAAGGGTGCCTATGGGGGCCTGGGCAGGAGTGGGACAGATCTGAGGGTCTCTGGCAGGAGGAGGGTCTCTGGGCCAGGGCCAAGGCAGTGGGGGCCATTCCCTCACTGTTTCCAGGATGGCTTCGTGGGCCACATGAAACCACTTCGCGGGCCGGATCCGGCCCCCGGGCCTTGTGTTTGACATGTCTGCTCTAGATGCTTAGAAACCTCCTAGAATTACTTGAACAATCGGGGGTGGAGATATAAGCTGGATATCATCAGCATACTCATTGGTATCTCAATCCAAGCCATATGATGAGCTCACCCTACAGTTTAATATAATGTAAATATTAAACACAGTGTGGGGGAGGAAAGCAAAGCTCTTCTTTTTCTTCCCTGTATGAAAGCATACAAGCAAAACACTGAGACTGCCAGAATGTAGATGTGTAGGTGTGTTTGGGGAAGATTTATGTGTAGGGAAGAGCAGAAAGGGATTTGCAGCTGAGAGAGTGGAATAAGTCAGCTGAATAGGCAACTGATAGTAAAACAGAAACAGGAAGAACTTCACAAAGCCAACAGCAGACAATCTGAAAGAGAAACAGAGCCCAGCAGTTTCATCAATCAGCAGAGACATGGAGCAGTTATCTGGAAAAACAACTTCCTTTTGTCACCCCAGCAGATTGAGAAATTGCCAAGCAATTTAGAACAGCAGCAGACAGCACCAGAAACCAACTTGAAGGTGGCTAAATTCTTTGGTGTAAGCTCAAGCAACAAAGAAAG
Organism: Vipera ursinii; assembly: GCF_947247035.1. NCBI lineage: Eukaryota > Metazoa > Chordata > Lepidosauria > Squamata > Viperidae > Vipera > Vipera ursinii. The sequence continues at coordinate 46,182,935 of NC_139514.1, read as the reverse complement.
ATTAAAACAATATAGACATAGGTGTTCTTATAGGTATTCAGGTAGCCCTCGTTTATTGACCACAACTGATATCGACATCTGTTGTTAAGCAAAGCACTCGTTAAGTGGAAAATGACATGACTGAGACTGTTTTCCCCACTCACCCACCCTTTGGAATGCTCATCTGGGTACTGGGATAATTAGCAAGAAGGGAATTAATGTTTGTATTTACTTTTATTGGAAAATGATTACAAGAGAGTAAACAGATGCAAAAGGAGAATACACAACAAAATATGCTGACATTGGCAAGTCATGAGCACACTACACAAACAGCTGTGTGCCTGCTTACTCTCTTATAATCCCTTCCTGTTCTGTGTATAAAAATACCATTTTGTTCTTGTTAATTATCCCAACATCAAAAGTGAGCATTCCATAGATTGAAGAAGTGAGGCAAAAGGATCTTAAGAATTGCTCCACAAACCACACTTTCTCGTGAGTCATTCCAGTGACTATCTTACCATTGGGTTCACCTGACTGTTGAGTAGATCCCTCTGGCCTTGTAACTATGTTACAGGGCAATTCTTAATAAATTTCTAAAAGGTTTGTTGCTGTCTTGGGGTCTCTTTTGTTCTTTGCTGCTTCATTCTGCAAATCCTAAATTAAAAAGTCTATGCACAAGTTAGGGGCAGAAGAGCATTAAGAAAATAAGGTTTATTTAAAACACATACTGATTAGGAATATCATCTTCATACTTCTTTGAATAGCAAAGTGGTGAAAATGAATGGCATATATTTCAACTGATTGTATTATTTTCTTCTGTAACTTTCCCTCACCAACATCACAATTGAACTCATTTGTTTTTTCAGCAGTCATTGTATAGGATGGCATTATAAAAGAGAATGATAATTGTATTGTACAGTAGACTCAAAATGCTACATATCTACATTATTCTCAATTGTGGTTCCTTAACCCATGCAGATTACATTGCATGAGAGGACATTCCATGAGAGGTCTTTAAAAATTCATCAAACTAAAGCCTTTTGTTGAGATATTCAAATGAGTAATTCAATTATTTTTTCCCTTTCTCTAGAAACAGTTATAAATAAAACAATTCATATAGCTCTCTGTGGAAATCTCAATTTACAGCAGTTTTACTTGAGTGTAAATTTATTACACTGGATTTTTAAAACAATTAAATCTGTCCAATTTTAAAAATAATTTACAAAAGAAATTTGGTATCAACTGATAATAAAGTTTATATACAATATATGCACATTCATTTGAACCATGGATATAGTGTTTCTATATACAAAGACTGAATCATGTTATATTGGCTTGTTTCACCTATCTAATTAGGTCACACTAGTTTTGGCTTCATAGAATATTGTGAAATGGAATAGTATGGTTTCTGTAAATCCAATTATTACAATCTCTTCATGTTTGAACCCATTGAGGTCACTATGGGTTATTCCAGATGGCGCAAACCCAATGGTTGTCAGTCATTCCCAAATCTTGTGTAAGCCCCAGAAGTACCCACAAGTGACCCTTTGCCACTTCTGCCTTAATCTGGGGTTTTAACGGAGAACTGCATTGCTGGGAACTCACCCCCCTTCAGAAGGTGACATCCCGCTAGGGTGGAAACTTGGCCCTTCTGTCAGCCCTCAACAGACCCAGGATGACAAGGTACTCAGCAAGTGGCCCCTCTGAAGATTTTGCTCCCGGCAATGAAGTCAGTTATCTATCCCTCTGCTTCTTATTGGGAGTAACATCGTGTCTTTCTTCTGCTTCCTTGGTTCTGGCCATGGCAAAATATGTGGAGGTCTGGAATTTGCAGTTCTGTAGCAGAAATGTTTTCATATGTGCCTAAAATATTAAATTAGCCATTAAATTGTCAAAGAACAGCAAGTAGAAACTAATGATATATCTAGAATCAAAATCGAAAGGACTTAAGATACGTAAACTTGATAGTGAGACTACTTTGGAGGGGGGAAAAATGGAAAGTTTTGGTGAAGGAAAATATGGGATTGTTATGGAGTCAAAGCAGGGAAAACAGAAAGGACCAGAGAAGGGTACTTTCAACATAGTTGAATATAGACTATATTGGTGAAGAATAGTTGGAAATATAAAGCTTTGATGAAGAGAAACAAGTGCTTAGTTATTAATAGATTTTCAGCAAGAGATTATTAGCAGAGTGGAAATAGAATTGTTAAGAAAAAGTTGTTTTGGTAGTGTGAAGAGATTGGAAAAATAGTCGATAGTTGAATAGAAATGCAGTACTTACAGTAGGAAAACTAAACATCTTCCTACTGCAGTATTCATCCTATGTATTTGTACTTATTCCATGTTTGCTATTTTTATGGTGTTTTGATGTCTGTTGTTTTAAACCTTGTTGGTCACTTGCTATTATAATTGCAATTATTCTGACTGTTGCCGTTTGCTTCCTGGATTTGCCCTTCCTCAGGGCAGTTTTTATTGCAGTAATTTTTGTGGGTCTGATTGGGTTGATGCTTGGAAATCTATTAAATCAAGTAAACTGCACGTTTATCATACTGCAATGTCTGTTAGTCATATGGTGTTTAAAATTGTTATAATGGTTTCTTGGGCTACTTTAAGCATGTGTGGGTTCATTACTTTACACAAATAAGGCCATGCTGGAGTGCGCTTTGGAATGGATGTTACACTAAAGGTTTGGCTGGGTGATGATAAAAAAAATAAATTCAAGAATAATTATCAAGGAGAAGTGCATACAATTGCAAGGTTCAGGGTGGGGAGGTACGGGTAAATTCTCCCAGCAGGTTTCTATGTATGGGGAAAAGGGTGGGCTAAGACTGTTAAGGTGGTGCTACACTTGCTGATAAGCATTGTCCTGAGTTTACAAAATATGAGGGCAATTCGGAAATAAACCTCCATTTGGTAATCAATGACAGAGACTCGAGATACAGAACTTTTATTATACACATTAGAAAACTACGTTACATTACTTTTCGACATAATCGTCATTCCAATTGAGGCACTTGTCATAACGTCTTACAAGGTTTGAAATTCCTTGGTAGTAGTCACTAGGCGCCAAATCTGGGCTATTGGGGTGTGTGTGATTAAAAAAACATCCCAACGAAACTACTTCAAATGTTTTTGGGTACGTCTAGCGGTGCGCAAGCGACCATTATCATGAACCAACACCACATCAGAAGTGGTGCCATAGAAAATCCCACCAAACGTGAAGATGCCAAAGGAGTACTGCTAGTGAAGTTCATGGGAGTGTGGTTCGACCATCAATTCAGAAGTCTACTGTGAAACATTATGAAAACTCAGACGAGCCATAACATGCATCAGAGCATACTGACGTCCGGAGGTTTATTTCTAAATTGCCCTTGTACAATGTATAAAAACAAAACAATATTCTGTATGATGTGAAGTTTCACTGTGTATTAAAAAAATCAGATTTCACATAGAATGACAGCTAATATCTTGAACAATTGTGACTTTTAGCTTTATTAACTATGATCAAGATTTCCATGTTGTATCGTCAGTTCCCTTGATTGCCTATATATACATATACATATATATACATATACATACACACACACACACATTTCACATTATTCCTAAAAAAACCCTGCTTTTCATTTCTTGATTCAGAAGTTAAATTGTACCCTTAAGAATCATTTCTAAATAAAATTTAACTGCTTTATATTAAACTATTGTAGCTCACTTATTTTAGAAATTTATGCACGAAAAAACCAAAACCAATTTATGCATAAAAAACCAAAATCAATTATTTCCATATATAGACGGGATTTTTTCAGGATTTTGCGAATGGCATTAAATATTTCATAATAAATAATATAATTTAACATATTCTGCCAATTCCTCTTATAAGGAACCCCATTATGTATGTATAGTTGATTTTAAAACAAAGGGACTAAGCTAATAGGTGATTCTACCAAGGTCTACATTTAAAAGTAAAGAAAGATGAAGAATGTAAAATAAATAGGCTACGTAGTACACATTGATATTAAGTAGAAGATTTTTTTAAGTAATTCAGTTAAGATTTATTTTAAAATTTGGAACATAAACATATGACCCCCAGGTTCTCATCAATTTGCAGAACAGATTTTATTATCAAGAAATTACTTATCAATGTAGATTATGTATGGTTGATTATGAAATAGAACCACCATTTGTTTAATGGTTTGTGTAGAATTTTCAGATTTATATAGTCATGAAAATCTGCCTTGTTTTTATTATTTTATGGTTTTATGATTTTGTATTGTATATTAATTTTTTTTAATTGTGTTCAACTAAAAAATAAGACATACCTTTTAAAAAATCAGATCCATACGATTTAAAAAAGGATAAAAATATAATCTAAAACGCAGTGTTAAATCATACTGATTGGCCCTAAAGTACATTAGAAAATACATCTTTACTCAATTAATTTAAGTATTTGAATCAAAGCTGCCATTACTTATTATCTCCATTACATGTTAAATCAGCTGACTGTAAGAACAGTTCAACAATGAAACCAATCATCCATTTCCACTGATTGGTTGTATCCCAAGAAAGCGGGCAGCCATCTGTCAGGGGTGCTTTAATATGGATTAGTGCTCTAAGCAGGAGGTTTGATGGCTTAAATTGCTCCATTCAAGTAGATAATTGCATGATCTTCAATCAATTTCATTTCTCTTTTCATATTTTCACATTTTTCATGTCTGGGTTTCTTATAAAATTTTCAAGCAGTATATTTTTAAATATTTGGGAGACAAATATTACGTAATTTACTCTATCATTGTCTGCAGAATTAAAAAAGAATGATAAAACAGAATACTTCATTTCCTTCATAATGTAAAATTCATGATATATGACGTTTCTTCAACTTTATACCACTGTTATGTCACCCATCCTGCATGCGTTTTCGTACTACAACAGAGAAAACATTAATAATGAATAAATAAGTTTTAAAATTAAATTGTCTTTAAAAAAGAAAAAAGACTAACATATATACACCTTTCCTAGTTGAATGCTGATTGGTATAATACAACAGTGTTAATTTCCCACCCCTTGCAAAACAGGCAAAAAGAATTTTAATCTATTAAATCTGTTTTCAAATTGTTAGCCTGACATCTACATACTATATTTAATCAAATAATTAACAGAAAAAATAATAAACATATTATATAAATTATAAAAGTAATTAGAATTATTGATAGTAATAAAAGACAAAATTGAAATTCCAAAACCCTCTGTTAACATACTGTTATTGTAATTAACTTGTAGAAAATTTACCATGGCTTCAATCCCAAATCATCCCAAATATTAACCCTAATTGGTCCTGGATCCACATTTGTTTCTAAATTAGTTGCTGATTGATTGAATACAATAAGCCCAAACTCCACCGCCCCCAAAAAAACAGATTAGAACATTCCTCAATTAAATGTAATAAATCCATTTCCCACTCTCCTTCAAACCCCTTAAAAAAGACCTGTTTGCCAATTATCCACCCACAGAATTCTCTATCACATAAAAGCAGAGTTGAGCTTCCAGGTGTCTGAAGTTGATTCTGTTATTTCTAAGTCCATGTTTCTCTGAATATTTTCTATTGTCTGTGTTGTTTCTGAGTCCATGTTTAATACTTTGAAAACAAATTTCTTTTGTGGGTTTAAAATATTTAGAATTGATTGCTTCAGAATGTTTTCCAGAGTCTTTATGAATTCCATCAAATGTTAGAAAAAAATTCAGCTAAAGATTGCATGTTGCTAGGCCAGGGGTAGGTAACCTTGGCTCTTTTATGACTCGTGGACCTCAACTCCCAGAATTCCTGAGCCAGCCAACTCTGGGAGTTGAAGTCCACAAGTCATAAAAGAGCCAAGGTTTCCTACCCCTGTGCTAGGCTCTCTCTCTCCCCCCACGCCCCAAGGCTCCTCCTTCACTCTGTAATCTGATATGTTGTAGCTCAATGACATAGATAAATGAAACAGGGATGAAGAAAAAGAACAGAGGATATTTTCTATTTTTATCCAAAGGCTTTTTGCAGGTTAATAAATTGCAGATTCGCTGCAGTGAATAGTCAATAATATATAATTCAAATATAAACCTTTTTTTCCCCATGCATGTTTCCGTAAGGAAAAGCAAAAGTTGGTAAGAACAGCCAAATAAGGAGTAGAAAAAAAGATAGAATCCAGCAAGGAGTTGAAATAAATCAGCACTCAGCCAGCCAATTAACATTAAAAAAGAAAGAAAGCAAAGATTTAAAAAGTGAGATTAAAAGTTCCAGGCATGCTTAAAAAACATTCTGCTGGTAGGAAGAAATGTTGCTACTCCCATGAGGAGCTGCACCTTTCAAGATTCCCCCTCCTGGGTGGGTACACAGCTATCCAAAAATCATCCTGAGTCATTCCTAAGTGACCCCATTCAAATCCTGGGGACAAGACTGCCAAATAACCAGCTCTGGCAGCAAATCTTTCAAAAGCAACCTTTTCTCTCCTAAATATTAAATCTTTCACCAGGTTGTTAAAGTTCCAATGGCTGGAGTATGTGTTTATTTATTAAAGAGGAAAGTATGGTTTTTCAAGAAAAAAAATGCAGTTGTGCTTGCTGAAAGTACAAAATGCAGAGTCCATACAGATAACAGTTGATATATTCACAATAATATAACTCCATATACATTATGGGCCATTTTTTCCATTAGTGCTGATGTAATAGTTTACATAACACTACTAAATAAGATAACTGCTCACTCATTCCTTTTTTAATCCAATCCAGTAATTTAAGATAAAATTAGATATGTTAATGAGACCTTAATATAAAATTGCTTAGATGAAAAACAATTTATAGCTTTTGCTCTAGAAAAGCCATTTTATCTTTGCATATTCTAACTCACAATAATTTTTAACAAAAATTTAGAAAAAAAATCCACATAGAAGCGGGTTCATCACAAAACCCAAAACTTGTAATGGTGCCTCATAAATGTTACGTGTTCCATTTACTGTGTTAACATTTTGAACCATATGTTCATAATGCATATTCAAATCCTTTGATATTTTTTTCTGAAAGCATGGGAACGTGTGTAAAGAAATCCTTCTTGTATTCTTATAATTGTCACACCTTTTTAAAAACATCAATGTACAAACATAATTTTAAAAAACGAAAATTCACGAGTTTGACACTAGACTGAGTAGGTTTGTTGAAATTAGTCCCCTGATTTCAGCAAGTCAACTTTAAACATTATAGTTAGGTTTAATCCAATATAAATTTAAGGAGAAGCTGCCTTCTTACTGGACATTTGATTTTTATTACTATCTTACTATTCTATTTTAAAAAGCAAGAAGCAGAGGTTATAGTAACAGTAATTCAGTAATCTGGTACAGTGGAAGCTGTATGAGTAAGATTAAACCCCATAAAGGAATTATAAAAACAGTAAAGGCAGAAATTCTGAAATACAAAATTATTTAGTGGCATAACCAGCATTTGGCACAAAATATTAAACAATAAAGGAAATGGCAGTATTTTGTCAAAAACTGCTTTTCTTAACGGTGCAGACAGAAATCTTGTAGGAGAAATATGATATACAATCAATGTAAAGTTTATTGAACGCACATTTAAGGCAGACATAAACATTTCATATCTAACAGTATCAAGTAACCTAAAAGATCTTGATATCTGAAGACTAATACTTCATTTCAGTATCTAAACTTAGCAATAATACACTGTGCACTTCAAAAATTGTTTATTATCTAATTCAATATATCATATTATCAGATCAGGCCCACTTAAAAAACATGAAAATTATTTGTACTACTGTGTTGCATTACAAGTAGAAATAAAAATTCTTACATTAAAATTAGTAACAGAGAAACATTTTACTACAGTTAAGAGTAACACATTACAGGTAGTTCTTGTTTTATGACCATTCAATTACTATGGTGCTGAAAAGATGAGTTTAAGACCATGAGCTCATTGCAACACTCCTACAATCATGGATTAAAATTCAGGCCCTCGGCAATACCAATCTATTTCACCCTAATCTGTTACTTTTTGACCATCCTACACAATGGCAACTTTGGCAGCAGGGTAGGGGCTAAAGTAGAAGCCCTGAATCTTCAGCAGTCTCAGGCAGCTATCACCGCCCACAAACCTCTATTTCAGCCCCAGCACTTTCTAATCTTCCCCAAATTTCATGAGAATGGGTGCACTATTTGAAGAATGGCAAAAGTCCCATTCTTAAGATACTTCAGACACCTCATTCTGCAAATCGTGTGTGCCATTTCTTCTCCAAGCCACATATCCCATCCTAGTGACTCTTTAAAATCTTCTGGTCTTCCCCAGATCTTGCAAGAATGGATGTACTGTTTGGAGAAGGAATGGCTTACCAGTGCTGCTTCGCAGGGTGGCCAAAAGGACACAGGATCAGGAAGAAATAGGCAGATGAGGAAAGATGCACTGCCCTGCAGTGATAACTGCTTGGCTTGGTGAGATAGCTGAGGCTTCTCAGGATGCAGCCCCATTGTGTCACACTAGTGGACTGGGGTGGGGAAGTTGAGGATTCCAGCACCTTTGTACAACACTGCAGCTGTCCCCAACTTGCATGCAGCCTGCACCAGGCCTCCTGTTCTGTACATGAGACTCTTGTCTGCTTAACAACCCATAATTCAGGATTGCTGAGATTTCGGTCACTAAGTGATATCACGTGACATATCGTTTTATGGCTGCATTACTTAGCAACTGAAATTCTGATCCCAACTGTGGTTGTTAAGAGGTTACTGCGATAAAAGTTTAAATATTTATTCTTGATATCTTAATTTTTTCAATTATTCATGTATTCATGTATTGGAACCACTAGTTCAAAAAAAAATATCAAATGTAAATATTTAAACTTCTCTTGCAGTAAATTTTTGAAATTATTCAAATGTATGAAAAGCATGAGAGCCAATCTGCTGAAGTGGTTAAGGCATCAGGCTAGAAACTGAGAGACAGTGAGTTCTAGTTCTACCTTAAGCATTAAGGTAGAGCATAAAGCATAAAGCTAGCTGGTGATCTTGGGCTAGTCACTTTTTCTCAGCCCTGGGAAGGAGTCAATGGCTTTCTAAAAAACCTTGTCAAGAAAACTGCAGGGGCTTGTTCAGGCAGGCTCCAAGAATTGGACATGATTGAATGATAAAAAGAAAGAGAAGCAAACTAATAAATTCATTGGGAGCAATTTCCTAATAAGAATTTATAACCTATCACATATACATATAAACTACCCGCTTAAGCTGATATTCACATTTTGGTATTCCAGTTTTTTTTATTGGTATTAAAAGCAGCAGAGGAATATAAATAGATGAAGTAATAAAAAAGTACTAAACATTAACAATGAGGATATTAATATAGTGGGGATGCCCTCACCAGCTCTTGGGTTACAGAAAATTTTACTACCAAAAATGTAATTGTCCCAGTATATTTTATAAATTAAACGTAAGTATTCTGGTCCCATATATAAAAACTATTTGCACAAATCTTTATAAAAAGCAAGGAAATTCAAAATGGCAAGTACAGCTTGTAAAATGTCATTAATTATTGAATTCAGGTTTAATTTCACTATCAGATATGTAGTTAGCATGCTGACTAAATCCATTCAACATTACATATCTAGAAAGGAGAAGTTTGTCCGCATAGAACAAGCAAAACCCTGTAAGACTGGAGAGAGCAAGAACGAGAAAAAGGGAGAAAAAGCGTGTGAGAGGACATAAAATTGGTAAATACAAAAAAACTTTGCATTACCATAACTAACAATGCATTTTAAATATTCAAAGCTTTTGAGACAAGTACTCCAAAATCAAAATTACAAGAATCAAGTCCCTATTTTCAGATTTGTGAACACAAAAACTATTGTTGTAACAGTTGTCATATGAACAAATACAAAATGCTTCATATCGTACAATCTACTATATCTAATAGATCAAAAATTCATATTTCAATATTTAGGAACCTCTACAAATGAGGATGTTTTTTTTTACCGTCAACTTCTTTCAACGCAAGCAGTCAAACTTAATAAAAATCTTGTGAGCTAAGCACATATCTGGATGCTCAAGAGCGTATTTAAATGTGTAGAACTGAAAGGAACTAATCATCCGTGGGGTAATGAACCGGTGAAACGTCAAATTAACGTCATGTTATACTATGGAACCATCTTTGCTTTGTGCTGGAATCATCACAGGAATAGCTCCCATTCTACTTAGATTAGGTGCAGCTACCTTTGGTGGATCAAAGTACTGGTTCTGGGAGGGAGTACGTTCAAAGTCTTCACTCGGCACTTTATTGTATTGAGTTTTGGTAAAACCATCCATGTTAGACGGAGACATTGAGCCCAAGGATGATCGATTACTCCCTATATAGCTGCGGGCTGTTGAGGCACGACTCTTTGGAGGAGGGACATCCTCTCTAAAAAGGAAACATATTTAAGAATTCACTTAAGAACCTTTAGAAACGCTAAACACCCATCAGTGCTATTTGTTTAATGAAGAGTACTAACGCTGCCATAATAGCAGACAACTTGTTTTCTCTGTCACAGTGTTTCTAAAACTTGGCAACTTTAAGATGAGTGAACTTTAACTTCCATAATTCCCTAGCCACTGATTTATTCTATCCTTTTTTTTTTAGATTTTTTCTGTCAAATACGTAACATAAACTATTTTTTCTCATCTATTCTAAGCTATATTCCTTGAGCCTAAAAAAAACTGTAAATAAACAAACATATGGCAATTTAAGATGCATTTTATTTATTGATTGATTGATTGATTGATTGATGGGATTTATATCCCGCCCTATCTCCCGAAGGACTCAGGGCGGCTATTTTATTTATTTACTAATAATTTATTTGTTTAATTTATATGCAACCCACTACCCTGACAATTTAAGAAAATTATTGTCTCCCAAGTTGCAGTTTCACTGTCAAAAGGGGTGGGGAAATCAAGGGCAGGGAATAAAGGAAATGAAGAAAAGGGGAAAAATATAATTTCTTTAAGAACAGAACTAATATATATTGTTATATTTTTTATTTTAAAACATTTTTATATACAAAATTGTACATCATTCCCTTTTCTTGCTCTACTAAGAATAACAATTTATGACGTTTGTTGTTTTAGCCAACAAAATGGCTTTGAAGAACTGCTTTTCAATGCTAGGGCAAATATCAGTATCTATTCAGTATTTTATTGGCTTATGAAGCCAGAGTGTGCTTATTAGGTTTTCTGGCTGATATTGTTTCACCAAAACAAATACAAACATTTATCGACTACTGCATCTAAAATGTGTCAACTTTTTTGGTTGATTATTCTTTTAGATTTTTTTTAATTTAGAATAATATATCTATTAGAGCCTTGGTGGAGCAGTGGGCTGATGCCTCCTTACGTAACACCAGCTGCCTGCAATTAGTGCAGATTCGAGTCCCACCAGGCTCAAGGTTGACTCAGCCTTCCATCCTTCCGAGGTAGGTAAAATGAGGACCCAGATTGTTGGGGGCAGTTAAGCTGACTTTGTAATAATGCCGCTTGGGGTGTGTGTGAAAGCCCTAATAAGCAGGCATATACATAGAATGAAGGCTACTGCTAAGCTTGTAAGCCGCCCTGAGTCTTCGGAGAAGGGCGGGATATAAATGGAATTAAAATAAATAAAATAAATAAATTATTATTGCTACTAAATTTCTTTATATTGAAATACACTCAATAGTTTCTACCTTTTAATCAGGTTTAATTTTTCACACATTCTAACATTTATTTTGTCATTTATAAAACAAATAAAATCTTGCTAGCCCCATTACAATATTTTTCCACTTTGTTTTATAAACTTGTAAGCACAACAAAACATATGAAACCATTTTTCAAGCAAGATTTTCCAGACACTTCCACTGTTATTTAGTTGCTATTTTTGCAGGTAAATCAGTATCTTCTAGAAGTTAACATTTTTAGAAATGAAATTTTGAAGTAATATTCAGAGTTAATCAAAATGCTGCACCTGATATCATGATGTACTTCTTTTTCATATTTTGTGTCTCTTCGTTTCTTATAGTAACAGAAGATGAAAAAGGCCATTAAGGCGAGTGCCAGAAGAGTCCCTATAACTGCTCCAGCAATAATACCAGCTCTATCTATAGCTAAAATACAAAAAACAAATTATGAGAGGTAGCAGAAATTAATTTTTGCATTTTAATGACAAATGTTTAGCTAATATCTATTTTTATTACTTCACTGTTGCCTGTTGACTAATACTTACGGGGTGTAATAGTCAGTATGAGAGAACATTCATCTCTGCCGACTTTATTGTAAGCCAAACATGTGTAGGTACCAGAATAAGTCTGAGAGGCATTTTTCACAAATAAGTCACCTGTACTTTCATCTGTAAATATTTAAGGTATTTGTTAGATTTTCTTGCAACAATCTACAGAATAAAAAACAATAATATTATTTCATGTATTTTATTACTTAAACATACCTTATTTTATTGATCTAAGTCTACTGCTAATACTGAGTATTAGTATTATTTTGGGAATGAGGATAGATAAAAGCCCTTCTACTAATGCCTGTGCATATAAGCATTTCTACAGATGAACACTTTGTCTACTGTGATCAGAGTAGTTACTAATTAATCAAAAATCATATACATTTTAAGAGAGAGAAAAGATTTCTGATGCAAAAACTAAAAGACTGTTATCCCTTTACAAAATTATTAGTAATGTGTGAATTTTTCAAACAAGAAAATTCCTCATACATGTTAAGTTCATTCAATGCATTACTTTTGAGATTCCTAGAGCAACCATGTCTTTTGCAAGGCTACTCCTCCCTGTCCAAACATGCTGAGGTAAGTCTAGAATGGATAAGTACTACCGAGAAGACTTCATGAAATATTATAATTACCTCAAGAGACTTAGAGAATTAGCTCCATTTAAAGTTTTTTAAAAAATCTAAAGATTCTTACGCAAGGAGCTGAAGCAAAGCAACTTATTAAAGATGGCAGATTCCAAACTGTGTTTTTGGCTGGCTTCCATTTAGGAACAAAACAAATATTCTATCCTGAACATTAACCCTTCCAAAAGGATATGGACAACAGTAAGCAGTGGAGAACAATGCCATAGTTCTATTTCCTTCAGCAAATTTTAGTCTATTTTCCCTTTTCAACTAGCTTTAAGAACTTAAAAGTCTGATGATATACCACCGAGAAATATTTTGGACAATTACATGGTTAAATAAAATAAACAAAATGTTTTTTCCTTTTACCTCAAAGTTTTATCTAAAATTAATTTAGCATTTGTAGACAGTAAAGGTACACGCAATAGTCCTGTCCATGAAAAATACATTAATAACATGAAAGCATACTTGGTAATGCTGTTGCTGGAAGTTCTTGGGAACCAGTTGTTTTTTTCCAGGAGTAAACTATGATGGGAGAACCTTCTTTGGATTTACATTTCAAAGTAAGATCACTTCCAATCTCCTGTGATCCCTCAATGTGGCATTTAGTTTTCATCGGTTTTTCTAACAAATAAATATTCTAATGTAAGCTTTAATGACGATGTAGTTAATTGGCATTTGCTTGTATACCCAGGAGTATTTTGTATGCTCAGGAGATTTTAGCAGGCTATTGAACAGTAGTGATTTAATTCCATTTACCCACCAGTATGAGACCAAATCCAGAACTATATCACATATTTGTATATTAACCCTAAAACCATAACCTTTTCTGGGTTCACAATAATCCTGTTACCTGCCTCCTTAGCTCAAACATATATTTTCCTGGACTATTATGTTAATCTGCGAGCCAAGGAAAAATTTCCCATTTTAGGAGATAACCTATAATCCTGCTGAAATACCTTGTCACTTCAGATCGTAACAGCTGACCATTCCAAGCTGCTACTATTCTACAAGCCTTTGATCTGCAATATCACAGTAAATTATATTATAGATATATAATTTCTAATTATATGAATTACCATGATGATAGTATATCAGAACCAGTGGGTATTGGCTTAGGTTAAATTAGATCACGATTTAAACTCCCTTGGTCATGGAAACCAACTGGCTGATTTTAGACTAGTTATTCTCTTGTCAGTGGTTCTCAATATTTTCTTCACCATGGACCCCTTTAAATACCTTTTGTGGCCACAGACCACCAAGACTTAACTCAAAATTTAAAGCAGTAGATTGCATCAAGCCTCTGCAGACCCCCTGTGACATCACAGCCCCCCAGTTCGCAGACCACTTTTCTAGGATAAACTTAAAGAGTGTACTTTGTATGTCAATTTGAACTACTAGAGTAAATGCATGAAATAATGAATATATTAGAATAATGAATGACAATCTTAATAAGTGGAAGACCAACAAGTTACAAATTGAAACATATTAATTCCTCATTTTCACTTTTTAGTTCTATGTACTAGTTCTCTTCTGTGAGTTTATTTTTAATTGATCCAACCTAGTGCTTTTATTCTGAAACAAGTATGTTCTCAAATATACTGCTTAGCTACAAAACTTAGAATCTGAAGAGACATCACAAATCTTTTAGGGGAAAATTTTAAAGTTAAACATAGTTTCATCTTAATAGATCAAACTATATTTCTACTAAAAACAAAAAACAGAAATTTCAAGCAGCATAATTAAGTAAAATAGCTGCTTGGTAGGAAAGATTGGGATATGCATAACTCTGTTATATGTAACATAATTCAGAGAATTTTGCTACAAAATAAAATATTGTAGTATGAGCAGTATGACAGATGCCAATCGTAAATTTATATTATGTAGCACAACAAAAGTATCATTTGCATTGCATATGTATCATCGTGCCTCATTTTTCCTGGTTTTAATTTCCCAAGGTCATGGGAACATAATTCAAAAGATTTGAATTTTAAAAGGTAACACATTGAAATTTATGAGAATTTAAAAAACAAATATGCTAATTTTAAAAGAAAAACAACCAAACTATTGCTGAGTAACAATGCATTTTATTTTTACATTACACTGCACTTCCTATGTATTAAATATTCATATTTAATATTCAAACAGAGCTATACAAAAAAGGCTAACCATAAATACCTTACCAAGTACTGTCAACTGGACTCTGTGAGTTTGAATACTAGGAAGTTTCTTCACTTTACATTGGTATAAGCCAGCATCTTCTGGTTTTAAATTTAAGATATCAATGCTTGCATTTCCAGATGCTGGATTTTGCTTAGCAAACTGTACTCGTCCCACCATACGATACGTATCATAAACTTTGCCTACATTATATACAATAACCTGAATGGGGGGAAAAGAAAAGGTTAAGTTACAGTGGTGTTTAAAAGTTTGTGAACTCTTTTGAATTTCCCACATTTCTGCATAAATATGGCCTAAAACACGATCTGTTCGCCACACAAGTTCTAAAATTAGATAAAGAGTGCCCTGTCAAAAATATACTTGTTAATTAGTGATTGAAGATTGCAGATTGGTCCAAAGGTACAAATTTCTGGGTGAGCAAAAATATGTGAATATCTAGGATTATCAATTCATTTGAAGGAAAAATGTCAAGCGTTTTAATCAATAAAAGATTTCAGCGATGAGCATGGGAGGTCCTACATAATTTAAAGAACAAAGTAATTCTGTATATTCACTATCAAAGTCTGATCCGCTTAACAGGGTGGCATCTCCACAAGACTTGCATCATGCTTGGTATCCAACTGAGAGCAAATCCAAGTGATTTTATCTGCTAGATGCCCGGAGAATTCCTCCACATGGTCCTGCAGGCTGACTTTGGGGCCACCCTTTCCAATGAGAATCCAGATAACTCTAAATAGAGCCACTGTTTAGGTGGCATTCAGTGGATGCAATAATGGCACAGAAGTATTGACACTTCGCCACTCTTTCTGCCATAAGGTAAACCTTAACAGTGGCCTTAACATGTGTTTAGCCAAATTCACTGTTTCCTTCCAATGGCACTCTAGAGTCTCTTGAACCTTTTCAGCTTATTATGTTTTTGACTCATTTAATTGGGTTTTCTTTACCTACTTTTAGGACTTGTGTGGAGAACAGAACACATTTTAAGCCACTGTATGTCTTAGCAATAAATAATCTTCTCAATATACTTCTCTAAAGTGCCCTAGAAAAGGATACAGTATTCTCATTAAGAATTTAACTTACAACGCATACACAGACTAAATTCAAAATAAGTATTATATCCACGCAATGTCTTCTACTTACTGTCTCTTCCCCTTTTGGTGGCAAAAGAGTCCATTCAATTTCAACTGTGCCTTCATCTGGTGGAGTGAGAGTATATGTGCACAGCAGTGTAACTTTATCTCCTTGAGCTTTTGTGATTGAGCTCTGTTCTGTCGTTATTGTTATACCTTCAGTTAGATCTAGGTAAGGTATTGTGAAATCAAGTATATTAGATTCAATATCTTAAAAGTTAAAGACAACATCTTAAAAAATACACGTATCATTGAAACATTTTCATAGTTATCTTTAGGTAACTAGAGGAATCAATTAACTTTATAATTCTCATTTGCACATTATTTATTTAATCCCATTTATATCCCGCCCTTATGCTCAAAAGGACTATGTATTTTTATAGAAGACTATTATGAGTGAGCAAGCGCAAGAGAGAGGGAGGGACAGTGGGTGGGTGAATTAAGGTGGATCATGTTGGGCACCACAATATTCAAACTCGCAAAGCCACTCAGTCTTTTTCAGGTGAAACCAAAGCCTATTATGCCACATCCAGACTCCCACATGATCAGATATCTGTGACATCATTTAGGTAGTCAGGGCTGAAGATATAAAGTTGAGTATAATCAGCACATTGATGATACCTCATTCCAAATTATCAAATGACCTTACTGAGCACCTCACACGGATGTTAAGCAAGAAGCAAGAATCCAGTCTGTGGAACCCTACAAAGCAGAGGGCATAGGCTGGACCTCCTCTCAACACTGACTGGAACCAACCACAGAGAAAGGAAGAGAATCAACCAGGGTGGATAACAATTGATTTTTTTAAAAAAATAAAAAAAATTAAAAAAAAATTAAATTTAAATTTGATTTTTTTTTTAATTTTTAGCAAACTTATGTTAATAAAATGCTTTTGGAGTAAAAATATTTTAAAATAGTGTTTTATATTTAAGATACATTGTTTATTCAGCATGAAATGGAGCTTAGTTATCTAGCATGAGGCTATATATTCTGCAACATTTACATTTTTGGTAAACTCATTCAATGAACCCAAGCTTTGCAAGCTGAGATAACACGCATTGCATTTCACAGTAACCATGAGATAAATCATAAAACAAAGTTCAGGAATATTCTATATCCTATTGTTTAGCAAATTATGTACACTACAAACTGTATGACTGTTTGAAGAAAAATGCATCTGTACCAGGCTCTAAATCAGGGGTGTCAAACTGCCGGCTCCTGAGCCGGATGTGTCCTGATACGTTGCATGACGTCATGTGACGTCGCGAGTTTGACATGTCTGCTCTAAGTGTTTTAATTAAATAAAAGAATATGAATAGTTCTCCAACTATTGTGTTTGTCTGAAAGTAAGACCCGGTTTTATATTATTTTTGTCTCCAAAAGAGGCATTAGGTCTTATTTAGAGGGGGATGTCTTATATTTTTTGTGATACCTGCCTTGCCTCGTGGTGACGGCACCAACAGCCCCGACTAGCAGGCACTCGCGTGGCTGCCGGTACACTTCTGCTGCGGCTTCTTGCGGCAGGAGGCCGCATGGCACATCATGCTGCTGCCACAAGAAGGCAAGGCCGGTGGGGAAGGGGGTGGAGCTACCCCACATGCCCCATACCTGCTTACTTCAAGGCCCCACCAGCCAGGCCGTGTCTTGCTTGGTGACCTTCCCTTTCACTCCCTGCCCAAGCCGGACTGCCATACTATTTAAAACTTTGAACAAAACATATTAGTTTTGATGTTTTAGTTCCCTTTTTCTTATTACATTAACTGGCTTAAATATTAATAATTTTATTCTACAATAACATGTTTTATTCTAGTAATAATTAGTATACATGTATGGGAGTTGTAATTTTTCTGTCCTTTCTTTATCTTCACTTATAAAACAAAAGATTATACCTGGCCTCTGCTTTAGCTGTGTTTAAAGCAGCTGGCAAAATTTAAAAGCAAAATCAGGCAATACAAATTCAAAATACAAACTGAAATTAGTGATAAATACTAAAATAATCTTTTAAAAAACTAGCAAGAGAAATGTTTCATATTTCTTAAAAACAGATAGAGTGAAGACCAAACAATTTGTGAAAGAATTATGATCCATGATTTGGGAGGAAAGGTGAAGTGCCTATTTCACATGTCATGCAAATGAGCTTTTGCAGGGGGATGCATTCAAAAGGACTTCCACTGCAGATCTGTCTAGGATTATAAAGAGAGAGTCTCTAATCCCAAACTGGTTAGTGTTTTTGATGTCAATGTCCACATCATCAATCTGCTCCATGGTTCTCCGCGGAGCTTCGGGAGATGAAGCGTCGGAGACGGGGCCTAGAGAGCTGTTGGAGGTCCAGCCGATCCAAATCCGACCGATTGCGACTAACAACCCACATTAGGTCTTATCTCGCAGCGATAAGGGCGGCGAGGTCTAATTACTTCTCCGCCCTTATCACGTCCGCAGATAACCGCCCGGCAACCCTGTTTAGGGTGACCCGCTCCCTCCTTAATTAGGAGGTAAGGGAGGAACCCTTGCAGGGTCGGGCCGAGGAGTTTAGTCAACATCTGTCGGACAAAATCGCTCTGATTCGGACCGGTCTGGACTCCAACTGGGCAGAGTCTGACGATCAGGACACGGGCGGTCTTGTCGATGTTATCTGGGAGGAGTTTGATTCTGTGACCCCTGAGGAAGTGGACAGGATTATGGGGAGTTTGAGCTCCACATTGGACCCGTGCCCTTCCTGGCTGGTTTATGTAGCTCGGGAGGGGACACGGGCTGGTTCCAGGCGGTTATATCTGCCTCTTTGAGTGAGGGTAGTTTCCCCGCCGTCTTGAAGGAGGCGGTGGTGAGACCTCTCCTCAAGAAGCCTGCCCTGGACCCAGCTGTGTTAAATAACTTTCGTCCGGTCTCCAACCTTCGCTTTCTTGCAAAGGTTGTTGAGAGTGTGCTGGCGCATCAGCTCCCTCTGGTCCTGGATGAAATGGATTATCTAGGCCCGTGCCAATCGGGTTTCAGGCCTGGGTACAGCACGGAGACGGCATTGGTCGCTCTGGTGAATGATCTCTGGAGGGCCCAGGACAGGGGATATTCCTCTGTCCTAGTCCTATTAGACCTCTCAGCAGCTTTCGATACCATCGACCATGGTATCCTGCTGCGGCGTCTCAGGGGATTGGGAGTGGGAGGCACAGTTCTTCAGTGGTTCTCCTCCTATCTCCTGGGTATGCTGATGATACCCAGCTTTTCATTTCGACCCCAAACCACCCCAGTGATGCCCTCGACGTGATGTCCTGTTGCCTGGAGGCGGTTCGGGTCTGGATGGGGAGGAACAGGCTTCAACTCAACCCCGACAAGACTGAGTGGCTGTACATACCGGCATCCCGGGATATTCAGAATATTCCACCTCTTTCCATGGGGGGTGAGCTTTTACCCCCCGTAGATAGGGCTCGCAACTTGGGAGTCCTCCTAGATTTGCGGCTTACTTTGGAAGATCATATAGTGGCTGTGACTAGGGGGGCTTTCACCCAGGTTCGCCTGGTGCACCAGTTGCGGCCCTATCTAGACCGGGATGCCCTGTGTACGGTCACTCATGCGCTCGTGACCTCTCGTCTGGACTACTGCAACGCTGTCTACATGGGGCTTCCCTTGAAGACCACTCGGAGGCTCCAGCTGGTACAGAATGCAGCCGCGAGAGTTGTCTTGGGAGTTTCCCGGTACTCCCATGTAACACCTTTGCTCCGCGAGCTGCATTGGCTACCAGTTGTCTTCTGGGTGAGATTCAAGGTTTTGGTAATGGTTTTCAAGGCCCTACATGGCATGGGTCCGGAGTACCTCGGGGATCACCTGCTGCCGGCGTCAACTTCCCTCTGCCCTGTGCGTTCCCACAGAGAGGGCCTCCTCAGGGTGCCACCGGTCAGAGAATGTCGGCTGGTGGCCCCCAGGGGGAGGGCCTTCTCTGTGGGCGCCCCGGCTTTATGGAATAAGCTGCCGGTTGAGCTCCAGATGGCACCTGACCTTCGCTCCTTCCGATGCGGTCTGAAGACCTATCTATTTGAACAAGCCGGCCTGGCCTGATGGGGGATGTGTTGGGGTTTTTATTGTGGATTTTTATATTACTATCTATTGTTTTAGCTCGGGCTCCTATTTAATTCTTTTTTAATTTTTGTACTCTATTTTTATATGTGCCCTGTTCACCGCCCTGAGTCCTTCGGGAGAAGGGCGGTATACAATATAATTAATTAATAAATAAATAAATAAATAAATAAATAAATAAATAAATAAATAAATAAATAATTGTATTTGATAAGCAACTGGCAAGGCATAATACAATCCCTTTAGCTTCTCTGTGTGGTTCCTAGCTACTGTAATGGATTAATAGCAAACTTTCAATTCAAGTATTGACCCATATAGAGTACACTGCAGCATCAGAACAGAACCAAACATAGCTCTGTCCAAATATGACTAGCTAAAGATAATATGTAGCTGATAAGGCAGACATATTACACAAATCCATTCATAGAGAAGACTGCAAACCTGTCCTGCAAATGCTATATCTCAATCATTATCACATTTCCTATATAGCAGGATTCCCAAACCTTTGCAGCTTGGCGGCCCAGCTGTGGGGGCGAGAGGGGAACTGGGTTGTATGAACGCAGGCAAGTGTGCGAGTACACAGCCCTTGCGCAAGTGGTGGGCCAGTGCACATATGCGCAGCTTAACTTGTGCAAGTAGCAGCCAGGGCACACACATGCAAGTGCCCATATACCCCCTGCTTGTGTGAGCTGTGCACACGTACTCCAGCCAGACATTCATGCAGCCCAATTCCAAATAGCCTGGGGGTTGGGGACCTCTACTATACAGTATACCAATACTACTTCAGGCCTCTCTGGATTTAATTTCACACTATTCTCCCACATGATAAGGCAACAAAATGTTTGAGTGGTTAGTTTCCTAACTATGCTTTCTGGATGTGACCAACAGGAAGGGCAAGGCAGAACAGTTTTGGAACAGGAGGAATGTAGACTCATGTCTCCTCATTTTGTGCTCAGCTGCAATTCACACTCAGTACATCTACTCATGGTTTATTTCCTTGTGTTGACTTATACATTGTCAACAACAACTTTATTGATTAGCCCTTGGGCCATATCAAAGTACAACGTTCCAGCAACAAACTGTCACCAAAACTAGATAAAAGTAATCCGAAATGGAATTTGATAAAATACAATTTAAAATGGAATTAAAATACAATTTAAGTTAAAATAGTAATAAAATGCAAATTTAAGATATAGATAAAATATGGAAACATTATATTTCGGAGTCGCCCTTACAATCTACCCTAATCAGTCCCACATATGCAGATCTTAACTGGATCATTTTGTTCAAATACTGTGCTACGTTGGATGTTATTTTCAAGTTCTGGCCAGACATAAGGTAAGTTATTTTGATATGGGGATCCCAATGGGTCATTCGTTTGGTATATAGACCAAGATACCTGTCTCTCACCCTCTTATACAAACAACAGTCAAATAGGATGTGAGCCAGGTCCTCTACCTCTGCTGCTCCGCAAATGCAGAGACGCTCATTGTACGGTATAGTCAGTACATCTACTCTAAAATACAGCAGTCTAGTTGCTAGTTGATGCTTGTCCTTAAAAGCCGATTACCCCAGTGCTCTCTAATAGATTTAGACAGTCTACACACCCATTAAAATGCTAGGTTTTTGAAATGTGAAAATATCAGACCAAGAAAAATCACTTCAGATTTCCCCCCCTCTTAAAACAGAATATAAGCTGCACTTATCAAAAGGCTAAAAGATATGACACTGGAAGAGGAGTGCCTCAAGTTGAAAGGTGTTCAATACGATACTGAGGAACAGCAGAGGGCAATTACAAGTAGCGCCAAAAAGAGTGAAGTGGCTGAAAAGATGCTCAGCTGTGGATGTGTCTGGTGGTAAAAGGAAAGTCCAATACTGTATAGAACAGGGGTAAGCAACCTCGGCTCTTTTGTGACTCGTGGACTTCAACTCCCAGAATTCCTGAGTCAGCTACGAGTCACAAAAGAGCCGAGGTTGCCTACCCCCTGGTATAGAACAATATTCCATAGGAACCTGGAACATAATATCTATGAATCAAGATAAGTTAACGTGATCAAACATGAGATGGCAAGATTGACTATCAACATCTTGGGAATCAGTGAACTAAAGTGGAGAAGGGCAAATTTAATTCAGATGACCATTGTATCTATTATTGTGGGCAAGAAGCCTTTAGAAGAAATGAAATAGCCCTCATAGGCAACAAAAGAGTAGGAAAAGTGGTACTGGGGTACAATCTCAACAATAATAGAATGATCTCAGTTTGAATCATAGGCAAACCATTCAACATCACAGTAATCCAAGTAATCCAAGCCCCGTGGATAGGGCTCGCAACTTGGGAGTCCTCCTAGATTCACGGCTTACCCTGGAAGATCATATAGTGGCCGTGACTAGGGGGGCTTTCGCCCAGGTTCGCCTGGTGCGCCAGTTGCGGCCCTATCTGGACCGGGATGCCCTGTGTACGGTCACTCATGCGCTCGTGACCTCTCGCCTTGACTACTGTAATGCTCTCTACATGGGGCTTCCCTTGAAGACCACTCGGAGGCTCCAACTGGTACAGAATGCGGCCGTGAGAGTTGTCTTGGGAGTTTCCCGGTACTCCCATGTTACACCTTTGCTCCGCGAGCTGCATTGGCTACCAGTTGTCTTCCGGGTGAGGTTCAAGGTCTTGGTTATGATCTTTAAGTCCTTACATGGCATGGGTCCGGGTTACCTCAGGGACCACCTGCTGCCGGCGTCAACTTCCCTCCGCCCAGTACGTGCCCACAGAGAGGGCCTCCTCAGGGTGCCTCCGGTCAGGGAATGCCGACTGGTGGCCCCCAGGGGGAGGGCCTTCTCTGTGGGCGCTCCGGCATTATGGAACCAACTGCCGGTGGAGCTCCGGATGAAATCGGACCTCCGAACCTTCCGTCGCGGCCTGAAGACCCACTTATTTGAATTAGCTGGTCTGGCCTGATGGGGGATTATGGGTTTTTAAATTGGTGTTTTTAGTATTGTATTATTGTTTTTTAACTGGGCATTGGTTTAATTTCCTTTTAACTTTTGTATCGTTATTTATATATGCCCTGTGAACCGCCCTGAGTCCCTAGGGAGAAGGGCGGTATACAAATTAAATAAAACTAAAACTAAACTAAACTATGCCCCGACCACTGATGCTGAAGAAATTGAAGTTGACTGGTTCTATGAAGAACTACAACACATTCTAGAACTAACAGTGAAAAGAGGTCCTTTTCATCATATGGGCTTGGAATGCTAAAGCAGATAGTCAAAAAATAACCAAACGAACAGGCAGGTTTGTCTTTGGACTACAAAATGAAGCAGGGTAAAGGCTAACAGTTTCATCAAGACAACACACTGTTCATAGTAAACACTCTTTTCCAACAGCCCAAGACGACTGTACAGATGGACATCACCAGCTGATAGTACATAAAGACATCCACATTGGTCAATATTGGAAGAAGGAGGAACTGCCGACTATAGAAGAATGGACATTAAAAGTTTCTGACTTGGCGGAAATGGCAAAGATATCGGCTTACTTGAAAGACCATTCGCAACAACGTTATATTACGGAGTGGAAAAAATGGATTGATTACATCCAGAACAAATATGGGACTAAAAAGTTTCATTTAGCATTTGCGTAAGTTTTGATGTGATATTAGTATTGCTTGTAGTCATTTTATATGAGCTAGAGTGCGATAGACTTAATAGCTTGTTGTTAGCATATGGTTGTTTATGATTGTTTTTACTTTTATACCATGTATTTAGCTCTGGGAAGTCGGGGATGGGGAGGAGGGAAGGGGAGGGGGGAGGGTTGGGAAGGGGATGGGGGGAGGGGTTGTTAAAGATAAAATGTATTGAAAAACTTTTCAATAAAAAAAAGACATCCACATTGCACATCACTCATGAATGAAGAAGTGCTAATCTAATCCAAGAGCAAGACTGAAAACGTTTGACTCCAGAGGGACAATTTGAAAAGAACATAAAAAGTTCAAATTTTACTCTGTTAGTCTAACTATTTTAATTCTAACAATTCCATTTTCCCCATGAATAAACCAGTATCACATCAAAGATATAAAGCAATCCTTAGCAACAAACACAGCCTCTTCAAACAGTGGTGGCTACACCTAAATGCCACATTACTATTAAATGTATATGCCACCTGTCTCATTAATAAGGCAACTATTAGAATATTAGTAGCTAGTGTTGCACTTTTATCCAAACATTTATGTGATCATCTCTTGAAGCACTACACCCTATAAATTAATTATCTGAAGATGCACCAATAATGTATAAACTGTCTTGAAGCTCTTGGCCATTAATTTCATAGGATCACTTTCTAGTATTAAAAAGCTATAAAACTTCATAAATTTTCTTCGCAGGTTGTTGGTTTTATAAATCTTCACTACAGGAACAGGTAAATTTTCTACCAAGGTTGCACACCTTTTGAGGTAATAACCCCAATAGTAGAATAAAGTATAGAAAATCAAAGCAAAACTTTCTCATTTCTTCTCCCTTCTTTAACCAATACAGGTAGTTCTCAACTACAGCAGTTCACTTAGTGACTGTTTGAAGCTATAATGGCACTGGGAAAAAGTCTTATGAGAGTTTTTCACACAACTGCTGCAGCATCTCCATGGTCATGTGATCAAAATTCAGACACTTGGCAACTAACTCATATTAACTGCCCCGGGATCATGTGATTTTTCCATCTTTCTGACAAGCAAAGTAAATGGCGAAGCCACATTCACTTAACAACCATATTACTAATTTAACAACTGCAGTAAATCACTTAACAACTGCAGCAAGAAAAATCTTAAAATGGGGCAAAATTCACTTAACTGTCTTGCTTAGTAACAGACATTTTGGGTTCAATTTTGTCGTAAGTCAAAAGTACCTGTAGCTTTAACGGAGAGACAAGATATTCTCACATGAGATTAAACTGTTGTTGGTAGGAGCTTGATAAATTTGGGTACAGAGATTTTGGCAAATGCTTATAGCTCTGATGCTAGTACCCCACCTACATACTACAGTATCTCCCTTCCAATCATTTTTTTTCTATCTTCTGAATAGCTATGTGACTAGTAATAAAACTTTGTTCTTTTTAAATCTTTCTGTACCTGCAGAAGGACAGGAGAGGAAGTTATCCTCTTCTCTGGCATTTTTACTTTGGCACATCTGATGTCACTAGTGATCGAATTAGCTATTAAATCAGTATGGAAGGAGAAAAATATGTTTACCATCATCCTATACTTAAGATGATTATTTGCAGTATTACATTTTAAGATACATAAAAGATACTGGTGCTTCTATATTATGGTTATTTCATCTGTTCTTCCCTTTTGCATATAATTATTTCTCTTATTTATGTCATTATACGTCATTCATATATATATATATATACATATATACATACACACACACACACACACACACACCTGACTCTGTTATATCTATGAGTTTATTTTTACATTTCCTTTTATTTTTAATTATACCATTTTCTATCTCTGCTCCATAACTGGAATTTAAATATTATGCAGCAGCCAAAGGTCTGTTGAATCAGGGAGTCCTTGACTCACAAATGTTCATTTAATGACAGTTCAGTTATGATGGTCTTGATAAAAGTATTCTATAGTCACCTACTGTCACACCACTCTGTCAGTCACAATGGACTAGTGATCACAATTCAAACACTTGCCAAACACTCACATTTACAACCTGTTGCAGGACCCTGTCATCATGTGATCATGATTTGTGACCTTTTTTGCTGATTTAAGCAAAAAAAAACCACCCATTTGGAAAATTGGATTCCCTTAACAACTGTTGTGATTTAATAACTGTAAAAATTGTTGTAAAATCAAGTCTTGACTCAACTGATGACTGCAATGACCTATGATGGAAATTCCAGTCCCAACTGTGGTGGTGAACTGAGGACTACCTGTACAGAATATTTGTGAAACCCTAACTTAGAGTTTAAAAAGTGGTACCTGTTAATCAGGTATAATTCCAGCCTGAAGTTATTAAAACAAAACTTTTGAACAAGCATAGTTACAAGTTTTAAAAGTGAACATTTACAGATGTTTCAGTTTTAGAAATTTGCAACTGGGTGGAAAGCAAAAGGAAGATTGCCAGGATCCTTTCTACAGGACCTATCTACTGTACAGGTATGTCATTCTGCCAAGTTTACACTGCTAAAATTGCCTGCCTAGGTTCTACAGGATGTTCGCAATTATTTTATAGTTAGTTACAAGGCAAAATTTTGTACTTTAATATTGTTAGTTTTGGGATACTTTTGTGAATCCTAATTAGTTCATTAAGATCTGAGGAAATAGCTTTTTGAATTTCCTATTTTAGTAGGTGTATTTAAAGTGAACATGATAAACAGACATTGATATACACAAAATAAAAGAATTTTTATCCTATGAGTAATGTTGCAAAACTATGACATCAACAGTGGCATAAGATATCTGCACAGGAAACAAAGAGCTGGAAAGTGCTGAAAGGTTTTTAGTTTCCCTAGATTTTAACCTCAGTGTTGGTATAAACTGAATTCTAGCTGTGTGCACTTTAAATCTTGAATACAGGAAATAATTATAGCAAGAGAGTAGTTTCCTAATTATTTAAATCGTATTATCACTCAACTTTATGAAGAGAACCCTTCATAAAGATCTGTGTATTTTTTTAAAAAAAAATTGTACACCAGCCAATCTCTGGGAATTGGATGGCATACAAATTTAATAAAAACAAATTGAGTAGGAGAACACCTGAAGATATGTTCTAAACAACCAAAGTATTTGCATATCCTAAGCTTAATACTTGCTAATAAAACTTTTAGGATCTAGCATATTTAAGCAAATGCCTTGTTTTACCTGTACATCAAGTTATTATTGTACAAGAATAAGTAATAAGGTTATTTACTAATTTTATCACTTTATTTTTATTCCTCTCAAGTGTGGTTCAAAAATTGCAGGTAAGGGGAAATTTGTCAAACCATAAAGATCCGAGTATAGTCTGCAGCATGATTTCTAAACTAACCCATTTCGAACACTATATATAATACTTCCAATACCGAAATATTATATAGCTATTTGGATTCTAACCATTTTTTCTGTAAGGCGTTTTACAAAGATGTGTGTACAAACACGCCCTATAAAAAGCTTTGTGGAACTGTATCTTTAGTGACCAGTGTTGAAGATTAAAAAAAAGACTCGAAGTTTTAAAGAATAAACTTTACAACTCTACAGCCCTGTCTGTACTTACTTGTCAATTAATTATAAGCCCAAAGTTCAATACAGGTTGGTCTGAAACGGGTGAGGTTTATCTACTTCTAGTAACTCCCTCCATTTGGAAAAGCTAACGAATGAGTCCCAAATTGGGCTGCAACTGGCACCCTGACATGTTCCTCCCTTGTTGTGCTTTTGCAAAGATAGCGAAGCCTCGTCGACTTGAAGCAAAATAAGTTAGCCCACGTTTCTGACCAGAGAGAGCTCGTTTAGAAAAAACCTTTTGTTTCCTTCATCTAGTTACGGAAAAGCCTTTCCAGCGCTACTAAGCCGAAATACATCAGAGCAGTTTATTTTGGAACCATTTTGGCAGCACCTGCCCCATATTATACAGGTTTATATGGCGTAGAAATCATGCGGTTGGTTAAAACTTGTGAAATGTTTTTAAATAATAATAATAATATTAATAATAATAATAATAATAATAATAATAATAGTAGTAGTAGTAATAGTAATAATAATAATGATGATGATGTGTAATTGTCTCTTAAAAACGTGGTTTTCCCCCCCCCCCTTTCATCTTTCAGTTCAGTTCTTCGCCCGGTTCACTCCTCTTAAGAGAGCGAAGGACTTTGCTACTGGGCGTAGGGGAAGGGTAGTAGTTACGCGAGCCCAGCGCTCACAACAATACCTCCGGTGAATCATCAAGAGAGTGAAATCCCGATACCTCTTACTCGCCCCACCCACCCACCCACCCCCAGAGGGTGAGCTTTCACCAAAAGAAAGAGGCCGACATACTGTTTTTTGGTGTTTTTTTTTTTAAAAGAACCTAGGGGAAAGAGAACCGCCAAGAGGTTTAAAAAACGACAACAAACAACCCTCAGTAGTAGGCAACAAAAATAAAGCCGCCTTTTCTCTCCCTCTCTTCCCTCACGCCCCTCTTCGGAGCCCTTCCACAAGTGAGGGATTGCCTCCCGAGAAGCCCCCAACCAACCACAGGAGCCAGAGAGGCGCTTCGCAAAGCCGACCCCCCCCCCCATCCGAGCTCCAGTCCTTTGAACTCGGAGCTTTTGTTGTTTTTTTTCCAGCAAAAGAAACGCTGGGCGACCGGGAGGCGGGGTGGCGGGAGAAAAGGGGCAAAGGCGGTTGGGAAGGGTGGGCAAAATGGGAGGGAGGGGGGGGCTCTTCTGCTCTTCACTCGCTGACTTCCAGCCTTACCTGCACAGAGAAACGTTACAGCCCACAAGAGCGGCAGCAGCAGCGATGCCATGGCGGAGAGAGAGAGAGAGAGAGAGGAGCCGCCGGCGGCCAGAGGAACAGGAGCGACTCTCGAGCGAATTCCCAACGGACACTCGCTGCCTCGCGCCGCCCTCCTCTGGTCCCTTCGCAGCCCAGCAGGTGAAACGGCCGTCACTTCCGCCCGGCCACAGCCCTGCTGCGTCCTCCGCTGGACTTGCCGACGCTTAAGGGCAGCCCGAAATCCCAGAGAAAGGCGCCGACCTTTCCTTTCCACTTCACTCGGTTGCTTACTCACCCTTTGGGGCAGAAACTCCCAGCAATACAGGCTCCGGGAAATTGCAACAGGCATAATAAGCGCCCTGGCTTGCCCGTATATACTTTCCATAAGGCTGGTTTCTCTCTCTCTCCGGCACGCGCGCAATTCGGTAAATAATAGCTACGAGTGCAGAAAGTTTAGAAAAGTGTGGTGGGGATTTAGCCACTTCTTCCTGGACCCTTTTTTTTTTAACTCGCCAACGCAATCATGGAAAGGGAAGAAATTTGTGTACGTGAATGAGAGTTTGTAGCTGGCGTTTTTACAGAAAAATACCGTAATCATCTTTGCATATAGCCCACAGCTAATACTGTGTTCAGACGTTTAACCCCTTTCTCTCCTAACAGGTGAAATCTATGAAAGGAAGTACTCTGGGTCTACGACTAACCTGTGCACAAATTATGTGCACTTATTACATATATCGCTGGAAAGACAAAAGTCCTATCCCCAAATACAGGCCATTGGGATACAGGCCTTCGCTCATTTCGTAGGGACTTGAAAACTTGGTTTTTTGAGCTGTCTGGCCCAGACTGAGGGGTTTTAATTATTTAATTAATGGGGTTTTAGTTAAGTTCAGGGATTAATTTAATCTTAGTTTTAATCGATTTTAATTGTATGTGATGTATTTTAACTTTTAATTTTCCCTGTAAACCGCCCTGAGTCCTACGGGAATAGACTTTAGATTTTTAGATTTTATTAGATTTATATACCGCCCTTTCCCGAAGGACACAGGGCGGTTTACAGGGCATTTTGAAATCATACCAATACAAAATACAAAGTTAAAAGATAAATAAAAGATTAAATTATCCCTGAAAATAAAACCCAGTTAAAATTCTCAGCCTGGGTCAGAGAGCTCAAAGAGCCAAGTCTTCAGGTCTCGGCGGAATGAACGTAGGTCAGGGGTAGTCCTGAGCTCCATGGGCAGCTGGTTCCAGAGGGCAGGCGCACCCACAGAAAAGGCCCTCCCCCTGGGTGTTATCCGCCGGCAATCTTTTACCGCCGGCACCCTGAGAAGACCCTCTCTCTGCGAGCGCACTGGACGAAGGGAGCTTGATGCTGGCAGCAGGTGTTCCCTCAAATATCCCGGACCCAAGCCATTTAGGGCTTTATAGGTCATTACCAGCACCTTGAATCTCACCCGGAGGGTAACCGGAATCCAATGCAGCTCACGGAGTAGAGGTGTTACATGGGAGTATCGGGAAACCACAACTCGTGCGGCCGCATTCTGCACCAGTTGAAGCCTCTGAGTGGTCCTCAAGGGCAGCCCCATGTAGAGAGCGTTGCAGTAGTCTAAACGGGAGGTCACGAGCGCATGAGTGACTGCGTAGGGCATCTTGGTCCAGGTAGGGTCGCAACTGGCGCACCAGGCGAACCTTGGCAAAAGCTCCCCTGGTTACGGCTCCTATATGATCTTCAAAGTTGAGCTGTGAGTCCAGGAGGACGCCCAAGTTGCAAGCCCTATCAACGGGGGGGGGGGGTAACACTTCACCCCCCATCATTAAAGGTGGAATAGTTTGGTTAGCCCGAAATGCCGATATGTAAAGCCACTCAGTCTTGGCAGGATTGAGACGGTATATAAATTTAAATAAATAAATAAAAGCGCTCTAATGGGAAAGAGAATGTACAGGATACCTAAAAATATATCAGCATGAATAAAAGAGCAAAATAGCATGAAATTGACACCATATAGAATTCGTAACGAAAACTCCCAGAACTATGATGATGTGCATGCAGCAGATTTTAAAACAGCCTAAGGGACTTTTTATCTATTTCCTGCCTGGGTCTTTTAAAAAATCCAGTGAGTAGGTCTGCTAGATGATTTGGCCAAAACTAGCTATTAAATGTAAGTGATATGTTTATCTAGCTTCAACTTAAGAAATATTTATTTAGAGGGGGAAAAACTATTCATTTATCTGCAAAGCCTATAGGCTGATCTAATTTCCTCTTCAACTGGCATATCTTTTCCTGTATTTAGAAACCACAATATTCGGAGGAAATATTGAACTTGACTATTTAAATAAGGTTAATACAGTCAAATATGCAGATAACTGATTAAATATATTAGAAGGAGCATTTTTAGAAAAATGCACATTGTTACTATTGTGTTCCTTAACTACTTCCAGGAGCTGAGACCATTTTTTCTTAAGTCCTGTCCCTGTAGGAATCAGTGTCAGGTAAGAAGATGATCAGTAATTTCTTGTGTATGATGATGGCAACCAAGATGTCTCTTATTCTGCTGAAATGAATATGTTAATGTACTGTACAATCTTGTGAAATCATTGGTTTCTGTAAATAAACCTACATCTTTTCCCTTTGTAATCTGAGTAACTCTTTTCAGGATAAAATTACAGTAGATACATGTCATTTTCTCCTCCTGAAAAATACAATTGAAATTTCTGTTTACCATTCACAAAGGAATTTACTGTGTTTACCAGTTTGTTTAGTTTTACTTCTAAAATAAACAAAACAGATGCTTAAGGATTTGCTTATATATTTAGATTTTATTTATACATTTAGCACTGATTTCAGAGATCGGTTCTTCAAAACCAAAGTTTTGTAAATTACAGAAAATATTTAATTTTGCCAAATTAGATGTACAATTACTACAAGTTACTAAACAACTCATGTTTCAGATTTACTTAATTAGCTAACCAGTTGACTAATTCAGATCACAATAGCTTTCATAAGTAACAAATGTATAGAGGTGTAAGTTTTAATTAGGTAGAAGTATTCATTTAGAAACCAGGAGTTCTACTCCTGCCTTAAGCATGAAAGCCAGTTAGATGATTTTGGGCCAGTTATTATCTCTCAGCCCAGTTCACCTCACAGGATTGTTATATGGAAAACAGAAGGAAGAAGGAATAGAGGTAGTCCTCCATTTATGACCATTTATTTAATGATGGTTCAAAGTTATGATGGTGTCAGAAAAAGTATCTTACAATCCATCCGCTAAGTTACAATTGTTGCACCTTTAACAGAATTCACTTAATGATTGCAATGATTTGCTTAACAATCACAATAAAAATGATTGGAAATCAGTCCAGTTATGTGATGACTTGCTTATTAACCACATCACTTAGCAACTAAAATTCTGGTCCCAGTTGTGGACATAAGTTGATCTGTGTACGTTCACTGCCTTGAATTAGTTACAAAATAATAAGGACCAGATAAAAGTCTAATAAATAACATTTTACCTTTCCTTCATAGCTCAAGACAGCATGCATAACACTGTTCAAATTTGCTCCACAACCTAGCTGAACTGAATTAAAACAATTCTGTGTGTTTCCCTGATTAAGGATGGACTTAACTTTGTATTTCTGTGATTGTAATATGTTAAACATTCTATGATCCTCACTTTCTAGTATACCTGCTAATCTTTATATTATTATTATTACTATTATTATTATGCTGTAGTGGACTAAAATGGATGTTCTCCATGCTAAAGAGATACATGTCATAGCAGAACAAAAGGATTAGGAAGAGGAGGACAATGACAGGAACTACACATATAAGTGGTACTTATTACTTCAAAGTATACAAAGTATACAAATCTTGCTAAATTAGGCAGATGAGTCCTACAGGAATAAATTGTTTTAAAAAATAAGAGAATAATTAGATGTTAAGACTCAGACTTTGAACAGGAAATTATTTTAATTCCCAATGAAATAGAGAAATCAATATTTTTTATATGTGTTTGTACTATCTAAACATGCATTTGTGTGTATTTGTGTATATTCCATCAGGTGGTTGCTTAGCCACACACTGATGTTGTTGGAACCTCTGAGCTGATTGGGTCATTCAAGTGGCTTTTGACTTCTTCACTAGTCTCAACAAACTCTCTGGCGGCTTGAGAATAAATCATCTATCAGAGTCATTAAAACTATCACTGGAACTGCTGTTGTACAGTTCCTGACTTGCAGAGTTGATGGATGGGAAAAGTGATGACAGCATCTATAGTTGACATTGTTGGAGGATGGCTGAGAGATGGTGGGGCAATGAGGGCTGGAACTAGAGCACTACCTGGAACAGCAATCGGAACATTTACAATATTAGCACAAGAGGAAGTGGGACATTGTGGTTACCATCACCTGTGAGGCTGAGGCTGTAGCATTGAAGAAGACAATAGAGATATCAAGACGGATTGGTAGCTAACAGAAGAAAACAACAATTACTACTATTGGGGCCTGCTAACTGGACTTGGAATGGTAGCAATGGTGGAAAGGTGCCATTTAGGGTGCTGTTAGTTTAAAGAACTAGTGAACCAGGGACCAGTTCTAATAATTTGGAATCCTCTGAGTTACAATTTAGATTCTGAGAATGAGAAACTCACTTAGATCAGTACTAATAGCATAAACACCAGGGACATAATTAGGCTGGTGAAGTATGGGGATATTGGGACCTGATTCTATTCTGTTACCTGTGCTAGTCACAGAGTTCCATGGAAGGTGATCTAACAGATGTGAAATGCTCTGAATGAACATACTGATGCAAAATTTCAGAGGATGCATATGTCTAGGGTGCTGGCTGAGAAGGATTTCCTGTGAAACCAGCATTTCATTATAGGAACTTACATGAAAGTGGGATTAATATTATGATTTAGCACATTCCCCTGAAATGCTAAGAGAGACTAATGAGATGATAACAAATGCAATATAAAAAGACTTTTTAGGAAAAGTCTCTTAGTACCTGCTGAGAGAAGCAACATTGCTAAATTACAGGATCATAGATAAAACTGATTATAATGTTAATAAAAGTTGTTAAATATAAGACATGGGTTAAATTTACAAAATAACAAGAAAATATGTTGAAACTGATTAATTTTATGATTTATATATTTTTAAAAACTACAGTCAAGTAATAACAGTAAAATGTACGGCCACTTAAAATACATTTTTAAACCTAGGTCTATTTTTGCCACAAAAGAATGTTAAATCCATAAACTTTCATAATATGCCTATGTAGAAGCTAGATATCTACTGTATGTTTCTCATAGCTCAAACTTCAGTGGTCATAGTAACAGTGTACAACAAGAGACAGAAAGGCATTCAGACACATAGAGCCTAAAATTGATGATAAGGAGCAGAGAAATCTTAACCTCTAATTGTATCATGAATCATCCAGTCAAACATTGTCTCCACAGCAAATACTGTAATATTTAGGGACAAGAAGGAAAACCCTACACTAAAACTGTAATGATTATCACATTAATTTGTCAGGGGCACAAGATAAGAATAAAACGGATGTCAAACTGGCCTGTGGGCCAGATGCGTCAAGACAGGCCACGTTCACACCAGCTCCGCAAAGGCAAAAAATATCACGATACGTCACGATACGTCATGTAATGCGATCAAGTTTGACACCCGTGGAATAAAGCAATATGACACTTAAAAAATCTTTGTGGTATATGTTTGTGCCACAATGAAAGTCCCATAGCTAATTTGCTTACTTTATTTAATTAATTTATATGGCCATGGATGAGGGTGATATACAATATTAGTAAATTAAAATTAGTCAATAAAAATCATATAATGCATATTATAATTTAGAACACATACAAATCCATATAGTGGTAGAAAAATACTATATAAGTTGTGCCATTATCTCTATGCCTGTGGGAAAAATACCTTTAATACCTTTCAAAGGGCAGGTAGATGAGATCTTGCTATAAGAGTGGGAACAGCAATAGAGAAATGAAATGGGTAGTCCTCAGCTTAGAACCACAATTGAGCCCAAAATTTTGGTTGCTAAGCAAGGCAGTTGTTAAGTGACTTTTGCCCCACTTTATGCAGTCATTAAACGAACCGTGCAGTCATTAAGTGAACCTGCCTTCCCCCATTGACTTTACTTGTTGGAAGTCAGTTGGGAAAGTTGCAAATGGTGATCACATGACACTGGGACAGTGCAATTGTCATAAATATATGCCAATTGCCAAGCATTCAAATTTCTATCGTGGGGATGCTGCAACAGTCATAAGTGTGAAACTGTGTCACTTTTTCCCAGTGCCATTATATCTTCATCACTAAACGAATGCTTGTAAGTCGAGGACTACCTGTATCCTGTCATATGATATTGTCTAAGTGACAAGATCCTGAGATTGTTAATTTATCAGATTTTAATAAATGGGGAGAAATAGCCTGAGATAGCTGGTTCTGCTGTAATCTGGTCTGCACCATGAAAGGCTCGAATTGCAGCACCTTGAATTGCACTGAATTGGAAGCTGGTGATAACTACCGTAATAAAATCTTATAGATGTTTATTCACAAGACATCTTCACTGAGGTGCAATGACTATTCTGAAACCAAAATACTACTTACTCAAATAACATTAAAGATAGGATTTGCAAACAGTTTCCAAAACACACACAATAAAACAGGTTGGGCAGGTTTCTCTGAGCTATACCACAAGCGTAAACAGTATTTTATTCTTGGAGAGGGTTAGGATTTCTTAATCCCTAAAAAAAATTGGATAATCATTTAGTGTACAGTTTTAATCAGTAATGATTCTAAAACAATGGGAAACAAATGGCTCAGTAAGATATTTATTTAAACAAAACACTGCTTTACTGACTGTTAAAATAGCTAGTTACTTGATTGTTTATGTAGCTCTTGTTTTTATATAAATTATGAAGAATCCAGTTCAGGGAATTGCTGATTTAAAAAATGAAACAACTCCTCAATTTAAGACAAAAGTTATACCAGGCCTGGTGGCGGGAACGCTCCAAATACCATGCTGCTATAACTCCAGTCACCTCCTGTGGCTGTGTGGGCAGAGCCACAAAGGTGGCCAGTGGCCAAAACTGCCAGACCACGGACGATGCAGAGAATCTACCACCGGTCTCCAGAGCTGCCGCCATTGAAACCTTAAAATACAGGTGGCAAATGGGCAGTAGACAGCATGACACAGTGCTGCAGGACCCAGGCAGCGGCAGAGGAGGTGGCCATTGGGCAAGTGATCGAGGCAGGTCAGGGCCGGCGGAAACCAAAGAAAGCCCCTCCAGCAGCAGATGTGACTGATGTTCAGTGGCGGTGGAGACCTTTCGCCTCTCCCCTAGCTCCGAAACAACAGAGGCAGACCACGTAAGGCAACCAAGCCTCCCCCGCAATCCAGCTCAGGAGAGGAGTGAAAGGGAAGAGGCAGTTGGGCAGCCGGGTCATTGAATGGACGAGGGAGGTCGCTGAGCAGGAAGTGGCCTGTCTGTGGGGGCTCTGAGGTAAGCGGGTACGGTGGGAGCTCCACTCCCCACCTGAACTCAACTTATGGCAGTGGCACCGACGCACCACGTAACCTCCTGCCCCATTGTGGCAGTGAGGAACCAGCGGTGGGATAGTAGGTGGGCTCTTAACTAGGGCTTAGTTTTGGGGTAGGGCTTATATTAGGCACAAACTAAAAAAAGCATGCTAGACCTTATTTTCTGGGTGGGTCTTATTTTCAGGGAAACATGGTAGTGAAAAGGACCCATGATTTCATGAGATAGGCTGTTACAATGCTTAAATTACACTATTTGAAAATAAAAACAAACATTCAGAGCCCCTAGATCTGTGTTATTTAGCTTGGGGAAAATAAGGCCCAAAATCCTATTCACAGATTTGAAATATCCAAAGAATATTGCAGGGGGATATTTAGTCACCTAGATGGTAAGATAAGGTGTGTCTGGTATATCTATAACAGTTAATAAATATTAAGCATTAGTAAATACTAATTAGTAAATACTACCCACCCCACCCCATTTTTAATTTTAAAGTGTGGGATTGGCTTACAAGTGAGAGTAATATAAAGAAAATATCTACACAAACTCTTATCCTACAGAATTCCTGTTAATAATTATTTGGATAGAATTATCCTGCCTCAATATAGGACATTGCTCCAATGTCTAGGGTCTTCCAAAATCTTTTGGATCATCCAAGATTAGAACAACTGCATTCTTTATTATTTGAATTAGAAATAAGGAAGATTTTTCTTGACATAGTTTCTCTGAAAATGGAAAAGGAGAAAATATTGATGTTATACAACTGTGGAATTCTTAAAGTGACATACATATGCAAATTCTTTTTTCCTAATTAAGTAACTCTCCCACATGTTTCCCACAGATATAATCAGTTATAGTGGTTTCTCAATTATTTGCCAAAAGCCTCAAAATAACAGGTACAGTATGCTTTTCACAGTACTTTGAATCAGATGTCACACAATGTAATTAATAGATGCTTCCTAAATATTGCGGGCATGTTCCAACATTGATATATGGGCTTAGTTCTTAAGTACGTGTTCTAGCAGTACATTTAAATTGATTATTGTTTGTACCAATGGTGCAGGCAATTTTCTTCCAAATTGTGCAAGTGTGTATTTGAATAATCATTTTACTTCAGAATGCCCAAAGGTGGTGGTGGTTGTGATGGGGAATGTGTGCAGGGACAAAGGAAAGAACTAAGAAAAAGACACCATATTACTATTTTCAATGAGTTATAGCAAAATGCTCTTGTAGTATATTCTAATTCTGTGATTTTTTCAGTGGTGTGTGCCAGTATATTATGAGGAACTGATTCAATAAAAATATCAGCATTTTCTGCATTTCTATGATTATGTTGTAATATATGGTTTTTTTAAATGAAAGAGCCTATGGTACCAGAGAAAAGAAAATAGTATCCAAAATATGTACATAAATCTTTCAATTCTACCAATCTGGTTGTAGTTTATACAAGATTAGAGAATCATTATCCAATCACATGTTGCAATGGTTTTAGAAATCTTGATACTTAATATTTAAAACATAAGCTAAACATGTGTTAGATTATGTATTGCACATCTAATACAAATCCAATTCTCAATATCATAACTATCTCCTGGTAGATATGTGCATCACTGTCAAGCTAAACTCCTGTTGACTTCATGGCAACTCTGGAGTTTTCTCAGCAACAAAACAGACATAGTTTACCATTGCATTCTTCTAATATGTTTTCCACCTACCTAATCTTCCCCACAATTTGGCATTACTTGGTAGCTTTCCTACCATGTAATAACCAAATCCAATTTTCCTCAACTTCTAAGCCAGGCAAGATAAGTCATGCAAGGGGGCCTTAGCTCTGAGTTAATAAATGTTGCTTAGGGTCTGGCTTTACAGTCATATTTCAAATATGCTCATATTTAAAGTTTACTTTAAAATAACCAAACAAAACTAAAGACGCTTTTTTCATGATGGAATAGAAATACTTGTATCAAGAATTTTCACCCCAGAAAAGTATATATATTATAGAACCACTACACTTTGTCCTTTTATAGGGGAAAATGAGTTATACAATAGTAACATTGGCTTTTGTGGTTTTTGTTAGGTGATTGGCTTCTCCACATGGCTTTGTACTGCAAAACACTTCTGTGTGGGATCACATTATGTGTCTTAAAAATACATTGATTCATTTGAAATTTAGTACTGAACGTATTAGAGTTAAATTTTGAAGTTTGTTGTCTAACCAAAAGTAATGCTGAATATTTAAAAAAGTATTTTTTAAAAAAATAAAAGGTAATCCTACTTCTTTCTCTACTGTGAAATAAAACTCCAATGAAAATACACATTAGAAACAGATCATTTCATACTATAAACCTAATATTGCCAAAGGATTGGCCATCATATTTGAGTGTGGGTGGGTTGTTTGGTTAAATGGCGAACAGAACAAAATGAACTCTGACATACTGCTATCACACATTTGTCACATACCACATAACTTGAAAGTACTGAAAACAAGCTGGTTTAAAGTCATAATATTGGAGAAAGAAAGCCTCAAAGATAATTCTTTTGAAAGATACTGCAAGAACAGGGCATCATTTGTCTGCTGTCCCTGAATCATTTCTCAATGAACTCTGGAGGGAAGCGATAGCATACACTGTTAGATAAAATCCTTCAGAGACAATCCATGATATCTATGAATGTGGCATTTTTCACTTAAGCTGGCCAGACCAAGAACAAAAGAAAACACAAAGAACACATACTCCTCCTCTGAAAAGTAGCTATCTACAAAACTCAATTGAAAGTGAAAACAAAGTGAACACATCAAATCATTCGCCACAAGGAACTTGTTTGATAAAAACCCGCTTACCATGACCCCATCAGAACTGGATGTTTAATATAGTTCTTCTTACTGTGTTCTAATAGCAAATAGCTTTGATAGTCCCTAACCTTTATTTTAAAAAAAGTCTTTACTCTTTTATTGGTACCGTATATACTTGAGTATAAGCCGAATTTTTCAGCCCACTTTTTGGGCTGAAAAATTCCACTTCGGCTTATACTCCAGTCAACAAAAAAAACTTACCGAGGACTTGTGCGCGGCCGAGGCTTTGGTGCTTCCGGGATTGCGCGCACCTCTCCCAAGCAGCCGCCGTCCGGAGACCTGCCGAAGTTTGGGGAGGTTTGGGGAGGTGCGCGCGCACCTCCCCAAACCTCCCCAAACGTCGGCAGGTCTCCGGATCTCCGTGCCTTGCCTGCCTGCTTCTTTCCGCTGCGGAAAGAAGCAGGCAGGCAGGTCACGGAGATCCGGAGACCTGCTGACGTTTGGGGAGGTTTGGGCACCTCCCCAAACCTCCCCAAACGTCGGCAGGTCTCGGGATCTCCGTGCCTTGCCTGCCTGCTTCTTTCCGCAGCGGAAAGAAGCAGGCAGGCAAGGCACGGAGATCCCGAGACCTGCCGACGTTTGGGGAGGTTTGGGGAGGAGATCCGGAGACCTGCTGACGTTTGGGGAGGTTTGGGCACCTCCCCAAACCTCCCCAAACGTCGGCAGGTCTCCGGATCTCCGTGCCTTGCCTGCCTGCTTCTTTCCGCTGCGGAACGAAGCAGCCTGAACGAAGCAGGCTGCTTCTTTCCACTGCGGAAAGAAGCAGCCTTCTTTCCGCAGCGGAAAGAAGCAGCCTGCCTGCTTCTTTCCGCTGCGGAACGAAGCAGCCTGAACGAAGCAGGCTGCTTCTTTCCACTGCGGAAAGAAGCAGCCTTCTTTCCGCAGCGGAAAGAAGCAGCCTGCCTGCTTCTTTCCGCTGCGGAACGAAGCAGCCTGCCTGCTTCTTTCCGCTGCGGAACGAAGCAGCCTGAACGAAGCAGGCTGCTTCTTTCCACTGCGGAAAGAAGCAGCCTTCTTTCCGCAGCGGAAAGAAGCAGCCTGCCTGCTTCTTTCTGCTGCGGAACGAAGCAGCCTGAACGAAGCAGGCTGCTTCTTTCCGCTGCGGAAAGAAGCAGCCTTCTTTCCGCAGCGGAAAGAAGCAGCCTGCCTGCTTCTTTCCGCTGCGGAACGAAGCAGCCTGCCTGCTTCTTTCCGCTGCGGAACGAAGCAGCCTGAACGAAGCAGGCTGCTTCTTTCCACTGCGGAAAGAAGCAGCCTGCCTGCTTCTTTCCGCTGCGGAACGAAGCAGCCTGCCTGCTTCTTTCCGCTGCGGAACGAAGCAGCCTGAACGAAGCAGGCTGCTTCTTTCCACTGCGGAAAGAAGCAGCCTTCTTTCCGCAGCGGAAAGAAGCAGCCTGCCTGCTTCTTTCCGCTGCGGAACGAAGCAGCCTGAACGAAGCAGGCTGCTTCTTTCCGCTGCGGAAAGAAGCAGCCTTCTTTCCGCAGCGGAAAGAAGCAGCCTGCCTGCTTCTTTCCGCTGCGGAACGAAGCAGCCTGCCTGCTTCTTTCCGCTGCGGAACGAAGCAGCCTGCCTGCTTCTTTCCGCTGCGGAACGAAGCAGCCTGAACGAAGCAGGCTGCTTCTTTCCACTGCGGAAAGAAGCAGCCTTCTTTCCGCAGCGGAAAGAAGCAGCCTGCCTGCTTCTTTCCGCTGCGGAACGAAGCAGCCTGAACGAAGCAGGCTGCTTCTTTCCGCTGCGGAACGAAGCAGCCTGCCTGCTTCTTTCCGCTGCGGAACGAAGCAGCCGGCGGCGGAGGCTTGCAGAACGGTGGATCGGCTTATACTCAAGTCACCAACTTTTTCCAGTTTTTGGGGGTGAAATTGGGGGTCTCGGCTTATACTCGAGTCGGCTTATACTCAAGTATATACGGTACTTTTTAGATAAATCAAGAAACCTTAACTGTGGGAAGAATCAAAGCTCAACTAAATTCTGTTTGCTTCCCCATTTGGCAGTTGTGCAATGTTTGCAAAACTCACGTTCATCGTGCGTAATCCTTAAAACACAAAATAGGTGCACTATATACATATACTAGAAAAGTAGTTTTATGCTTTACATTTGTTATTCTGATATACTTGACTTAAATGTTCTTATGTGTACGTGTCACTATCTCTGAAAAGTAGCAGCTTTGTTCACCCATAGCGGCTTTCCATGCAGCTGGAATTTAGTTGATGTTGCTGACAGCTGCTGATTATATAAAAAAAACACAGATGTAATTACCTATTGAGACCTATGGCCCTTGTTGGCTTTAACCTGAGCGGTACTGAGTGCTTAAAGCCAACTTGCAAAATCAGTAACCGTACCTCTTCTTCAGTAATTCCCCTTCTTCCCATGTTTGGAGAACAATTTCTTCAATGTTGCACCATAAGGCAGCACCGGAGCAAATAAGAACACCCTTTTCCTCTTCAGAGAAGACTGCAGCTAATTCTTTCTTGATGTTTGTTCTCGTGCCATGGCCTGTTTGCTTTTTCTCTGGGCCACGTTCATGCCCCACCTCTGAGGCATACTAGTTTCCCTTTAACCCATCAGCAGAAAAGAAAACAGGCCTGTCAGCAAACAGGGAAGACAGTAGAAGAATGGATGATGCAGTGATTTTTTTTAAAAAAAAATAGTAACTGGGAAAGTGAAAATGTTCCCGAAGCAACAATGGTGTTGCTTTCTTATTTTCATTTCATTTTTCATTTGTAACCAACTTGAATATGCTATTTTGAAAAATAAGGAGTGAAAAAGGGACACTATTTTTTTTAAAAAATGCTATTAGATAACATGGTAGAGAACTTTGTCATAATATATCTGTGAGACGGTAAGCAGTCAGCTTTGCTCATGTGAAAACTCAAAATGTAGTGTGAGTACAATCATCACATCCTGTTTCCAGAATCCTAATGTATATTGTATTGTACTGACAATTGCTAAACCCTAGTAATTTTCATCAGAATGTAAATCTACCCTTTAATGTGTGTAAAGGAGGACTTCAAATATCCAGAAGCTATTTCTTCTGTTCAAGTCATGTGAGTAGAAGGAAACATCAATGTTGCTTGCTCCCTAAACAAATAAATGTATCCCATTTCTATTGGAAGTGCATTAAACTAAACAAATATTGGTGTAGCTGCCTGTTCCTTCACGAGCAGACAGGTTATAGAAATGTAGACTAAAGGACTATACTTCCACTTTCACTGTGTGATAAAAATAATAGATAAGGTAATCTATATAGATTTAATTATTTATATATATGGTTTTATAGAAGGCAAACAAAGGTCAATTGATCAAATATAAATTATGTTTATTTAAAAAGAGAAAGAAAGGCTCCTGTATCAGAGTGGAAAAATATCAACTGGGTCCCAGATTCTCCTTTATCATGGATTCATAGAAATGACGCATTTAAGT
Source organism: Vipera ursinii (assembly GCF_947247035.1). Lineage (NCBI taxonomy): Eukaryota > Metazoa > Chordata > Lepidosauria > Squamata > Viperidae > Vipera > Vipera ursinii. The sequence goes on along the minus strand of NC_139514.1, from coordinate 46,140,412 downwards.
TATCAAGTCCAACAACTGTTCAGGAAACCAACAATGTACCTAAAATTGCCTTTATAGCAATATCACGCTGCTGACTCATGGTCAGTTTTCAATTAATTAACACTTACTTATTTTGAAGTAGTTAGGTGGATTCAGCCACTAGTTAGTTTTCAATGATGGACCACTTTGCTTGACTGAATAAAACAATACTAAGTTTCTCTGAAGAAGCTGTGTTTCACATATCTTCCTTATTCTGTAAGATAGAGGATGCTATAAACAAACAAATAGATAAGGAAAGCCAGCTTGACATGCAATAAATAAGCAAAATAATTAATAAAGCCAGCCTGACAGTCTCCAAGCAAGAGACCCAAATTCTGAATTCTGAACGTGTATTGTATCCCAATAATTATATAATATCATATTGTATGTTTGTTCATTTAGTGAATTATTCAATAGGTTTATAGGGCTGCCCAACTCAAAAATGTGATTCTGTGAGGCAGTCAAGCAAGCAAACAATGAGTAGGAGTCCTGTCATGGCTTTGTCAAATCCCAGTTTGGAGGAGGAGAAGGAGTTGGAATTGGGACTGTCCCAACAGGAAGGGCATAGTCCCCTCTGAATGAATGGAGAGTCCAGGTGGCTGAGAATAAGGCAATCCCAAGGCTATCTGGCAATAGAGAGGGGGAATGACTGGACAGAGAGCTGCCTGCAGGAGTGGAGCAGCTGCAGAGGATCAGCAGAGATGACAGGCTTCAGACCACATGATGAGGAATAGCTGCCTCCCCCACTTGATCGGATGAGGAGAAGAGAGAAAAGGGAGGCACAAAGGAGGTCGGCAAGGCTGTTTGTGAAGAGACAGGCCCGCCCCCACCTCACAAGGAACAGCTGGGGAAGGGTAACCAAATGCTGGGGGAAGTGTGTTTGTTGGGAACACCTCCTTGTTTTGCTGTGCACCTTCCCAGATTTCCTGGATCCTGTCTCTTAAACTTTGGACTAAGTTTTTGGACTCTTAACCTCAGACTTTGCTTATGGACTTTGGACTTGACTCTCAGACTGTGCTTTTGTTGTTGGAATTCTAGATTTATGGGTATTGTTACTTCCCTCTTTGACTCATGGGTTGGCTAGGACCTAGTTTGTGGAGCCGTGGAATCCAGGCTGGGGGCTGAGGGCTGGGGCAGAGCTTCATCAGCACCATTGGTGGGTTGTTTGACACTATGATAAATGAGCAATAAATAGTTCCTACTTAATTTCTGCCTTACCAGCGTGACTTAGGAAAGAACAAGTCCCCCCCTCCTTGCATAACATTAAATCAATATACTACTATGTAGTAAATTAACAATTTAGTAAGATCAGCCTTTATTGCAGTCATAGACCAGCACCAAGGGTGTGCGGTGCAGTCAATTAAAACTCATAGAAGATACATCAGAGTGAAGGTTCAATCTCCGAGCTTGTGAGTTGGTTTCCAAACATTTAGGGGATGTGGATGTCAGTGTCAGTGTTCTTCTGTTTATAAGGGCTTCAGGTCTCATGATGGGTCTTGTGATGGATCAGGTGTGAGTCGTCATTGAGAGGCTTATGATGGGTCTTGTGATGGGAAGATTAGATCAGGTTAGGGTCATTGGAAGGTGAACTGCTGGTGGGAGGAGGGCTTGCATGGGTTGGTTGAGGATCGGTGCTGTCTCTGGTTGGCTGTGCAGTTGATTTGGATTCTCAGGAGTTCGTAGGCTGGTTGTATGTTAATGTGTCTGTTAATAGACTTGCTTGTGGAGTGCCATGCTTTGATGATCTCACAAGCATGGCAGGTGGTAGCATGGTGTTGTTTGGGGTCAGTGTGGGTAGAAATTAAGGATTTAGGATTGTGGCATTTGACTGCTAGCCAGTGTTCATGGATCCTGTTTTTTAATTGACACAATGTTTGTCGCACGTAGAATTGGTTGCAGTTGTTAGAATTTAAAAATAAAAATTATGAAAAATTAGAAGATATAAACTTACATATTAAAAGAGAAGAGAGAGAGAGAGAAAGAGTCTAAAAGAATTTAAAAGTAGAGATATGACAATTAGATGGGGTAGAGGAACATAAAGTATGTGGAAGATGATATCTATCAAATTAGAGACTACTCTAGTATGATAAACTAGGTGGCCATTAAGTCTAGTTTAGGGCACAAGTCATCATCCAATCATTTTTTTTTATTTAAAAAGTTTTACAATACATTTTAAGTTTAATCCCCCCTCCCCCACCCCTATCCAACCCTCCCTATCCCTCTCCCCCACTCCCTCCCCCCCCGACTTCCCAGAGCTAAATACAGGGCATAAAATCAAAAAACAAACATAAACACCCCTATGTTATCAACAATAAACTATAAATTCTACCTCTCTCTAGCTCATATAAAATGAATACAAACAATATTAACATTACAAATAAAGTAGAGAAAAAAAAGAGGAAAACAGAAAAAGAGCTTTACTCAAAATAAATTTTCTTAATCCCAGTCCTTATTCATATTAATTTCAAAAAAGAAAAAAAGAAAAGAAAAAAAAACTTTCACCTGCTATTTGCATTCTCCCACCTTTCTCTAATTTCCAAACAAATTCTCAGTTACACGCCAAAAGCGCCTATCTCTGTTAATCTTAATAATCTCCAACCAAGCTAAACTACGATCAAAAATAGTTCTTGCATGTATCACGCCAAATGTCTCGCAGTTCCAAATCATCCTTAAGTTCAAATAAAAGTTCAAATACAAAGAATATATATATAAAAAGATTTAGGCAATCTCTAAGACAACTTGTTGTTAATTAGGAGCTTACATACCCATTCTTAGTTCAACACATACTTTAAGTCCATTACCCTAATATACTTTTCTAGCAAGCAATCTTAAATTGTGTAAAATATTAACAAAAAGAAAAAAAAGAAAAAAAACCTTCTTTCTCCTCTATAATAATTTTACTCCATTGACATTCTAATCTAAAAATTAATCAGCAATCTTAACGCCCCAAAACTTTTGGAGCACCTCTGTCATGACCCCCAAAACTTCTTTAGACCGCTCCTCTCTCACATCTTCACTGTAAGCACGCTTTGGAGATTCCATAACTTTCTGCTGATCTTGCTCTTGCTCTCGTCTCGCTCTTCTTAGGGCGGCACGCGTCCTCTTCTGGCCTCCTGCAGCAACCGATGAAACTGTGACTTGATCCCCTCCAACACCATTGTCCTCTGTCTGTCTATCTGTAATGTCTTGAGGCTTTCCCCCACCGTATCCTTTTGCAGCTTCCAAAAATGATAGGGGGGTTGCTTTTAACACATTACTATAAAAATCACGTGCCTGAGCCACAGTAACCAAACGATGTCTTTTACCTTCATACGTCGCCACCAATCCAACTGGAATCTCCCATCTAAACTTAATATCACGTTTCTTAAGTTCCTGTGCCAGAAATGCAAAATCTTTCCTTCTCCTTAAGATCTTCGGAGGGATCTCTTTTAAAACCAAAACTTCTTGCTCAGCCACTACCAAATTAGTATCATAAGCAGCTTGAATAACTTCATCTCTCATTACTCTCTTTGTAAAATAGACCACCACATCTCTGGGTAACTTCCTCTGTTTTGCAATCCATGAATTTACACGAAAAACTTTGTCCATATTTCACTCAATTTCAGATGCTGACTGGCCCAGTACCCCTTCCAGAGCCTCAGAAATCAGCTGCTTTAAATCTTCTTTACCATTCTCCTTTAAACCCCTAATTCTAATAGCATACTGCATCTGATTATACTGAACAAGGCTCAATTCTTCGTCCATTTTATCCCTTATATTTTCATTTTCTAATACCTTTGCTTCTAATATAGAGTTCTTTTGACTGAGATCCTCCACTTTTATATCCAGCTGTAGCACACATTCATCTACGGATTCAACCTTAGACAAAATGTCCACCCTCATTGCTCTCAGCTTCTCTTCTATCTTCTTCTCCAATTTCTCCATTTTCTCCTCCAGCTTTTTCAACTTTTCATCCATCATATCAGACATCAATTGTGCATGCTTTCCAAGAGCGTCTTGTAAATCCTTAAGCGTCAATGCCGGGGGAGATGCAGGAGGAAGCAAAGCTTGCAATGAGGTCTCTTGCACCAGGGAAGACCCCGCATTCCGAAGAGCTTTAGAAGTTTTAGCCGCCATCTTCCCCCACTTTCACTTATTACTCACTTTCACTTTGAAGCTATAAAATCCATTGAGCTAGAGAGTAAAAATAAAGAGTCCACTTCACCTTGACCTCCTGTACCGCTCTGCCTGCTTCTTGATAATCAAAAGTATTTCCTTTTGGCAGGGGTGGTTGCTAACGCCTGGCTCTGCTCCAAGAATCCCAGAGCAGAGGCGCTGCGCAGCTTGGAGCAACCCAGGCTTCGGGGGGGCTCATCCTTCAGCCGCCCAAGCTCTCAGCTCAGGCGGCCCCAGAGAGCTCAACCACTACCTGGGGCCTCACCCCCTCCTCTTCTCCCGAGGAGGGGGCTTCAAATCCATCTAAACAGCTGATCGGCGCTGTTTACGATGGAAAAACACAGCTGCGGAGCGGGCAGCCCGAAAAGGGCTGTCTTCGGCGTCGCGTCGCCACCGGAAGTCCATCATCCAATCATTTTTAAGCACAGCTGTGCAGAACCTGTCAGCACTGTATATTGTAGAACAGTTGGTATAATGTAAACAGCAGAGAGCTGTTGAATTGTCCTGTGCAATTATTTATGTGGTAATATTGAGATGAGGCTAGTACAAATGTCTGTGTAATATAGGCACTGGAGAGGCACATCATCTATTGTTTCTTTGTGTCCATTGTCTCTCCAGGTATGGAATCTTCCTGTGTTAGCCTGCAAGGACAGCTAAGGAGAGAGCATGACCTCTGTCCAAGTAAAGGCCCTCCTGTTTAGGTACTTGGAGTTTAGTTAAGTATGTACAGGGGAGCAGAGAACTTGTTGATTCACTGTCAGTAAAGGTTGGGGTCCTGGCTAAATCCAATTCGCACTCTGCATCTGCTACACACTGACTAATGACAGCTTGGCCTGATCATGTCCTATGCTGAGGAGAAGACCTGGACAGAAGCCCAAGCTTGAGATTTTAGTTTGCCGCTGCCTGCTTCCTGGTGGTGGATTGAAAATGATCACTCTGAGTTAATGGAGCAAGGGGAAAGGGGAAAAAGGATAGTTTGAATCAATATTTGAATATGGTCAACCACATTCTAGCATCTACTTTCATATGCCTGTCTTTATTTGCCAGGTGGCATTAGAGACACTTTTGGGGACTTGAAGGGCTGATCTTAGAAATTTGGATTATACAAGTTCTAATAGTAGAAAATTGGAAAAGAGACCCAGTAAGATTGTATTGCTTCTATTTGGAAATCTGCATTATGATTATTGCTTCTTATATTTCCAGATTGGCTTCATTTTTTTTCTTTCAAATTTTTGTATCATGAACAATTTCAGAGCTGCTTCTCACATTTCAGAGTTACCAAGAGATTTGTTAAATTCTATTCTACCCCAAACCATTTTCCTTTCTATTTTTCTTCTGCCTGGGTTTGCAGGGAAAAGTCCTTGGTTAAAGGGTTAGGAACTCAAAGAGATAGACAAATTGCAATGGATGAGAAGATTCAGTTTGACTGATGCCTTTTATCAGGAGAACATTGGAAAAAAAACATTGCTAGTTTTAATTACTAGTGTTTCTCAACCTTTGCAACTTTAAGAAGCATGGACTTCAACTCCCAGAATTCAAGGCAAGCAGGCTGGTGAATTCTGGGAGTTGAAGTCTACACATATGAAAAGTTGCTAAGGCTTCAAATCCCACTCAAATTCTGCAGTGTCTGAGTGCACACGTGTATATGCAAACTGTTTTAGTGTAAAGCAAGAAGTGGTTTGTTAGCTTGTTTTATTGTGTGTTTGAGTCAATTTTTGACCTTTAGGGTCTGCCTGGACAAATCTTGGCAAGCGTTTTCAGAAGTGGTTTGTCATTATCTCCTTCTTAGGGTATGAGTGACTGGCCCAAGGTCAATCAGCTGGCTTTATGCTCTAGGCAGTATTAGAACTCATAGTTTTCTGGTCTCTAGCCTGGTGCCTTAGCTACTACACCAAATTGCCTCTCACAGATAAATTTAATTGATTAAATTTATTTTATTAAGTAATTAAATTATAAATTATTTTATGCGCATATTAAGATGTTTCAGTATATATATTTTCTTTAAAATATTTAGATTCTAGCAATATCAAATAACAAATGAATAAAATGTATTCTCATAATTAAATGAGTCCTTCGGGAGAAGGGCGGTATACAAATTAAATTAATAAATAAATAATAATAATAAATAAAGTAATCCACGGAAGAAACAGTAACAGAAAAATATTTCTGTAAATATAACAGTATTGGTGTTGCATCACAAATTCTATGTCATTGATGATTGAAATTTAGAATAGAATAGAATAGAATAGAATAGAATAGAATAGAATAGAATAGAATAGAATAGAATAGAATAGAATAGAATAGAATAGAATAGTTGGAAGGGACCTTGGAGGTCTTCTAGTCCAACCTCCCACTTAGGCAGGAAACCCTATAGCATTTCAGACAAATGGTTGTCCAATCTCTTCTTAAAAACTTCCAATGTTGGAGCATTCACATTAATTGTTCTGTCAGGAAATTTCTTCTTAGTTCGAGGTTGCTTCTCTCCTTGATTAGTTTCCATCCATCTTGCCCTGTCCTCGGGTGCTTTGGAGAATGGTTTGAATTTGAAGATTGTGTCATGTGTCATGTATTTATTTACCAATTTTGTTACAGAAAACTGCCAAATAACCCAACAGCAAATAATAGCCCAATCAAAGAACTACCCAGACTACTCCTACGAACACTGATAGGGGAAGCCACTAGCATATAAAATGAGAGCAAACCCCACTCCCTACTAGCCCTGATAATGTTACCTAGTTTGGTAATGAAATATTTGCAAGAAAACAACGAAGTTCAGAGAGCACCAAGGACCCTACAATTCAATCCTGAGCTACAAATATTCTCTTTTGTCAATACCGCTTTTTGTGTGTAGAAGATGTGTTTCTAATGTGGGAGTCACATTGGAGTTTAGATTTCTTGCCTTCTACATTTGAAATTATCCACTTTCCTTTCCCCAGGCCCTTAACAGTGTTTTATTTTTTAAAAACAGAAAACAAATCAGCATCAACCATCTGGGAGTTACAGATTCAAAGGATAGGGTAAAATATTAGATCAAAGCATTAAAACACTGTCCGAGGTGTGGAGTATATTTATAAGGGGGCAAAGCAACTCTACTGCAAAATCCCTAAATTAGTTCCCTGGGGATTAAGCTTTGACAACATAGTTAACTATCAAGTAAAATGTAGAAGATTCCTCCTTGAAGCAATTAAATTTGGTTCCATCAACAGCTGTCTAAAAGCTGGTTTGACTTGACAGAAGAAGACTGTCTTTTGAGACACAACCTTATAATAAAGTAACTACACTTGAGGCATACTGAATGTTCTTCCATATGCTCCTTCTCTATGTTTTTTTAAAAGCTTTTCTATCGCTTGATATCTCTCTTACTCAATGACCAGGATGGGAAGACATCTCTTGCAATCAGTGTCCCTTGTCCATCACCTGTTTTTCAAACAATTTTTTTAACCTGGGTCTTATCTTTTTTTTTCTTTATTTCAGAATTTCAGAAAATTCCTCTTCAATAATAGCCTGAGAAAGGGCTTGCCCAACATTAAGTTTGTCATATGTTTATCTTTCCAACTTCACTGTGCTTCCAATACCATGGTGAATGTCTCTTGTTTTATGAACTCTACAACAAGTATTGTTTATGGGAAGCTGGTCCACAAGTCTCTAGCCACATAAACATGGAACCAGAGATGGGCATGTGAAAGATCTTGTCTCTCCAGTTCTCTTGCCATCATATATTCAGATTGGCCAGAGAAATGGAGTGATATACTCTCTCCATCCTCTTCATGATTTTGGAGATTTAGCAAATATAGGGGAAGAAGCCCATTGCCCTAAACAGTGCCCATGGATATGAGGGCAAGGGGCATTTGGCAATAGCCTAAAGTCGTCAATAAGAGCTGGAAATTTCCAATATGACCAAATTTTTATAGATTTGTCGTGAAAATGTTTAAATTATTCCCATGGCCAAAATTGTGTTTAAAGTAGAGGGAAGACACTACTTAAACATATGACAGCTAAATATAACTTTAGGTTGCCCTTGCCAGCTGGAGATGAGATGAAGTCAAAACAGAAGGAAGCTAAAACAGAAGGGCATTTTTAATGCTATGCTTAGCGGGAGGGGGGGGAAGAAAGAGCAGATGGTGAAACCATAAAGATACATACTTGAATCTGATATTTATATTGGCATTGGAACATCAGTCGGGCAAAACTTGCATCATGAGTTCACAGTGCATAAGCCTACCCTAACACTTTGACATAATCGGTTGTGCAGACAACTTTGAATGCATATTAACCTGGCTATAAGGAGGATACCTGTAACAATATCAGAGGTCATGATATATCATTCTCTGATCATTGTCAGATTTATATTTATTCTTAGGAAATAGTATTAAAGAATTTAAAATTTAAGCATACACAAAATCAGTAGATAATGTTTAACTTGCTTCATTAGTGATGAAAAATCTAAAAAAGATCAAAAAGAATATTAACTCATAAAGCAAAGGTTATTTACAAAAATATAATTCTAGCATAGAAACAGAAAAGCGTTGGCAGAAAGGTCCAGTGGGTCCATCGAGTCTGCCTTTTAAATTTTTTTGGGGGGGGGGTTGTTTTTGTTTTTAATTATTTTAAAATTATTATTTATTATTTATTTTATTATTGTCTGTCACACACGTCAGCCAGCTGTTCAGATTTGGCATTTTTTTCTACCTATCGATTCCTTTCCAGGGACCTGGGTTAAACAGATGAGGAAGTTTGATGGTATTATTATTATTTTATTTCATTTTTATTTGTTTATTATTTGTTGTTGGATGATAGACGTGTGTTTTATCGCAAGCGTATTTAAATTCCTATTGGGGTAAATTGTATATTACAGGTAGTCTACTCCTGAATTTTGATGGATTAGACATACATAAGCTACATTGATATATATACAAGAAGCAAAATATTTAAAATCTGAAGTAATCCTTTCTACATTTTGCCCATATTGAGGCAAATTATATATGGCTCTCAGAAGTAAATTAAAAGTTAGACTCAGCACAAGGCAAGCCCAAGAATGTATAAAGGTACAGAGGGCCTTAAAAGACTGTTCCTAAAATCTAGCAAGAAGCTGCTGCTAACCAGTTAACCAAGGACATTCAATATTCAGACAGCCAGTTTACAATATGAAAATGTAAGTCTACTTTACTGCAGGGAAAATGTTTCAGTCTAATTACACAGGGCAGCTGAACAACAAACTAAAGGTTTTTGTTTCTAGGCCTAACTCATTCTGACTCACATAGTTAGCCTTTTTTCTGCCACTGGTAACATTTATAAAGAAAGCTTTTGAAGGAGGAAACTACTTCTTTTGCTTTAATCTGCAAATCATACTTTATGAATGGAGCACACTATATATACAATACACACACACACACACACACACACACACACAGAGAGAGAGAGAGAGAGAGAGAGAGAGAGAGAGAGAGAGAGAGAGAGAGAGAGAGAGAGTTATTTTGCTTTAATTTGCAAATCATACTTTACGCACGGAGAGCACTATGGAATAGAGAGAGAGAGAGAGACTTTTGTAATACAACTATCAATTACTTTAAAAATCTCTCTCTTGAATGCATATTTGTAGCAAATTTACAGGATTTCTTATAATAATTTCATGGATAAAGCTATGTTATGGCAAACAGCAGACGGTGTTCACTGGCTTATGAAAGCATTTTGCTTTGTTTACTCACTGAAGATGGAGATTTAACAGGCTTCTTGCTGACTGTGCAGGAATTCATTCTCTTCTTGGAAAATAGTTGCTTGCCCACTTGGAAGTAATCTGTTTTAACACATCTTATGGTTTCATTCTAATTGCCTCTGTAGATTTTGCTTTCCAAGCTTAATGCATACAAGATTCTTTGCTTGCCAAAACCATATACAAGAGGAAATTATGTTTAGTTGCATACTAGCTATCCACAGTTTTTCCCCCCATATGAATCGAGATGCACCAACACTCATTTTTAATTCATGATATGTAATCTGGATATTTTGCTTACAGTGTAAGTGTACCAGTTAGAAATAAACTTTTCCTGTTATATAAGTTATATACGTATTTTTTCTGGTTTATTAAATTATGCAATATTTTTCAGCTAATAATGATGAATCAAGTGATTTCCTATTCTCTATTTAGCAATGAATTGCATTTACATTCAAGGTAAAAAAAATTGTGTCAAACATATTACAACAAAAAAACCTTGAAGTCTTCAAAAATAATTATAAAATTATAAAGTAAGGAAACAGCAATCAGAAAACAGCATGGTAGCTGTTAAATAGCGGGTTCTTTGGCGCAGGAATGAAGACGCAAAGCTAAGTACAGGGTAACTGTAATTGTTTATTTCGTGCTGGAACTGTACTGAGGGAATGGCTGCAACTAGCCGCAATATATAGTCTAGCCCCTAGGTGGCAGCCAATAGGTTTGAATCAACGATTGCTGCCTGGAGATAGCCAATTGCAGCACAGGAGACTTGTAGTCTGGGTTGCTGGAGAGCCGTTAGCTGCTCCAGCAACCACGTGGTATTCCCTCAAAAAGCCCAGTACATAATACCCCTCCCCTCTTAGAACAGACCATAATAACATCAATTAGTCTCAACAATTGTCAAGACTCAATATCCAAACACACTAAAGTAAAACTGATAATAATAATAAAAAAACCAATGTGGACTAGAATGTTATTAAACAACATCTGAATGAATAGTCTACCAAAATGGCACTTTTAGACAGTTATATCATAGCACTAGTTTCTGTAGTATAGTGGCAACAGGATTTACAACAATATATAGCTCTTTATTTTACAACATAATCTGCAAGATATGAAGGAGGCTTATGTGCCCTAGAAGAACGTCTCTGAGTTCCCATCACTTTGTGGTCTACCAGCTTGCCTAGTGGGCTGGGTAGACTTGTGTCCCTTTGTGCTCCTGAGTCAAGGGGATTTGATGCACTCTGGCTGGCCTCTCCAGGTTGGCCCACCCCAGAGTCAGACTGTTCAGCAGAGTAGGCACAGCGGTTGCTGAAGTTCGGTTGGCTTGCTCCTTCAGGGGGTCCATGTTGCACTCCAGAGCTCCCCAGTTCTCCCTCTAGTTCCACCTCAGTTAAGAAGGAAAAGTCCTGGTGGTCCATGTGAGGGCTGGCTTGGCCGCAAGTTTGAGGACCTTGGGAGGGACTTATGATGCAGTCCTCACTTAGTGGCCATTCTGGAAACCGTTTCCTGAGCTGATCAATGTGTCGTCTGACAACTTGCCCTCCCTCCAACCCCACTTCATAAGATAGGAGTCTGGATGCCTTGGTAATTTTACCAGGAACCCACAGATTCCCATGACCATAGTTCCTGGCCCAAACCCAATCTCCCATGTGCAGCCTCCTTGGGGGTTTTGGTTGAGAACCTTCTGCTGCCACTCTATCTGGATGCAACCTGTCCAGTTTAGTGATCAAACGCCTCCCCCAATGTAGTTCTGCAGGACTTTTGCCTGTAGCAGTGCAGGGTGTAGAATGCTGGCAGAGTAAAAAATCTGCCAATCTGTGATGCCAGTCACCTGTGACAATGTGCTTGAGTGCCTCCTTCATTGTCCTCACCATGCGTTCAGCTTGACCATTAGAAGATGGATGAAAAGGCGCAGACTTTGCATGTCTGATGAGATTAGCTCTAAGGAAGGCCTGAAATTCAGCAGCAGTGAATTGGGCCCCATTATCTGAAACTAAGACATCTGGCAACCCATGTGTGGTAAAGAGTTTTCTCAGCACCTGGATGGTCCTAGTAGTAGTCATATTAGGAACTGGAATTACTTTCAGCCATTTGGAGTGGCTATCCACTACTATAAGGAAGAGCTGTCCCTGAAAAGGCCCAGCGTAGTCTATGTGAACCCTAGACCAGGGAATGTGCGTTTCCTCCCACCTGTGAACTGGAGCCTGTGGCACTTCAGGCCTAGATTGCTGGCATGTATAACAACCATGGACTTGAGCCTCAATGTCCTTATCAAGGCCAGGCCACCAGAGGTAGATTCTAGCTAAAGCTTTCATTCTGACAATGCCTGGATGGCCTTCATGTAATGATTGTAAAACCCTGTCTCTTAGGGAAGTGGGAATTATGACTCTGTTTCCCCATAAAATGCACCCTTTATGTGCAGATAACTCATGCCTCCTGACAAAATAGCTTTGAAATTCTGAGCCTGGACTTTTTTCCAACCAGCCCGTGTATACCCATGACAACTACTAAGTATTTTATCTGTGGCAGTTTCAGCAGCAATGTCCCCTGCATGGAGGGGAAACTCAGGTATGTCCTGTATGGACAATATTCTAGCAGCAGGAGCTGGATCTGGATCCATTAGTGCCAGTGGTAGTCTGCTGAGGCCATCAGCATGGCCCATTTCCTTGCCCGGTTTGTGAATTAATTTAAAATTGTATGCAAATAGGAACATAGACATCCAGGTGCCCCGAAAACCCTTTAAACTTTACCAACAAAGTGGCTTCTCCCTTAACTTTAACGTGAACATTTTGAAAATCTGTTAGGATTATATCTGAGGGTCTTAGTTTGGCCAATTGTTACTGCGCCTACACATGAAGTTAAAAGTGTTTTGAGAAATGATTGAGACTGCAGAGCCTGAGTCCAATTCCATCTTACATGGAACTCCTTGTAGCTCTACCATGAGCTTAAGTTTGGGTTTGAGGGGGCGTCGAGCCCCGGTGCAGCATACACTTCTACGGCTTCTGAAAAATCCCACACTAACTGGCCCCTGGGCCCCAGTACCTCTCCTAGTCGGTTCTTCTGACTGGTGTTTGGGTGGCCGGTCTCTCTGGTGGGCTCTGCAAACCACCACGATGTGTCCTGTCCTTCTGCAAGCTCTACACATGGCTGAACGAAATCTGCAATTGGCATGAAAATGATTGCTGCCGCACCCTTTACATCTCAGTAAGAGAACTGCCTTGTAACTGTCTTCTCTCTGCTGGCTGTTGCGGTGTTGCGCGTTGGGTCGCTTTTGGAGTCGGGTGATTTCAGGTTCTTCTTCCTTGGAAGATTCTCCGGTGCGTTTGGCATCCTCAAGGTGGACCGTTTCTTCAAACTGTCGATTTGGTGGGCTGTACTGTTTGAACGGCGCCCCCAGTAGCTTTGTTGGCCATCACCTCATCTTGTGCTTCAGAAAATGTTAAACTTGGCCTAGCAAATAGTCTCTGCTGAAGCATTCTGTCCTGTAGGCTGCAGACGAGCCAGTCTCATAGTCACTCTTCTAAATTTGAAAATTTGCATAGGCGTGCGGCCTGCCTTAGGCCTGCTATGAACTCCAAAGCTGACTCTGCGGGAAGCTGCATACTTTGATTGAACTTGAACCGCCAAGCCATTTCAGACATCTTGGGCTGGAAGTGCCTGGTTAGCTTCTTTTTGAGATCTGCGTAGGAGACTGCTTCGATTGGTGTTGGCGCGAAAAGGTTCTTAGCTAAATCAAGAGTAGATTAGCGTTGTGGCCTTCAGTCCTCCTTCCGCGATCTGATTGGCTCTGAGGTAGTTTTCTACTTGCGATAAATATGATGGCTATTCCTCCAGGTGTTTCACGTCAAATTATCGCAGTTTGCCAACCTTCGGCATTCTTTCTTGCTGGTTCCTGCGTTCTTCTGGATTCTGCTTCAGGCTCAGGGAATGAGTCCACTGAGCATGAGGTCGCTAGCGTAGCTTGGTAGCCGACCTTGGAGGGGGGAAATGCCTCCTCCCTCCGGCGTGTGCTGCCTTTCCCTCGTAGACTTCAGCTCTTTATTCGGTGAAGCAGGATCCCACCTTCATCGCCACTGTTAAATAGCGGGTTCTTTGGCGTAGGAATGAAGACGTGAAGCTGAGTATAGGGTAACCCATTGTTTATTTCATGCTGGAACTGCACTGAGGGAATGGCTGCAACTAGCCGCAAGATATAGTCTAGCCCCTAGGCAGCAGCCAATAGGTTTGAGTCAACCATTGCCTCCTGGAGATAGCCAACTGCAGCACAGGAGACTTGTAGTCTGGGTTGCTGGAGAGCCGTTAGCTGCTCCAGCCACACATGTGGTATTCCCTCAAAAAGCCCAGTACATAACAGTAGCATTTAAGGTAATGTTGCTTGTTCCAAAGAAGTGAAACAAACAACAAATTAAAAATAAACACATTTTCACATTTAGAAGGTTCCATTTCATCTTTTCATTTCATTTCAGACTTTCAAGTTTCAAGTTTCAAGTTTTATTTAATTTGTATACCGCCCTTCTCCTTGGTAGGGACTCAGGGCGGTTCACAGGGCATATATAAAAAAGACAATACAAAAATTAAAAAAGATTAAACCCATGCCCAGTTAAAAACAGTAATACAAATCTAAAACAACAAATTAAAACCCATAATCCCCCGTCAGGCCAGACCAGCTATTTCAAATAGGTGGGTCTTCAGGCCACGACGGAAAGTTCGGAGGTCTGATGCCGTCCGGAGCTCTACCGGCAGTTGGTTCCATAATGCCGGAGCGCCCACAGAGAAGGCCCTCCCCCTGGGGGCCACCAGTCGGCATTCCCTGACTGGCGGCACCCTGAGGAGGCCCTCTCTGTGGGAACGCACAGGGCGGAGGGGAGTTAATGCCGGCAGCAGGTGGTCCCTGAGGTATCCCGGACCCATGCCATGTAAGGACTTAAAGATCGTAACCAAAACCTTGAACCTCACCCGAAAGACAACTGGTAACCAATGCAGCTCGCGGAGCAAAGGTGTAACATGGGAGTACCGGGAAACTCCCAAGACAACTCTCGCAGCCGCATTCTGTACCAGTTGGAGCCTCCGAGTGGTCTTCAAGGGAAGCCCCATGCAGAGAGCATTACAGTAGTCAAGGCGAGAGGTCACGAGCGCATGAGTGACCGTACACAGGGCATCCCGGTTCAGATAGGGCCGCAACTGGCGCACCAGGCGAACCTGGGCGAAAGCCCCCCTACAACCTTAAGTTGTAGTCTTAGTTTTCTGAAAAACAATATTTCTGTGGAATAAATGAATTAATTAAGGAAAACAATAAACAAAGAAAAATAATGAAGTAATATGGCCTATCATTTGCAAAAAGGTATAATACGGAGATTTGGAACAAGTAGACATTTCTGTCAACTTTCTATTATGAAAAATCAGTTTGATCCAGTAAATGCATTTTATGGATATCGCCATATTATGAGAACAACATGTCATTAAATGTCAGGAATTAAAATATTTGTGGAGTTAGATTATATACTGATGCAATTTATTGCTCAATGAAAATTTATCTTCATGCTGTCTATAAAATAGATTTGTTAATCATAGTACCATTCCTATTTTCTAATCAGTGAATAAAAGTTATTTAAGTAAATTTAAATAAATTGCGTAAAATAAAATGCAAGTAACTAAACAAATTATTATGTAATATAAAAATAATTTATATAATAATAATAATAAATAATGATAATAAAAATTTGTTAAACAGAAAAAAATCTAGATTTAAAGTGATATAATTGGTTTTCCTAAGCAAAAATCAAGTCAGCATAAACAAGATTCATAGCTGCTATTTTTTAAAAAAACTAAATAAAAATTAAAAATAGATACAAATACAAATATTTTGTATTATATACATTATATGGCAAGATAGTTAATTTTCAGTATTTTTACTTAATGACAGAAAGACCTCTGAAATATCCATATAACTGAGTGGTAAGTTAATTCCTATTTTGTTGCTTAGAATAAAATCTAAATAACATGTAAGCTAATTTTGCCATTATTGAAGCATTTTGGAAAATTGCTTACAATAGCACACCAGAAGAGCGCTTGTTTGGAAGGAAACTAATTGTTCCAATTTTACGAACATACAAGGTTGGGAGAGCTGAATGGATGATTCACAAATGCGATATTAAGAATTATTTCAAGTGTTAGTTACTAAAAAAAGGGGAAAAAATCCATCTTTCTGTAAGCATTGATAAACATTTCTGAAATCAATAATGTCAATTAGATTTCCCACCATACCTCTGACTGAACATTCAGTATGTTTATTTATTCATTGTTTGGAAGCACTACTATATGTCGATTTACCAGTAAATCAGTTTGGGTCTAATCAGTACATAATACTATGCATGGAAACATGGAAAAAAAGATGAGAGTATTTATAAGGAAATGTATATTGTTCCTAATCTTGAAATTGACCCTTAGTTAAGTGCACCCACATAGAGACAAACATATAAAATATGGGATATCTTTATCTTTGAATACTATTAGGAAAAAAAGAAGCCAAAATTATACAGATAGTCACTATAAGAGCAGGAATAAAAGATTTATGATACATGTTACAAATAGACTTAGCATTATTTTCAATTTAAAGTGTTTTATACCCCAGGAACTTTTAGACTTATTGGAAAAAGTCTAGCAGTTGAAAAAGTCAGAGAGGTCTATAGAACCTTGTAGCAATATGGGTATAGATGCCCTATGTCAGACATGTCAAACACAAGGCCCGGGGGCCGGATCTGGCCCTCGAAGTGGTTTCATGTGGCCCGTGAAGCCATCCTGGAAACAGTGAGGGAATGGCCCCCACTGCCTTGGCCCTGGCCCAGAGACCCTCCTTCTGCCAGAGACCCTCAGATCTGTCCCATTCCTGCCCAGGCCCCCATAGGCACCCTTGATGCGAACGATGTAGAGCTGGCCATGTCCACCCAGTAGGCCATATGCACTCTAGCCATGCCCACCCAGTAGGCCACACCCACCCAGTAAGCCACGCCCACCCTGGCCATACCCACCCGGCCCCCTGAGGGTAACCGCAATGCTGATCCGGCCCTCAATGAAATTGAGTTTGACACCCCTGCCCTATGTGGAGAATATATTCTAAAGAATTGTATATTGTATGTACTGACATTCCTTTTAGTAACTCAGCATTACTGGGTGGGTGGGCTATGGATATATTATCAACATTGCAGAAGAAGTCAGGCATAAGGTCTTTCCTTTTCTGTTTATTTTATACAGAGAGATCTAAATGGGCTAAGTCTATCTTCTCACATTCAGCTTTTCTACTAAAGTATAAATGCATTTAAAAGAATGACATAGATTATTTCCATCTTCTCTAACATCTAATCTCTGCTGATAAAAATCATTCTCCTCTTTAAAGCAGTGTGAAAGCATGTTCTGAAAACACTTCCACATGAATCAAAGAGCTCTGTTGTTAATAAGATATAGCAGCATTATCTAGAATTCAACTTCAAGGATTGCTTACAGCGATGGTTATATTACACCATGAGAGTAAATAATATATTAAATCATTAACACAATTATTTTCAAGTAGAGAGGACGAAAATGACAGTGGGTGTTGATACAGTTGAAATGCATAACTGAAAACCATAAACAGATACAATTTCAATAGTTTTTCAGTAACTCCCCCCTCCCCGAAATATCAAGATTTGTGGATTTTTCTTTTGTTTTTAATACATAACTGGTTTGTGGCCTATTCAGATACAACAATCCAGTTATTGTATCAACCCAGTATTTCATGACAGTAATTTGTAGAAGTGGTTACAATATGCTATAGAAGCGCCTACAATGTTCTGCAGAATTTTCAACTCAGACAGCCAAAAAGACTAGACAGCCCTGAACTAACTTTTGAGATTTATTAAGAGTTAGACTAGTAACCAGTTTTATATAGCAGTTAAGATAGTAGGCTAGAAACCATGAAATCTAGTCCAATCTTAGTTACAAAACCAACTGGTACTTTGGGTCAGTCCCTCTCTCAGTCATACAAAGACCCGCTTCTGAAAATCTTGTCAATAAATTTTCAGGGACAAGTCCAGGCAGTTGTCAGGAATCAAATCTGATTTGAAATCACACATGCACTCATAAAAGACTATTGATCTGTATTTAACCAGAAAATCTATCTTGGAAGTTGTTCTCCCGCATTTCTATTTAAGGTAAAATCCATGCCAGTAGTTGCATTTTTGGAAACATCTGCAAGAAAAATATAATTTCTCTTAGTAAACTGCACACTATGTGTGTGTGTGTGTGTGTGTGTATCAGGTAGCACAAACTGTTACATCCTCCAAAATTCCATACCATTCCCCATTTCAAATATAGAACGTGAACCAGAAGGGGGACAGTCTTGTTTGTAATATGTGTCCACAAAGAATAACTTCAATTCTTCTTTCCACTTCTGCTTCCAAAAATCTGCTAGTTGGGTAATCAAAGAATAACATGAAAAGCAGTAAAAGTGGGAGAAACTTGTCAGGAGAGGTTTCTATTGAATACATATCTTCTGTTAGCAAAATGAAATATCTGCATTTATTCTCGGATGCATAGGCCGCTAACCCATGTTTAGGCATCAAAGCTGACTAAACTAACAAACAAATAATGGAATCTTTAGAAACTGCTACTACACCTACTTCAATATTTGACCTTGGCTCTGCTGTTTACGGTTTGATGTGAAACACAAAACGTCTCTATGTTTGGACATGTTATGTTCACACACCTGTTGACTGCTGTTGGAAATTACCTCCTCTATGTTTAGTTTTTACTTTCCTAATACAGTGAAGTCTGGGAAAGTACTGCCACCTACTGGCTATTTGTAATGCAGCATTGATATTGGTTACACCTACTGATGACAATTTCAGAAAAAAATAAAATAAAATGGAACACTTCAGGTTGGTAAAGAAAATCCACTGGTTGATAAAATGGCCAGAGGCATGTATTTTATTAAGAAAATGGAAATAAAAAAGTAATGTCAATTTCTTAAAAAGTAGTAAATGCTGTGGGTTGAATTTAACTTACACTTGTAGTAGATCCATTAAATCGAACTGGATTTCATCCAATGGTTTTCTCTATCTTATATATGATCCTAGAACAGAGAATTCATATGAACTATCTGCAAGGCATAGCTCACAAGTGGGAGCTCATCTCCATAATGACTCGATTAGCTACTCTACAACTACCAAAGCTCAAGTCATAAAGAGATGCTTCATGGGCAATCATGGTAAAATATGTACTTTTATTCACTGAGCAAACCAAAGTAGGAAAGGGATGAATTATGAATTTAGGTATCATCTATCATGTAATAATAGATATCTAGCATCTTTCTGTATCACTGCTGCCCAATATAGATGTCTGATGAGTTTAGATGGGCAGCTGAGATGATTTTTACCTGGAGGGAATAAGTACTCTTACATTACCAGTGATTTTTTCTTCATTCCATTCTGAAACACCACACTGCCCTGATAAGGAAGCATAGCGGATGGAATGGAATGGGATGGGATAACTATAGGTCTGACCAAATTACAAGACAAATCTATTAACAGATGTCTGGAGAAAAAAACAAAGTATAATTGTAAAAATCATCCAATTTACAAAAAATATTGTATTTTTAAGCACATTATCAGTTTAAACAATCATTTAAAAACATCTCTAAAAAGTCCAATACTTTTTTTAAAATATCCTTTTTTCATTTAATATTGTCTTCATCATTTTAGTTTTCTACTAGAATCTCTTTCTGTATTTTTCCAATTGTCTGATGTCTTTTGGCATCTATCTGCTGCTAAATCATTCTTTCTCAGCTTTCCTAGTAGCAATAGGTACTTAAAGGAATTAATATAGTATTGGAATCAATCATTTTTTGGCCAAAGTACAACAGGCTTCTGAAGCGTTGGGATCAAAAATACTTTACCTGTTGCCTGTTATTGCAGTATGGCCTATTTGTTAATATTTGGCCATGAGCACTGGCTTTTGGAGATGGTTGGAAAACTGTTGGATATTATTGCACAATGCCTTTGTCT
Organism: Vipera ursinii; assembly: GCF_947247035.1. Classification (NCBI taxonomy): domain Eukaryota; kingdom Metazoa; phylum Chordata; class Lepidosauria; order Squamata; family Viperidae; genus Vipera; species Vipera ursinii. The sequence continues at coordinate 46,120,489 of NC_139514.1, read as the reverse complement.
CAAAAGCAGATGGAATTTTCCAAAACCATTCTTACATATGAAATAAAGGTAGCCTGCAATTGAAAAAAAGAGGCTCCATTCTAATTTCTCAAAAGTACAGACAAGATCTTTGCGTTATTAAAACTTTGGCAATTGTCAATGCTCACCACCTGACGGGAACTCTGTTAATATTTCTTGTTCTTCAATTAATGCTTCTAAAATTGCAAATATTGCTGATGACTAATGCCAAAGAAGTGATTACAAGTAAAACCCATGTTGATTTGAACTTGTTAGGAACATAAAGTGATGAAATGCTATTTGTTATGCATTTATAAAATATTTTGTTGCTTACAGGTCATAGCAATGGATGAAAATGTGCAATTTACAATTCCATATTACTATAAATGACATGTAGTGATATGTCTTAGATCAGGAGGATTTAATCACTGCATTTGATCATGCTATTCAGATTCTAGTGTTAATAACAGAAAGTGGATTAGCTTAAATGAGGGAGATGTATATATTGGTGTCCTTGCAACCATGGTTTCTTACCAAGGAAGGATTCTCTCCCAGGATTAATGGAATTATCCCTTTTGCAAGTAGCAGGTGTGGAATCTCTATTTCTGCTTCTGCTTCTTAAGAACTGCTTTACTCCTTCTTGTCTAGAGTAAATCTTACTATACAAATCCTTTATATTTTCACACATGGGGGAAAAAGAACACAAGAAAGAAAAAGAAACACAAAGCTAAAATATCTTCCAATTTCAAGAGAAGAAAGAAATAAAATATGCAGCCCGCCAAGCTGCTTTACATGATTATGGCACTTAGACTCAAAGAAAAGGCATACGGACGAGATTTCAGTCCCCTCTCAGCTTCAGCTTTTGTGACACATTTCCCCAAACAAATAAGATAATTTGCTGAAATGAGCCACCTTGCTGTTTTCCTTTCCTCTGAAGAATCCAGTACTACAACAGACAACCCATCAGAAATAATTAGATTATATGGCAGAATCCATAGAAACAATAATGGGGAGAAAAAGGACTCCTACAGAATATCTTAGAAAGAACATCTTTTATCACTATTTGAGTATTTCAAGGACAACCGAACTCCAAATTATAAGAAATAGCAAGTGGGTGAAATCGTATTGTTCTATATATGTGTGTGTGTAAATTATTCAAATTGCTAATAAAGAATTTTAGGGAGGCTGAAAGGTTCGAATCTCAGATAAAAAGAGTATGACTGACTGATGAGAACATAAGAAGTTCGAAATGATTATTTCAGCCTCCCTAAAATTCTTAATTAGCAATTTGAATAATTTACACAAATAATGAGCTGTCAAAAGTTGTGACTATATCCTGTGGATAGCCTTGAGTTAGGCCAAAACAGGAAAGAAAGAGTTAATTAGCAAGGCATATTCAAATGACTTGACAAATATTTCACACACACACACACACACACACACACACTTGTTGTTGTTAGTTGCAAAGTCATGTCCGACCCATCGCGACCCTATGGACAATGTTCCTCCAGGCTTTCCTGTCCTCTGCCATCTTCTGGAGTCCATTTAAGCTCACGCCTACTGCTTCAGTGACTCCATCCAGCCACCTCATTCTCGGTCGTCCCTTTCTTCTATTGCCCTCAATCTTTCCCAGCATTAGGCTCTTCTCCAGTGAGTCCTTCCTCCTCATTAGGTGGCCAAAGTATTTGAGTTTTAGCTTCAGGATCTAGCCTTCTAAAGAGTAGTCAGGGTTGATCTCCTCTAGGACTGACCGGTTTGATCGCCTTGCAGTCCAAGGGACTCGCAGGAGTCTTCTCCAGCACCAGAGTTCAAAGGCCTCAATTCTTTTGCGCTCAGCCTTTCTTATGGTCCAACTTTCAGTGCCATACATTGCAACTGGGAAGACCATAGCCTTGACTATACGCACTTTTGTTGACAGGGTGATGTCTCTGCTTTTTAGTGTGCTGTCTAGATTTGCCATGGCTTTCCTCCCGAGGAGCAAGCGTCTTTTAATTTCTTGACTACAGTCCCCATCTGCAGTGATCTTGGAGCCCAGGAAAATAAAATCTGTCACTACTTCCATTTCTTCCCCATCTATTTGCCAGGAATTGAGAGGGCCGGATGCCATGATCTTGGTTTTCTTAATGTTTAGATTCAACCCAACTTTTGCACTCTCCTTCTTCACTCGCAACAAGAGACTCTTCAGTTCCTCTTCACTTTCTGCCATTAGAGTGGTATCATCTGCATATCTTAGGTTGTTGATATTTCTTCCAGCAATCTTAATTCCAACTTTTGATTCATCTAGCCCTGCCTTTCTCATAATGTGCTCTGCATATAAGTTAAATAGGCAAGGCGACAGTATACAGCCTTGCCGGACTCCTTTCCCAATTTGGAACCAATCAGTGGTTCCATGTCCAGTTCTCACTGTTGCTTCTTGGCCCGCATATAGGTTTCTCAAGAGACAAATAAGATGTTCTGGTACTCCCATCTCTTTAAGAACTTGCCAGAGTTTGTTATGATCCACACAATCAAAGGCTTTAGCATAGTCAATGAAGCAGAAGTAGATGTTTTTCTGGAACTCTCTAGCTTTCTCCATGATCCAGCGTATGTTGGCTATTTGATCTCTAGTTCCTCTGCCTCTTCGAAATCCTGCCTGTACTTCTGGTAGTTCTCGATCCACATACTGCTGGAGTCTAGCTTGTAGGATTTTAAGCATAACTTTACTAGCATGAGAAATGAGCGCAATGGTGCGATAGTTTGAACATTCTTTGGTACTGCCTTTCTTTGGAATTGGAATGTAAACTGATCTTTTCCAATCCTGTGGCCACTGTTGAGTTTTCCAAATTTGCTGGCAAATTGAGTATAGCACTTTTACTGCATCGTCTTTTAAGATTTTGAATAGCTCATCTGGAATACTGTCACCTCCACTAGCTTTGTTGTTGCTCAGCTTTTCTAAGGCCCACTTCACTTCACATTCCAAGATGTCTGGCTCGAGGTCAGTGACCACCTCATTGTGATTATCAGGGACGTTAAGCTCATTCTTGTATAGTTCTTCTGTGTAATTTTGCCATCTCTTCTTAAACTCTTCTGCCTCTGTTAGGTCCCTGCCATTTTGGTCCTTTATCATGCCCATTTTTGCATTGAACGTTCCCTTCATCTCTCCAATTTTCTTGAAAAGATCTCTGGTCCTCCCTATTCTATTGTTTTCTTCTATTTCTTTGCACTGTTCATTTAAGAAGGCATTCTTATCTCTTCTAGCTATTCTCTGGAATTCTGCATTCAATTGGGCGTATCTTTCTTTTTCTCCCTTGCCTTTTGCTTCCCTCCTTTCCTCAGCTATTTGCAAAGTTTCCTCAGACAGCCATTTTGCTTTCTTGCATTTCTTTTTCTTTGGGATGGTTTTGGTTGCTACCTCTTGTACAATGTTGCGAACCTCTGTCCATAGTTCTTCAGGCACCCTGTCTATCAGATCTAATTCCTTAAATCTATTTGTCACCTCCACTGTATATTCAACGGGGATATGATTTAATTCATATCTGACTGGCCTTGTGCTTTTCCCTACTTTCTTCAGTTTAAGCCTAAACTTTGCAACAAGAAGCTCATGGTCTGAGCCACAGTCAGCTCCTGGTCTTGTTTTTACTGACTGTATAGAGCTTCTCCATCTTTGGCTGCAGAGCATATAGTCAATCTGATTTCTTTGTTGACCGTCTGGTGATGTCCATGTGTAGAGCCGTCTCTTGGGTTGTTGGAAAAGAGTGTTTGCTATGACCATCGTATTCTCTTGACAAAATTCTATCAGCCTGTGCCCTGCTTCATTTTGTACTCCAAGGCCAAACTTGCCTGTTATTCCAGTTATCTTTTGGCTTCCTACTTTAGCATTCCAATCCCCCATGATGATAAGGACATCATTTTTTGGTGTTAGTTCTATAAGGTGCTGTAGGGCTTCATAGAACCGATCAATTTCATCCTCTTCAGCACCGGTGGTTGGGGCATAGACTTGGACTACTGTGATATTGAATGGTTTGCCTTGGATTCGAACTGAGATCATTCTGTCATTTTGAGGATTGTATCCCAGTATTGCTTTTCCTACTCTTTTATTGACTATGAAGGCTACTCCATTTTTTCTGAGGGATTCTTGCCTGCAGTAGTATACCTGATGGTCATCTGAATTAAATTCACCCATTCCTGTCCATTTTAGTTCGCTGATACCTAAGATGTCGATGTTCAGTCTTGTCATCTCTTGTTTGACCACGTCCAGCTTGCCTTGATTCATGGATCTTGCATTCCAGGTTCCTATGGAGAATAAATCTTTACAGCATCGGACTTTCCTTTCACCACCAGACATATCCACAGCTGAGCGTCCTTTCGGCTTTGGCCCAGTCGCTTCATTCTTTCTGGCGCTACTAGTACTAGCCCTCTGCTCTTCCCCAGTAGCATATTGGACGCCTTCCGACCTGAGGGGCTCATCTTCCAGCGTCATATCGTTTTGCCTTTTGGTACTGTCCATAGGGTTTTCATGGCAAAGATACTGGAGTGGGTTGCCATTTCCTTCTCCAGTGGATCACGTTTTGTCAGAACTCTCTGCTATGACCTGTCCGTCTTGGGTGGCCCTGCACGGCATAGCTCATAGCTTCATTGAATTAGGCAAGCCCCTTCGCCACGACAAGGCAGTAATCCATGAAGGGGCACACACACACACACATATATATATATATAATTTTTTAACATCACCTTAATATTCGGTAAACAGTGTGTTGTCTGGGTTTACATTTAACAAATATTCACTAACAGTTGATTTCTATAATCTATAATCCACTTAGTAACTTTACTTGATTTCCTCTTTTTCCCATAATGTTCTCTTTTACCAACCTTAAGTTAATACAGTTCTTGTTATTTTAGTGAATAATGATTGAATATAAAAGTTTTCTAATATTTCTACTATATAATAATATATAGTAGATAATAATCACATCAATATAATATTCCTTTTCTATCTAGTCATTCTGATTGTCTCATCATAGATCCTGTTTACAGTTCTTGTTTACATTTGTTTTTCTCACAATGTTCAAAACATTCTTACTGGTTAAGACTTTCTCAGAGTTAATTACATTTACATATTTAAGTCTATTTTTTTATGTAAGCCAACCCAATACTTTTACCTTTCTTAAGGAATAAATACGACTAAAAAAAGAATAAGAATTTAAAAAAAGATAGCATGCTACTTAAAATCCTTATTTCCTATAAGCTAATACGTATTTATTTCCAAAAAAATTATTCTTTTTTACCATAATTAAAATATATATTTAATCTTTAAATATTCCATTTAATAAATCTGGTCCTCTAGTCTTTTAACTCTTATTCAAAACATTTTTTTAATCCATTGTAATTTTCTTAACCCCATCATGAATTACTGCCTTGTCGTGGCGAAGGGGCTTGCGTAATTCAATGAAGCTATGAGCTTTGCCGTGCAGGGCCACCCAAGACGGAAAGGTCATAGCAGAGAGTTCTGACAAAACGTGATCCACTGGAGAAGGAAATGGCAACCCACTCCAGTATCTTTGCCATGAAAATCCTATGGACTACCAAAAGGCAAAACGATATGACGCTGGAAGATGAGCCCCTCAGGTGGGAAGGCATCCAATATGCTACTGGGGAAGAGCAGAAGGCTAGTACTAGTAGCATCAGAAAGAATGAAGCGACTGGGCCAAAGCCAAAAGGACGCTCAGCTGTGGATGTGTCTGGTGGTGAAAGGAAAGTCCGATGCTGTAAAGATTTTTTCTCCATAGGAACCTGGAATGTAAGATCCATGAATCAAGGAAAGCTGGACGTGGTCAAACAAGAGATGACAAGACTGAACATCGACATCTTAGGTATCAGCGAACTAAAATGGACAGGAATGGGTGAATTTAATTCAGATGACCATCAGGTATACTACTGCGGGCAAGAATCCCTCAGAAGAAATGGAGTAGCCTTCATAGTCAATAAAAAAAATAGGAAAAGCAATACTGGGATACAACCCTCAAAATGACAGAATGATCCCAGTTCGAATCCAAGGCAAACCATTCAATATCACAGTAGTCCAAGTCTATGCCCCAACCACCAGTGCTGAAGAGGATGAAATTGACCGGTTCTATGAAGCCCTAAAGCACCTTATAGAACTAACACCCAAAAATGATGTCCTTATCATCATGGGGGATTGGAATGCTAAAGTAGGAAGCCAAAAGATAACCAGAATAAAAGGCAAGTTTGGCCTTGGAGTACAAAATGAAGCAGGGCACAGGCTGATAGAATTTTGTCAAGAGAATACGATGGTTGTAGCAAACACTCTTTTCCAACAACCCAAGAGACGGCTCTACACATGGACATCACCAGACGGTCAACATAGAAATCAGATTGACTATATGCTCTGCAGCCAAAGATGGAGAAGCTGAATGAATCAAAAGTTGTCACAGCTAACAACAACAATTTTCTTAAAGTAATCACCTTTAGATATCTAAAACATTTCCTTTATATAAGCCATTCCAACTCTTGTATTACTCATATCAAGAAATAAATAAAAAGAAAGAAGAAAAAGAAAGTACTATGTTACTTGAGGGGCTCTTTCCTCTTAAAATCAAATTTATATCCAAAATTGTTCTATTTCTTTAACCATATTCAAGCAGGGCTAGATGAATCAAAAGTTGGAGTTAAGATGGTTAGGATAAATATCAACAACCTAAGAAATGCAGGTGATACCACTCTAATGGCAGAAAGGGAAGAAGAACTAAAGAGCCTCTTGATGTAGGTGAAGGAGAGTGCAAAAGTTGGGTTGAAACTTAACATTAAGAAAAGCAAGATCATGGCATCCGGCCCTCTCAATTCCTGGCAAATAGATGGGGAAGAAATGGAGGTAGTGACAGATTTTATTTTCCTGGGCTCCAAGATCACCGCAGATGGGGACTGAACCAAGAAATTAAAATACGTTTGCTCCTCAGGAGGAAAGCCATGGCAAATCTAGACAGCACACTAAAAAGCAGAGACTTCACCCTGCCAACAAAAGTGTGTATAGTCAAGGCTATGGTCTTCCCAGTTGCAATGTATGGCTGTGAAAGTTGGACCATAAGAAAGTTTGAGCACCAAAGAATTGAGGCCTTTGAACTATGGTGTTGGAGAAGACTCCTGCGAGTCCCCTGGACTGCAAGGTGATCAAACCGGTCAGTCCTAGAGGAGATCAACCCTGACTGCTTTTTAGAATACGATACGATACGATAATCTTTATTGGCATTGTCCCATACAGAACAACGAAATTGAAAAATCCACATCAACACCACAAAACCCAACAAAAACAACAAAATACATATCAACATACCACCCACCCCACATATACACATTTAACCCCTAGAAACACTCTAACACTCTAAAAACTAAATACAGAAGTTCTCTCAGAAACTGCATTCTGCTGAAGACCAGATCCTGAAGTTGAAACTCAAAGACTTTGGTCACCTGATGAGAAGGAAGGACTCACTGGAGAAGAGCCTAATGCTGGGAAAGATTGAGGGCAAGAGAAAAAGGGGACGACAGAGAATGAGGTGGCTGGATGGAGTCACTGAAGCAGTAGGCATGAGCCTAAATGGACTCCAGAAGATGGTAGAGGACAGGAAGGCCTGGAGGAACATTGTCCATGGGGTCGCGATGGGTCGGACACGACTTCACAACTAACAACAACAACAATAGTTTTACATCAATATTATATGTAGATAGATAGACAGATTTGTGTATGTGTTTGTTAGACTGTATATGCATGTCTGTGGGTATACACATATATACAAACATACACTTTGCATTATGCTTCAGAGCACAGGAACAGAAATGTCAGGAAAACAAATTAGAGTTGAATTTTAAGAGAAATTTCAAAACTGTTAACCTTTATTGAATCGAGGAACAAAGTATATTAACTTTCTTTGCGGGATGGTTTTTTTTGCATTGTATCATAAAATACAGATTTTTGTAGTGAATATGACTTTGCTTTGGTGATCTCCATGTCTTCCATTTCAATGAGTGCCAGATTTTAGTTAGTCTTCCATTTTGCTGTCAGATCCCTATTTCAAGTCTGCTTAAATGCTTTAGCCACTAGGGGAACATGCCCAGGTAAAGTGTCTTTTGCTTTCTATAGTTGTTGTGATTCAGGGTCAGCCTGTGGGTTCGGCAGTTGGGTCGGATGATTCAGAGGAGGAGGAGGAGGGGGGTGTTGGAGAGCTTGCTGATGAGAGCCCTCAGCCAGGCCCCACCTGGTCACGGCGCAGACCCAGCTGTGTGAGCCTGACAGCGTGGATGAAGATGACCCACAGCTGGCCCTGTTCAAGGACGCCCGACGCAGGAGGCAGTCAATCAGGAGTAAACAGAGGAAGGCAATGGGGCACCTCGGAAGGAGGCAGAGAGAAGCCACGCCCTGAACTGTATAAAAGGGGAATGCGTGGGACGGCTGGTTTGCTGAAGGCAACCGTTTGAATAGTTCCTGTTTCATGGTTCGTGTTTGCTCTCTTTGCTCTCTTTGCTTTGTTTATGTTTTTATGTTAATAAATTTGGCAGGCTTAGTTCCAGCCTCTTGCCTTCTTGTAACAGGGGTTGTCCCTGCCTTATCTGCAGGGCCAGTAGCAGGCTGGTACAGAAAAATAGTTTGCTTATCAATTACATGTAGGACCTAAGTGCTTATTTCAACTTTTTTACATTTCAGGAGAAAATATATTATTTAGATTGTTTCTAACGTGATTTTTTTTAAAATGAATCTCGTATGTAGCAGCTATGGTGCATACAAATATATTGTGAAGAAACTGAAAATAAAAATAAACTGGATTGCTTCTGCTTATGAAAATATAACACTTTTCTCACATTTTTCTTATAGTGTGATAGTCACGAGGCCAGATTTCATTTATTTAATTATGCAGATAATTATTCTAAATGCAAGTTATTGCATTCTTCTGTTATCATGCATCAGTAATGTTCTAGATGGACTTCTTTTTGATACACTAGACCAGGAATGATAGGTGTAGGGAATTATATGGATTAAATATGGATAAAATTTATGTTTGAACAGTGTGGGAAATAGATTCTAACATTTGGTGGGTATAAATACTCAGGTATTCATAAAATCACTTGTAAGAAGCAATACTAAAGCTAACTAAGGATCACAAAGATACTTAGAAGTTTTATGGTGGCTCTTCAGTTTTATTGCTACACATGCACATAGACAAGCACAAAAATTACACATATAGAGAGCAATACTAGCTGTGACCACTAAGATGTGCTGTACCTTTAAATATAATCTAACGAACAGACAAGAGGAAAGAGAGAACAATAGTTTTCTTGTTACAATATCAAATGGAGCTGTTAATTGTCCACGTACTCTGTCTGTCTGTCTAGAAAACATTTTATATAATTATTTTGTAAAAAATGCTTACCATGTAAGAGTGAGACCATACTGCATGTAGAATTTTTCATATATATTTGTAATGCACTGTGGAGAGAATTGGATTTTTTTTGCCTGAAGAGACTGTATACTGAGGTGACTGGAGCTCACTTAACAAATGTCTTGCTTACCAAGAGAAATTTTGGGCTCAATTGTGGTCGTAAGTCAAAGACTACCTGTTTTTTTTCCCAGCTCAAAGTGTGGAGGAGGATGTTTTTCATTCCAGGATTTTCTTAAGAAAAATAGCAGTGTCTTATATTAGCTCAAGGCTTCTCAGGCTTGCGCATGCATTTTAGTTCATACATGGTTAACTATTTCTAACCAGATTCAGTACAGCAAAAGCGATTTGAGAAATATACATCTAATTTTAATACAGAAGAATTACTATTCTCCCCCCTCTCTCTTGAAATTTGTATTTTAAAATGAATATAAAAAAGTCAGAAATAGGCTAACAACAGTATAAACAAAACCATTTAAGAAATTCTAAAAAGCTTCAATTATATTTACAGGATATTGATGGAACTGGAAGGAATAAAGTAGAACTGTCTGAGATATTCCAGAGATATTTTGAGTATTCATAGGTTTCTTATGTCCAACACTTCAAAGAAAGACAATTAAAAAAATGTTTATGGTCAAAGACAGAATACCTCCTACACACTTTGGAATTTGGGAGAACTGTTCCAGGGCTGGCCGACTTTTCTTTTCTTTTCTTTTCTTTTCTTTTCTTTTCTTTTCTTTTCTTTTCTTTTCTTTTCTTTTCTTTTCTCTTCTCTTCTCTTCTCTTCTCTTCTCTTCTCTTCTCTTCTCTTCTCTTCTCTTCTCTTCTCTTTTCTTTCACCAATATATATGGCAGGGCTTTTCAACCTTTTCACCCATTGTACCACTTTTAGGATATGGCAACATTCGAGTAAAACCAGTCGCCTAGCAGAGGGCTTTTCAACCAGTGGTACGGGTACCACCTGTGGTACATTGGCACCTGGCAGGTGGTACGTGACCATACTAGAAAAGTGGCAGTGGGGGAGGGGAATGAGCTGAACTGGTGGCAGGCAACTTGCTAGGCGACTGGTGGTACTCGAATGTTGCCATAGTGGTACAATGGGTGAAAAGGTTGAAAAACCCTGGCATAGCAAGGTGTCAAAAACTTGACCAAAAAAAGGAAAAAAGTGATGAAGTACAGGTAGTCCTCAATTTACAACAATTTGCTTAGTGACTGTTTGAAGTTACAATGGCACTGGAAAAAGTGCCCCCCAAGCCACAGCTGAGCAAGACACCTGCCTGCCTGCCCAGCGGCGCTCTTCCTCCTGTCCGAGGTTTTCATTGTTGTGAGCATTTCTGTTGAGGATTGGCAGCAGGGGTGGGGTAGGGAGAGGTGGTTGGTTTTTATTCCCCCCCCTTCTGCTGGGTGGTTGCAGCAGGTTTTGGTCACTTCACATGTCCCTGGGTCACTGTGTCCATCATAAATATGAATCAGTTGCCAAGCATCTGAATGTAAATCACAAGACGTGGAGATGCTGCAACATTCCAGCTGATTGGCACTTCTGGGCTCATCAAATGTGCTAGGATCAGCGCCCAGCTCCAGCTGGAGCCTGGCGTTCATCCTGGTGCTTCGGCTGAGCCCTGACAGCCCTACAACTCAGCCATCTCTCGCTCAGGCTTGTGCAGTGCTGCCACCGGTTCAGCTCATTCCCCTCCCCCACTACCACTTTTCTAGGATGGTCGCGTACCACCTGCCAGGTGCCAATGTACCACAGGTGGTACCTGTACCACTGGTTGAAAAGCCCTGATATATGGAATCTACCCAGTGCTTTTTTTGTAAAAAAAAAAAAGGTGCCGGAACTCACACGTCATACAACCTGCCTTGCCTACCGTACAAGGTGCCAGAACTCCATTCTGGGCATTCTATGACAAAAAAAGCCCTGCATCTACCAAAAGGATAGAGTAGGCCCACCCTGCAAGATCTAATGGGATGGGCAGAAATATGTTCTCACAAATAACTTAGCCCAATGCTATGTAAAATTTAAAGATGACAATGAGCACCTTAAATAGCACCAAGAATTCAACTGGAAATCAGTGGAACTCACACAGCAGTGATATTATATGCTCAATAGTAGCAACTGTGAAAGGGATCTCAGAGTCCTAGTGGACAATCACTTAAAGATGAGCCAGCAGTGTTCTGCAGCTGCCAAAATAGGTCAGTATTGGAAGAAGGAGGAATTGCCGACTATAGAGGAATGGACTTTAAAGGTTTCTGACCTGGCAGAAATGGCAAAGATCTCGGCTTATTTGAAAGATCACTCGCAAGAATGCTATATTATGGAGTGGAAAAAATGGATTGAATATATCCAGAAGAAATATGGGACTAAAAAGTTTCATTTAGCATTTGAATAAATCTTCCTTTCTTTTTTTCTTTTTCTTTCTTTTTATATGTAATATTAATATTGTTTGTAGTTATTTTATATGAGCTAGAGAGCGATAGATTTAAGAGTTTATTGTTGTTAGCATATGGATGTTTATGATTGTTTTCTGTTTTTATACCTTGTACTTAGCTCTGGGAAGTCGGGGGGGGGGGAAAGGGGGGAGGGGTAGGGAGGGATAGGTAGGGGAGGGGGAGGGGGATTGTTAAAGATAAAATGTATTTTAAAACTTTTCAATAAAAAAAAAATAGTAGCAACTGTGAAAGGGATCTCAGAGTCCTAGTGGACAATCACTTAAAGATGAGCCAGCAGTGTGCTGCAGCTGCCAAAAAAGCCAACAAAATGCTAGGCTGCATTATCAGAGGGATAGAATCAAGATCACAAGAAGTATTAATACCACTTTACAATGCCTTGGTAAGACCACACTTGGAATACTGCATCCAGTTTTGGTCACCATGATGTAAAAAGATGTTGCGACTCTAGAAAGAGTGCAGAGAAGAGCAACAAAGATAATTAGGGGACTGGAGGCTAAAATTATATAAAGAACAATTACTGGAATTGGGTATGTCTAGTTTAATGAAGAGAAGGGTGAGAGGTGACATGATAGCAGCGTTCCAATATCTCAGGGGCTGCCATGAAGAAGAAGGAGTCAAGCTATTCTCCAAAGCACCTGAAGGCAGGACAAGAAGCAACGGATGGAAACAAATCAAGGAGAGAAGCAACCTGGAACTAAAGAGAAACTTCCAGACTGTTAGAACAATTAACCAGTGGAACCACCTGCCTCCAGAAGTGGTTAATGCTCCAACACTGGAAGTTTTTAAGAAGTGAGTGGACAGCCATTTGTCTGAAATGGTTATTTATGCAATATATAATATATACATGATATCACATGATATCACATGATTCTGAATATTGGATAAAAGAATTACATTAAATGCCCTACAAATGTCTTTCAGAGATTATCAATGCCTTGAGCTCATATACAAACCACAAGAGTGATAGTCTTTACACAAGTCATTAAATATGACCATCAATGATTAATATTTTTAGAATATATCAATTATTCTAGAATTAGCAAATACAGTACTTTTAAATTATGTCATATAAATGAAGTTGTAGTTTTATTTAAGCAATTGTTTAGATTCCTTCTGCTTCCATGTTGCAAGGTTCATGCCAGCTATGTGTTCTTCCATATAGAAGTAGAGAAACATATCCAGCAGTTCTAAATATCTCTAATGAACAATAAGATTTTAACTATTATTCAGTGTATTGAAGGAAATTGTACATGAAACACTATATAAATCAGTGTAATATTTCATCACTGAGGAAACAATGCAATGCTGTTAGAAGATCTGAAATGTTTTTTAAGGGTTTATGGGCAGAAACCTCTTTCAAGTTGCATAGAATAGTGACATAAAAATGAGTTAACAGGAGTTGGATTATAAAAATGTATGAATTCCCAATTCCTCTTTTGTCAAAGGATTACTTCCAAACTTCTAATCAAACATCAAACCAAAACACAGATGAATTATAAGAGCATAACTGCCCAAAGGTAAACAAAGCAGACTTGGAAGATCTTATGAAGAAAACTGATTATTGCTGACTAGATCAGCATAATTTTCACAAACCATTTAACCGCAATATGTTTTGAGCCTAATATAGTTTGTGCTTTCCCTCTCCACTGATCTAAGTTAAATTGTGGGTATAAAAAAAAAGGTAAAGGAGTCCCTGTGGATTTTACTCTGCTAGTAGGGGTTGGTGCTCACCTCTGTTTCGGGGCCATTGAGCTAGTGCTGTACAAATACATTTTTGGGAGTCATGTGGCCAGCATGACATCACAGAGTGCTGTTATCTTCCCACTAATGTGGTACCTATTTATCTACTTGCATTTGCATGCTTGCATTTGCAGGAGCCAGAGCGAGGATGGGACTTCACCCCATTGTGTGGAGCTCAGATTTTGAACCTGGACTGCTGGCTTTCCAACTGACAAGCCCAGTATCTCAAATGCTGAGCCACCCCATCACCTAAATAAGGGCTTTAGCAATACTGGTAGTATTTTTTGGTCTTCATCTTTTCCTTTTTCTTTTCACTAATAGAGAATTTTCAGCAAGGTGCCTGAAAATATATTCATGTATATGGGTGCCAACTCAATCACATATATGTAATTTACGTTGCAAGATTTAAGAAACGGTGCTGAAATTGTGGTTTTAATAGTAGGAAATTGAGTAGACTCTATCATCAGCTACAAGAGTTGTGCTAGTTTTCTGCAAGAATTTGCAAGGAAGTGTTCTACTTCCAGCCATTAGTGACTTCTACAAACTGAAATTGAACCACAGGATTAAAAATTATTATCTGGCTTTGCTGATAAATGGACTGTACATTTTTGTACAAGGTTGTATGGTTCTCCAGAACAAGAAAGCCCTAGAATTAGCGGCTTTTAAGTTTTCAGAACTAGGGGAAATGCACCATATTCTTTGTCTTTGAATATTAGGTAAAATTTGATAGCAATTACACTTGAACTACATTTAGTCCATAGCTCCTTATACCAAGTGTGAGTTTGACAGCAGATGGTTAGAACATCTGACCTGATCTTTGCAGTCTCTTCATGCTTCCCCATTCCCTTTTTTTTGTGAATTGCTTGACGAGAAGTTTTGGAAGCTGAAGCTTATAATTATTTGGTTATAATTGCTTTTTTAAATAATGAAAAATATTAAGCATGTTCACCTGACATTTAAACCAGCAGGAAAAGCGCTAATTCAAAATTTATTATTTTTATTCTTTCAAAAATCTAATGTTTATCAAAAGCCTCACTCAACATAAATCATCTATTTTGTAAATGCTTTTGAGCTGACTAATAATAATAAAAAAAACTTAATGTGAGCAAAGCACCTGGGGAGCAGTTACCATCTTCTTACAATGGCTATCAATATGTGTCCTTCAAAATCTCATGCTTTTAGGGAAGCATACGCCCACATAAGATGATGTACAATACCACACAGAAGTGTAAGAACATTTGTTAGTCTTAGTGAATTCTCATTGAAAATGATGGAATGCATTTTAATTGTTTTATCTGATTTATACAATGAACTTGAATACATCTCCTCATACAATCTGTGCATTTTTATTAATAGTATTCTATTTAATTAATTTAAATAAATTATTATGTAATGAGGCCAGAAAGCAAATGCATGCTGCAGATTGCCCATTTTTTATTTATAAGATAAAAAACTTGACCATTAATAAGTTAGTCATGTGTTATGGATGTTTAGGGGCTTCATTTGTTCTTTTGCTTAGGAGCTAAAGGTGCTCTAGGGACGTAAGAATACAGAGTCGTTTTTCAATGTCGGGTAAGATTCTGTAATTATAGTACATCGATATGCCCATGGGTTTTCTATTTTCCCAGTGCAAGCCTCCTTTTCATTTATGTGTGTGTACATAGGCTTATACTAGTCAAAATAATCAATGGGAAATAAATTCAAATTTACCAAATGGGAAGAAAATAACATTTTTTGTTTTGTTTTTTGTCAACATGAAAAAGAAGTTTCAACACTGACTATATTTTCAAGATTACATTACAACTTTATAGTTTCTTTAGTGAGCTGTTGTTTAAATGAAAACATTTTAAATGTATTTTTAACAACAATTTCCATGTAATGTGTTTCATGTGTTCCATGTTCCTGTTTCCTCAGCATAAAATCCCATGTGCTGAATACATCAAGTCTCTGCCCCATATCTGAAAGACAGCAAAGAAAGAAAATATTTAAAAAGCAATTCCAGTTCATGAGCTTTATAGAAATAAAGAAGTTGAAAGACTAACATTGCTGGTTCTGATCTATCTCTTCATTAAACTTTAGAACTATGTTGCTAAAAAGATAAAGGGTGACTCAGAAAGAGAAGAGAAGCACTCAATCAAGTTCACCTAGTAATTCTCCTAGTGCCCCTTCATTATCAACTTAAGTAGATAACTGGACGGCAAGATTACAAAATCAGTTAATTTCAAATCTTCCAAGGCTGGACTTCATCCACAGCTGGCTTGCTTCAAGCTGTGACAAGGTCATTTATTATCTTTATAGGAATTTATAGGAATTTCTCTAGACATTATCAGTGTGTTCCTCTAGCTCTCACTACCATCTTAATCATATGTATATATTAAACCTATGTGATCTCTCCTAACTAAACTGCCATGATAAACCTAATTACCACAAAGTAAACTTCGATATGTAGATTTATGAATTAACAAAGTTTCTTGATGGAGGGACAAAAATAGTACTATAATGTATTCATTCAGTGAGCTATATTGTAGAAGATTATAGAACATTCTATATCTTTACTGTACTTTTCTGCCCCTATTTTGAGTAAGAAAAATATAATTGCCTAACTGTGATAAAGAATGAAAAAGAAAAAAATTCCTTTTGCAAGGAAGGGTGTATATTAAACTTTCACTTTCCTAGGTTACTTTATGTTCAAGGGTCACAGGTCCAGACTAAGCTGTTGAACTTTCTTTTAAGTATTTAGGTAATATACAGTACTGTAGAGCTCCAACATAAGAGTAGATCTATTGCTAGAGTAAAATTCACACAGTCATCATTTTGCTTAGAGTTTTTTCTTTTCAATTTGAACTTAATATGAATAAGGTAAAATAATCATCCCAAAGCACTATTATATACCAAATAACTAATTTATCGTGTGCCAAGAAGTCTTCAGAAGTTAATTTATAATAGATGGATGAAATATTTCAGAAGCTAAGACAGCATTTACTATTTTTTTTAAAAGCCTCGAGTAAAGAGACAAAATGATCAGGATCAATCAAGATTTTCCATTTTTAATAGCTTTGAGAAATCATAGTAGTAGTAGTAGTAATAGTAATGATAATGAATTCACCACAGGTTTTGTATTTTTCTTACATGAATGTATCTACTTACTTGTGAGGGAGATGGACAGTTTCTAAACATTTTACACACACACACAATCACACACACCACAACACAACATACACGTCAAGAAAAAACTTCTGATTTGCACCAATTTCATCAATCAAATTTACAGGACTAGGCACTGCTTGTGGCCAGTGTTTGATTTATATCATTGTATTACAATTATATTTTGAAACAAACCAGGGATGTTGAATAAATTATAAATGTGACATCTGCAAACACCTAAAGACAGTTGTAAATCCCCATCATTACCCTATTGATGTTTTTGGCAGACATTGAAACCAAGCAGGTGAAATCATCACTTTTTCACAGCCAAAGAAGGTTTGTGCAAAAAAATGTATTACAAAAAAAGTTAATGCCATATCCTTCGCTATTTTATGGAGTACATTTTTTCCAAGTGAATTTCAAAAAGATTCCATGAAACAGTTCAGAATCAGAAGGAAAGAACAAAAGAGACTTATTCCTAATTATCCTCCTTATTTCATAGATGATTTCGAGTAGATTGACAATACATGTAGCGTAATGGTTTAATTGAATTGTCGGTTAATTGGAATATATCATTTTCAGTGTTTGAAAGCCAAATGCGGTGAAGGAGTCACCTTTCAATACTCTTTAACTTTTAAAAATCTTAGCACCAGATGGAAACAGTTTAAAATAAAAGAACAAAATGTGGTAGGGTAATCTTTAGTTTTGTTAATTTTAGCAGAAGATCACTATTGCTTAAGCCAACTTTCCAGAAAACTGATGTTAATTACAGAAAAAAAGGAATGCAAGGGGAAAGAATTAAGTCATGCACTAACTTAACCCATGTGATGCACAGAAACAGCAGTGAAATCGGCATTATACAATCTAGAATATGGTCTCCTCACTTTATACATAAAACCCAATTATTCTCTATACACCTGCCTGGATTCAGAAGTTCAACAAAGACTAATGAAGAAAGATGGAAAAACAAAAAAAAATGCTGTGATTATTTTTATATTCCTAGAAGTTTAACCAAATATAGGGCCGAGGATCTTGATGTCGGCACCTTGTTATAAAAGCTTTCAATCCTAAATCATTAAATGGCACAAATGTATTTTACTAAAAAGGCAATTGTATACTTCTTTGTAGGACAAGAGACTCAGATTTATAGATAAAAGCCCATTTAAAAGTTTAGCCAATATGGTAAATAAAAACAGATTTATTTGATATATGCCAGCAAAGTTGTAATGAATTCTGGGACAACTGTACAAATTAACTTTCCCCCTATTATGCATTTTTTTTTAAAAAGTGTTGCAACCCTTATTATACATTTCTAATATCAGAAATATATGTAATTTCTTCTCTTCCTTTCTCTGTCTAATCATACATGTGTATATCCAGTCAGAGTACAAATCATCCATGTTAATAGCAGAGGTATAATCTGATTGGACTATAGCAGACTAAATATGCTTGTGTAAAACCATGTCCATTATCTAGAAAGAGATGCTTAAGAGTTCAAAATGATATGTTTATTCAAACAATTAGATGCTATGAAAAAAACACCTGCATTCTAAACTCATTTGTGTGACAATGGGAAAAAAGGAAAAAGAATAAAATATTCCTCCTGCAGGAAGCAGAGAGAGGAAGAAAACCTAAGAATCTTGGAAGTGTAGGCCAAACAATAAGAAAACGTTTTTTATTTTCCATATTCTAAAGCTTCTACTGGTCAATAGGATCAAATGTGTAATAAGTGAATGGTTCTTGACCTGCACTTACAACAAGGGAAAATGATCTTCTTTGTACAATAAATATCAAGGACAAAGCTAGGGCAGGTTTCTTCTTTCTAATAAACTCACTTTTTATGATTGCATATGTTTGTATGTGCCAGTTATGAAATGCCTGTTATCAATCTGTGGAAGAATGTGAAGGGAAAGCTGCAGAGAGGAAATAGCAATAGCAATAGCACTTAGACTTATATACCACTTCACAGTGCTTTACAGCCCTTTTTAAGCCATTTGCAGAGTCAGCATATGGCCCCCAACAATCTGGGTCCTCATTTTACTGACCTCGGAAGGATGGAAGCAGTGGTGGGATTCAGCCAGGTCACACCACTTTGGCAGAACCAGTAGCTAATTTTTTGTTGCCCAGGCCCAGAATGGACTTCTGGAAGCAACATCCACACAGAGAACAGGCTGTTCACATATTTGAATCCCACCACTGGATGGAAGGCTGAGTCAACCTTCAGCCGGTGAGAATTGAACTGCCGAGCTGCTGGCAGCTGGCAATCAGCAGAAGTAGCCTGCAGTACTGCAATCTAACCACTGCACCACCAAGAGGCAGGAAAACATTTATTTTGTCATCAATTTTGTTCACTCCTGTGCATAATTTTATAAATCTGACAGTAGAAAATATTATACCATGTCTGAACACCATAAAGAAGAGAGTGCAGCCAAAAAATGGGGGAGGCCTGGAAGAGAGTGGGACAGATAATGTCATAATACCAGCAGAGATGGAGGCAAGGTTTTGAACTGAACCACTGAAAAAGATGCATGACAGACTTAGCACAGAATGGAAACCTGGAAAAGCAACTGTTCTGAATTCTCTCTTAGCAGAAGGAAAGTTTGTACCATATGTCAGACTTACTGGCATCATATTCTTTTGTATCTTGAATACTGATCAACTTCTTGCCTTTACTTTAAGAAAATTATAACAGTAGCGTTCAGAGGACATTACTTCCCAACGCTTGCATCGCCATGTTAAATGTGATTTTCCCAAATAAGGAAGTCACCAGATTAAACTAAATAAACACTCAAAGTAAGCATGTCTAGGTAGTTCTCAACTTACAACAGTTCCTTTAAGTGACCATTCAAAGTTACTACAGCATTGAAAAAAGTGCCTTATGACCATTTGTCGCACTTAGGATTGTCAGAAAGGTCGTAAAATGAGGCAAAATGCACTTGACAGCTGCTCTTGCTTAGCAACAGAAATTTTGGGCTGAATTGTGGTCGTAGGTTGAGGACTACCTGTATCTAGGAATGGGTTGTCAAATGAAGTAATGTCAGTGTTTTGAAGAATAGGAAAGATGGTTTATGCTGTTGGGCAAATAGCCTCTATGTTATAGCATTCTCTTCTGAGCATCTAAAGCTCAAACTGGAAAGAGGGGAAAAAGGAGGCAGGATAACCTACATTTGGGCACACTCTAGACCTCCGTCTTCAGCCCCTCTTTTTGTACCGATGAACAGTAAGGTATGCAGAAGTTCTATGCCTTCTTCATTTAAACACATTTTTCCCCTCTTAATTGCGGAATGTCCTTTTTCAGGAAAACAGTTACAAAGGGAATGTCCACAGAGTCCAAACTCTAATAAAAATTTCTTCAGACTTTTCTATTTTAATACAGTAAGATTAGTGATGGGCTAAGGTACAACAAACTCATAGAAATTGGGCATATCTGCACCTTCTGCTTGGCCCAGCATAGTATGGCTACCCAACACTTCCTAAGTACAGAAGACATAATGTTATGGTCCTCATATCTCCAGCCCATTACATATGCACCTTACACATATTTTTCCAGTTTTAATTCAAAAACATCATTTTCTAATCGAAGCAGTCCAAGCAGTCTTAAACCTTTCAGTCTCCCCAATGGTGTTCCAGTCTAATAGCACCCTCAGATCCAACGGACTACAATTCCAGGCACACCTCTTCCTACCTCCAGCAATTGTCTACTGGCTGGAAGTTTTTCTTTCTTTTTAAAATATTCTTGTGATTGATGTAATCATGCCCCATTAAGTTGAACTTCTACCTTAGAAACTCATGTTTCTTATGGTATGTCAAAGCATCACTGCAATTTACCTTTGCAAAGCCATCACGACAATCTACAATAGTGTTTCCAAACAAAATAAATGAGAAAATATGTAATGGAAATTCAGCTACTTAGCTGGGACAGAGACCACATTTCATAATGGTCACAGAAAGCTGAGCAAATCTGTTACGTACATATATCAGAAGAATTATTTTAAAATGTTTTGAAAGTGCTTAGATCCAAAATTAATATTTATGATTGTAATGGAAAATCAGAAGTATTCAAGAAATGTCACTCGCATAAAAATGTTATACCCAAACTGCATTAATTTGAAAATCTGGTGGGGGAATAATGTCTGGACCTTTCTTTTTATATCATTGCATACAATTCAAGATACTGCTGAACAAGAGCATATAGGACTATCAGATCTATGTTTGAAAAATTTGGAAGAACAACAGATAGCAGCAAATAGTATTTAATCTTCTCTATCAATTTGTTCCATCTAGTGACTGTTGAGATTTGCAGCCCTTTGAGTACAAGTAGGGATTTTGACATTTTGAGATGTATAAAATTTTGCTGTACAGAGAACTAATTAAATTTACTTCTAAAAAGGTGATATCTTACAAAGAACAATCTGAATCTGAGATATTTCCATCCAATTACCTGGCCCCAAATCACTTCGGTCAGGGCTTTTCAACTTTTTCATCCATTGTGCCACTTTTAGGATATGGCAACATCCGAGTACCACCAGTCACCTAGCAAGGTGTCAAAAACTTGACCAAAAAAAAAAGGAAAAAAGTGATGAAGTACAGGTAGTCCTCAACTTACAACATTTCACTTAGTGACTATTTGAAGCTACAATGGCATTGAAAAAAATGCCCCCCAAGCCACAGCCGAGCAACACACCTGCCTTCCCCCCCTTCAGCACTCTTCCTCCTGTCCGAGGTTTTCATTGTTGTGAGCATTTCAGTTGAGGATTGGCAGCGGAGGTGGGGTGGGGGTGTTTGGTTTTCATTTCCCCCTTTGCTGGGTGGTTGCAGCAGGTTTTGGTCACTTCACTTGACCCTGGGACACTGTGACCATCATAAATCAGTTGCCAAGCATCTGAATGTAAATCGCAAGACCCTGGAGATGTTGCAACATTCCAGCTGATCAGTGCTTCTTCTGGGCTCAGAAACGCCAGGATCAACGCCGAGCTCCAGCTGGAGCCTGGTGCTGATCCTGGCACTTCCACTGAGCCCTGACAGCCCTGAAAGTCCAGCCGTCTCTTGCTCAGGCTTGTGTGGTGCTGCCATTGGTTCAGCTCATTCCTCTCCCCCTCTACCACTTTCCTAGGATGGTTGTGTACCACCTGCCAGGTGCCAATATACCACAGGTGGTACCCTTACCGCTGGTTGAAAAGCCTTGACTTAGGTTAGCAGTGTAAGAATGGTACGACTGTACAATATGAACTCAGCATTATCTTGTTTAGTCTGCTGTTCAGCCCTCTGATCAGACAGGATTACAGAAAAATACTTCTCTTACTATGTTTGCAATAGTACAACAGTTTTATTTACTTTGATCTTTTTTTTAACAAAGCAATCACACTCCAATTAACAAAAGCAATATGATTAAAAATGAAAGCAATGGAAAGTTAAGCAATGGATATGTTAACTGACACATGCAATATCTTTTTAAAAAAGCAATGGTAAAGATGTAGTTTTGTTGTAAAATAATCATACCGTATCAGATTCTGACACCATCTCACTTTCTTCAGGTTGGCAATTTCTCAAAACAAAAGGTACTATTTAATTTAGTCTGTAGAATTTTTAATATAGAAAAATTTAACATTCCCTGGGCATTTTATAAAAACAAATGTCAAGAAATAAGCATTCAATTTATAATACTCATGTTTCTTTGCTCTGTTTAAACTTCCAATGCCGGTGCATATTTCTGAAAACATTTATAAAAAGTGGTGGTAATAGAGGCAGGTAATTTTGTTTTCAGCAACAGCATGAGAAGAATACATTCTGGTGTCAAATGATGCCAAAATGAAATGAAGAAAAGGAAAAAAGAAAGAGAGAAAGAGAGAAAGAGAGAGAGAGAGAGAGAGAGAGAGAGAGAGAGACAGACAGACAAGATGATGAACATAGCATTGCACTATAAATGCCACCCATTTTACTTGAACATGAAAAGTTGATACATAAACAAAAGGAGTGTGGCTTATATTGTGGCACTAGGTCAATTATTTCTTTTTTTTCAGCCTGTGAATTCTGCTGGATATTTAAGTGCTTTGTCACTCTTCTTTCTTTTCTATTATATTTAGAATTTTTTTTCTCAAGGATTCATAGTCTTCAGCTTTTATAGAATCCTAAATAGAATCTATTGAAAAGTATTTATACTGATAGTTGGAACTGAATGAAATACTTATTCATGCAAGTTGGTAGCAGTTCCGAAATAATGCCATAGACCAATTATGGACTACATTCCTTTACCTGAAACTCAGTTCAGACAAGTTAGGAACAGTATTGGGCAGAAAACTTTTATCAAAGCTTTTTTCTGAATTTTTTCTTGAAAGTTTGACTATGGCATTATTTCAAAGTTAGCTTTGAAAGGTAAACTGATCACATTAATTTGTGTTTTATGGCAACCTGTCATGTGACTCTGTTAAAAGAAAATCAGTAAATACAAAGCACAAATATGAGGTTCAGAGATATACAGGGATTGGTAAAACAGCAAAATAATGGGCACAACCATTCAGGTAAAGGTCTTCTCTCCTGCATCGATTACAGTTGCTACTTGAACAAAAAAGAAGGAGGGTGGGCTCTGCTCATACAACCGACTTTTTTGACCACCTCCCCTTTTAGAATACCCTGACTAGGTTGCAGACAGAAATGGATGGGCGTAACACAACTAAGCAATTGTGTTTCTGTGGGGAAAAAAATTAGTCTAAGGAGTTCTCGGCTAAACAGGAAAAGGAAGAGGGGAAGGGAAGAAACAATTTTCTGCAATTGAGCAGCAATGTAACTCTTTTTAAAAATATTTGTTGTTCCCCGTTTTCGCCCCAAATCTGGCAGATCATTTAACTTCTAGATCATCAATAGTTTTTTAATTGTAATTCTTATATTATTATGGATTTGAGTAGTCTTATATTATTATGGATTTGAGTAGTGCAATTGCAGGAGTTCACCCATTTTTTAATAACTGTAGTACCATAAAGGTACAATTAACAGCATTGTATACTTGCTAAAGCATGTTAAAGCATTTTTAAGGGCATTTGATATCAGGACACATGATGCAGGTGTGTCAACCCACAGGTGTTGGATTGAAATGACTAATATCTTTTCCTTCAGTAGCTAAAGAAAGAAGAATAAATGAGAACTAGTTTTTAATTGGAATTAGAGAACCCTTGTCCCATTGGGTCATTGTTTCAGAGACATTTCCTTTTCTAAACAGAGAAACAGAATGGCCATAAGTTGATAAAAAAGCAATGGTAGTGCAATTGCTTCCAACTTGCTCTGCTGATTTCCCCACTGAGTTTCTTGTGGGAAGCTGGCAATGAGCTTTCCTTCCTTCCTACCTTCCTTCCTACCTTCCTTCCTTCCTTCCTTCCTTCCTTCCTTCCTTCCTTCCTTCCTTCCTTCCTCCCTCCCTCCCTCCCTCCCTCCCTTCCTTCCTTCCTTTCTGTTCCCTAACAACATTTGTGTATTGCTATCAAATCTATTAGTCCTGGGATTCAGTCTTTTATTTTTTTCCTTGCTATAAATGATGTGAAATTTATTTTTTTATAAAGCATTTCTATATTATAACACTTTTTTAATGTAAGGAGGGCTGGAGCCTAATGTACTTTATTTTTTATTTTTTATTTTAGAAGGCTATTCTATGGATTCAGTTTTCAAGAAGGAGAAGGGTGCTATGGTAAACACATTTCTGTCATTAAAAATAAGACATACCAGATTTACAGTGGCATGTTGTTTTATTGAAAAAATGTGAGAACAACAGTTTCACAATGAGGTTTACTTATGAGATAGCACATTCTTTAGACATATTACAACTAACAGAGCACACACTGATATCCATAGCAGAGTATTTTGTTTTTTTTTAAATCTAATAGTTTGACCACAATTTGTCATGGTTTCAGTTGCCTTGTTTAACAAGGGGGTATTTTTGAAGTTGCTATCATTTCTTTTTTATTGTAGATATTTACCTCCAAAAACCCAGTTCTTGCCAAAATAGCAAGATTAAGCATAAAAGACCTACACTATTTCAACAGCTGGTTTGCTATATATGCCAAGTTCAGAATCATCAAACAGTGCTGAATGGTGTTTTAACAATCTGTTTTTGTTTTAAGATTGAAGGCAGCATTTAACAGTCCTTCTGGCCTTATATTCTGTGGATGTTCCCTTTTTTAGTCAGAGAATTTTGTGGGCAAAGCCTTGATCACATTCTCATGGTGATCATCTTGACCTCTTTTAATGTATAGCATGGACAACACTACCCTTGCTTTTATATGTACTAATTTTGCAGAAGACATTACTTAAAATCTAGTCTTTGATATTTGGGGAGTTTGAGATAGACACAGCCAAGTAGTAAGAGAAGGAAAAAAATTGTGTAGTGGTAAGCCAACAGATGAGACTTAAGAAATACAGTAGAACATACAATATTCAGATAAGGTTTTAACTTAACACAAAGCCTTTTGTATTTTTCTTGTCCAACAGAATACAATGAGAAAAGAGGTGATCTAGAGCAGGCTTAATTGCCACATATCTTAATTGCCAAGTTTGGAAAACACTGATAAATATTTAAGTTACCTTATTGGAATTTTTGTATTTAGCTTCCCCCCCCCCCATTCAGAACCATGGCTGTTTTCAAACTATTCTTAAAGCAATACCTAGTATGGTCGTGACATTTAACTGCATTTTCATTCTGGGAGTTCATACATCTTAAATTTGGCAATGAAGGTGAATATACATGTCCCAGGATAATGTTGCATGATCCAATCTGAGTCAGTCACTAGGACAAGAAGTTTTGTCTTCCGAGGTTTTGAAGTCTTGCTGGAGCCCATCTTCAGGGAACTTCTCTCTAGCAGAGTGTCAGCTATTTTGTGTGTAGTATTTATAGTGCCTATTGTAAGTGGCTTTTTATATGTTGATTGGGGTGTGTTGATGGCTGGCTTTTAAGTTATTAGCTGTCATTTGTTTGTGCTGTCCTTTCCTTCTAAGTACTTGATAGGGTGGTGGTAAAGCAACACTCCTGTTCACTGATGAGGGGCCTGTTTTCTAGGCTTCAATCACTTCCCTGGGTGTTTTTGTGCCTGCTTGTCCAACAATCTTAGTTGCTGCAAAGTTGAATGTGTGTCCTTGTTCATTGCAGTGTGAGGTTACCAATAAGTTCAGATCTCCTTGTCTGACTGCTCACTTGTGTTCTTGCAATCTGGTGGGTAGCTTCCTCCCTATCTGTCCTATATAGTCACATGGCAATCCACACATGGATTTGATAGATTACATTGGAATTATCTCCCACATCCAAGCAATCTTTGCAATGCATAATTTGTCTTCGTATGGTAGCCTCTGGACAGTGTGCGATACCCACTTGCAGATCTTGGAAGCTGTGTTCTATGGCTTCCGAAATCTATGGCAGGGTGTGACATGTAGTTGGTCTTAGACCTTGTTTCTTCCTTTCTTCCCCCCCCCCCCGAGTTGCACAGACATTTTGTGATGAATGATTGTGGGAGCCATTCTCCTTGAATTGTTCATGTAGGTACCTGCTCTCCAGCTGTTTGGCTTGCTGGGTACTCAGTGGGTTCTCACCCTGTCATATAGTGTTCTGATGCAACTCTTTTTGTGTGACAATGGATGGTTGCTGTTGAAATTCAGAATATGTGGGGTGTTGGTGGCCTGGCAATAACTGTCAATGCACTTTCTTCACATTCAAAAGTGAAATGTATAAACAAATAAAAGGGACACCCATCAGATCTCCAATATCAGGAGTCATTGCAGAAACAGTCCTGCGTGAAGTAGAACACCATGTATCTCAGAACTACATTTCAGAGCTACCCCAAACTACACATTTGTCATCTTCAAGAGAAATGCACTTAAAGATTTTCATACCATACTGAACTCTATCTTCCCTGACATACAGTTCACAATGGAGGAAGAAACAGGCACAAAAACAGCCAGGGAAGTGATTGAAGCCTGGGAAACAGTCAACCGGAGTGCTGATTTACCACCAGCCTATCAAGTACTTAGAAGACAAGAGCTGGGCAGCACAAGCAAATAACAGCTAATGACTTAACAGCTAGCCATCAACACACCCCAATCAACACCTAAAAAGCCACTTATGACAGGCACTATAAATACAAGAATAGCCCATACTGTCAAGCAAGAACATCTGATGTTAGCATGTTTCATACCACACACTCTGCTAGAGAGAATTTGTGTGAAGATGGGTTCCAGCATGGATTCAAAAGCTCAGAAGACAAAATCTCTGGTCTTGGTGACTGACCCAGATTGGATCCTGCTAAATTTGCCAAATTTGAAAAATACCGGACTACGGCAAAACAAAACAAATACATATCCTTGGTATTTAAAGTTATTATCTGCTTAGTCCCTTAGCAAAAAAAATGTGTAGAAAAATATCAGTAATCATTGCTGCCTTCCATAACCTAGGCAGTATGTCCATTGTCTATATCTTTTTAATATACAACCTATGAACAATTGTTTTGAGTACCTTGGCTACAAAAATCAATACAATGAACATGAGATGGCATTTTTGCATCTTTTTGCTACATTTATGCAGATTTATGCAGTCCAATACCAATTCTAGAAAAAGATGTTGACCTTAATTTCTGTTTAAATACTCCCAAATGAGGATGGCTTATTCACTTTTGATAAAGTCAAGATTCTTCTACTTGTCTGGAATGCAAAAAGCAGGGGTGCAGTGAAGTAAGCAGAATGGTATATTGATTTCCAGTGTTTAAATACTAAGTATCTACCAACATTACCAATATAAGTCCAGACATTGATATAATTGGAATAATCAGCCCCCTTGGTTGTTTTATAGAAAATTGATCTCTGGCTGTAATTTTTATATCCATGCTGTGAAAATCTCCACTAGTTTATATTACAGAACAAGCTCCGGTGATTTTTCAATAAGATATCCGAATAGTGTTTAGATCTTACCTGTTTGATTTACACAAGTGACTTTCTGTCCACACCAACAATAAAAGACTAATCTATAGCACCTGTATGTTATCTTTTAGTCTCTTGGAAAAGCTATTATATCACTCATGATGGTTTGAGGGCATCCCTGAAGCATCTAGTTGACTATATCTGAACCAGCAGGAATGTTCCCACACTCTCACAGTCTGACCTTGCTGCATTTTTCAGTTTCTGAGAATGGCACATCTCAAACAAATAAACAAGCTTCAGTGGATCTTAAATACTACATAGCTATGTAACACTTGTATCTACTTGTATCTATTTCTATGAGTATCCCCTCCCCTATGACTGATGAAACCTGGGCACAAAAAATATTTTCTTGCATAAATAAATCTTTCTACTGTTTCCAAAGGTTCTCTTTTTAGTAGATTTACAAAACTAAATTAATCTTTCTTGAATTTATTAGAAGCACCTATGGCTTATAAATCATTACAATTTATGTCTGTTACTAAAATTCTGCAACAAATGATATTTCCTTTCAAGATACAGTATCCATAAAAATACAGTAATTTTCTTTGGGATTGCCACCTTCTTTTTGGGAGAGTAGAGTTAATCTTCCCTCTAATTATTTAGCACTTTAGAATGATAATAAATAAGCTTTATAATACATCACTTTTTCTCTTAATTTCCCTGAAATGAGAGTGTTCATCTAGCTGTGATTTGGTAGTCAGATTTATATTATCAAAACACTTCCATTATCCAGTTGCAGGCTTGGCAGTATTAATGAAATAACAAAAGTTAAAATGTCCCTTGAGTATATAGAAAAGCCAGAACTTTTCCTTAACATTTCAGTGTTAAGGAACAGGCCTTAGATCAGCAATTATGCTTTTCATATACAGTAACACTGAATGATATCATGCTTCTTTGAGCACTGCTGGTTCAGGCATATCTGTTAGAATAGCTGTAAATGATTTTCTAGATGGTTGCATTAGAATACTTTTGAAATATTTTCCAGTGTGGTTAATGTTATCTGCTATTAGAATGGGTATAATATCAGATTTTCATCGGAAACATCTGTGCAAATCAAACTAAATATAATATCGTAATGCTACTTATATGCACAGCTACAAAAGGTCTATTCACTTGCTTGTATCCCCACTTTACAAACAATGGGCTTGTTATTCTTACAGTAGAAGTCATTTATGGTTTGGTGAAGTTCATCCAAGGGTGACTATATCCAAGTAATGTGAGGAAATGCCTTCTTTAAAAAAAAATTAATCACGTACTGGTGGAGATAGATTACCTCCAACCTTCTACTTAAGGTAAACAAAGACATCATTGAAATCTAAACTGTGTTTATTACAGGTGCTGCAAATTTAAAACAAAGCTGAATGCTACCTTATATAATGGCATAAATCTGTCTGAATTCTTCAAGTTACTGAAGTCTTAGCTGCTTAATTATAAATCTTTTTATATAACCTAACTAATTAACCAGGATATATGATTTCATTTTGTAATAGTTCTGCAGGAAGAAAAGAGAGAAAAAGTTACATTTGAAACCTAATAAACCCCAGATGTGAAAATAGTTGGTCTTAACCCTAAAAGATTAATTTTTGAAAGTACTGAAATATTTATGTTTCAGCAGAAAATTTGAGGTCAGTCAAAAAAAATGGGTTTGTACACATAGCATTAATGTAAATAATAATTAAAATGAGAGGAAAAGGCAACAAAATAAGACAAAGTGATATTAGATAATTTTATATATCAAGGCACATTGGTATCCTATCTTATTTCAGGATAGATGATCATAGAGAAAATCGATCTATGTGATCATCAAGAATTGTCACCAACATGATAGTACATATCCAGTTAATAAATTAATGAAGCAAGCAAGCAAGCATGTGTCCTGGGTCAGATGACCCTAGCAAGCTTTTAGATGAGCCTTGCCCTAATATAAGCTATAGACTAGAATCGGTCGAAGATGTTTACCCAGGACCCTGATAGAGATTCTTCAGTATAGCCACATAGATCATATGAACAGTAATGATGGTAGGTTGACTATCGGAAAGTGGACACATAGTGAATGGCTTACTTGCTGCTAAGAGCACTTTGTACTGTTACTAGCCACTCTATTCCAGAGAAATTTTTGTCTGATTGGTTAATTTGAAAGCTGAAGGACAGGGAGTCTCTAGGGTAAAGAGACATTCCTGCTTGGAATCAATTCAGGCGATTAAATATTTGAGATCAAGCCTTAGGTCTATATATGCCATTTCCCAAAAGAAGGCAGACAGTCTGGCAAGATTCTTGTAATATAAGTGTTCAACAATAAATATCTACTTGGGCTTATTAATGAGTGGTTCTAGTTCAGGGGTGTCAAACTCAATTTCATTGAGGGCCGCATCAGCATTGCGGTTGCCCTCAGGGGGCCGGGTGGGTATGGCCTGGGTGGGCGTGGCCTACTGGGTGGGCATGGCTAGAGTGCGTATGGCCTACTGGGTGGGCGTGGCCAGCTCTAAATCGTTCGCATCAAGGGTGCCTATGGGGGCCTGGTCAGGAGTGGGACAGATCTGAGGGTCTCTGGCAGAAGGAGGGTCTCTGGGCCAGGGCCAAGGCAGTGGAGGCCGTTCCCTCACTGTTTCCAGGATGGCTTCGTGGGCCACATGAAACCACTTTGCGGGCCGGATCCGGGCCCCGGGCCTTATGTTTGACATGTCTGTTTTAGTTGTTTGTACCTGACAGGTGGGCCCTCACACTTATGGCCTTTCAGAAATGTCTAAACACTTAGTTCTGCTGTGTTGTTTGGGGCTCACAGAGAACCACACCTCCACAGGGCTGGTTAATGCCTGCAGGGTCCTCTCCCACTTTTTAATTTGGAATTTTAACTAGCCTCCTAAATAATTTTTTTTATTGAAAAGTTTTAACATACAATTTATCTTTAACAGTCCCCCCTCCCCCTCCCTTCTCCCTCCCCCCTACCTCTCCCCCCTCCCCCCCTCCCCCCCGACTTCCCAGAGCTAAATACAAGGTGTATATATATATAAAACAATCATAAACAACCATATACTAACAACCATAAACTCTAAAATCCATCACTCTCTAGCTTATATAGGATAGGACAAACCTTAGTAATATTAAATATATATAGAGAAACTAAAATAGAAAAAGAAAAAAAGAAAGAAGACTTATTCAAATGCTACATGAAACTTCTTAACCCTATACTTGTTCTGGATAAACTCAATCCATTTTCTCCATTCCATAATATAACGTTCTTGCGAGCGATCTTTCAAATAGGCCGAAATCTTCGCCATCTCTGCCAGGTCGGAGACCTTTAAAGTCCACTCTTCTATGGTCGGCAGTTCCTCTTTCTTCCAATACTGACCTATCAAAAGTCTTGCTGCCGTAATTAAATTTAACATCAACTTAGTGTCCACAACCGTAGCATCCGTGATTATTCCCAACAAGAAGAGTTGCGGACAAAACTTTATCCTTTGCTTAAAAATCTTCTGCATATTCCACCAAATTTTTATCCAAAAAACCTTGATCTTTTTACAAGTCCACCATACATGAAAATATGTTGCATCTTCATCTCCACATCTCCAGCATTTTGGCTGATAGTTCGGATACATACTTGCAAGCTTTTTAGGATCTAAATGCCATCTATAAAACATTTTATAAAAGTTCTCTCTTAAGTTTTGAGCTTGTGTAAATTTTACGTTCCTCACCCAAATCTTTTCCCACGTGTCCATTGTGATAACTTCCTGGATGTTTTGGGCCCATTTTATCATACAATCCTTAACGAGTTCTGTTTCTGAATCAATCTCTATCAACGCAAGATATATCCGTTTAATATGTGCTGGTCCCTGATTTCTAATTTGCTTTATCAGATTTTCATCAGTCATTGTAAAACCATTTTAATTTTCTAAATAATTTTATATATAGTTTTTATGTATTTATATATTATGTCTACACTGCCAAGAGGGGGGATATGCAGTTTCTAAATTTGATATATAAATTTAAAAAAAACCCACAAATAACCATAAGAAGCTGAGTACTGTGACCTTAATTAGCTGATCCTGGGGCCTGGCTGGGGCTGCTGTTTCAGCTTTCCAGACCTTAATCAGTTTCACACTGAAGGCTATTGTTCTCTGTTGCATTAAATTTGGCTGTAAATATGCTTATTGGATGGAAAAGGTTTTATTTTTGTTGTAAAGTTAGCCAGATGTTTACACAGGATTTGGCATTTTTATTCACCTATCAAGTCTTTCTCAAGGATGTGAGATAGGCAAGTGTAGTTTGATGGTATAAAAGATATCATTGCAGAATGTAAGCTCTGCCAGGTTGTGCCTTTTGCAATTGACCGTTAGTGATTTTGTCACTGTTCCAGTTGTTTTGGAATTGCACCCAAGGCACCAATTACTATTAGTACTATCTTTGCTTCCCTTTTCCTCAGTTGTTCTACTTATTACTATATAGAGAAAAATGTGAAACTATAGCTGCCAACTTTTAGCTAGTGTTGGGCTTCATAAGAGCCTTGGTGGAGCAGTGAGCTAATGCCTCCTTAAGTAACACCAGCTGCCTGCAATTAGTGCAGGTTCGCATCCCACCAGGCTCAAGGTTGACTCAGCCTTCCATCCTTCCGAGGTAGGTAAAATGAGGACCCAGATTGTTGGGGGCAATTAAGCTGACTTTGTAATAATGCCGCTTGGGGGGGGGCGAAAGCCCTAATAAGCAGGCATATACATAGAAGGAAGGCTACTGCTAAGCTTGTAAGCCGCCCTGAGTCTTCGGAGAAGGGCGGGATATAAATGGAAATAAAATAAAATAAATAAAATAAAAAATAATAAGCAGGCATAATCATAGAATGAAGGCTACTGCTAAGCTTGTAAGCCGCCCTGAGTCTTCGGAGAAGGGCGGGATATAAATGGAATTAAAATTTAAAAAAATATAAATAAAAAATATGCATCAAATTCTTGTCAGGAATCTAAGATCTCATAATGTATTGGCATAGTATATACTGTATGTACTATAGTATAGTGTAGTACATACTATATTATTCAAGCAGTGTGGCCTTTTGCAAGTGACAGATGGACATTTTGCTAATGCACAGATTTTCTAAGTGCCGTCCAAGAGTTTTTGGTATGGCACCAAGTGTGCCGATAAACACTGGGACCACCATGGCTGGTTTATGCCATAATCATTCAATTTCAAATCTTGATACTTTATGATCTTCTTCCATTCTTTTTCTTCTTTTGTAATACTTCCACCAGTTATTCACAACTTTCAAACACAATTAAATCTGCATGTTATGAACCAAAGTTTTGTCAGTTTGTATTTGAAAATCCCACAAAATTTTAACCTGTTTATTTTTTTACCATTAAAAAACTTGGCATAAGCAGATGTTATTGTTTGATGGTGTTAAATATATAGTTGCATAATATAATTCTTCCAGACAAAGTTGCAATTGATTGATGCCATGTCTCTTTTTTATTCTTGCCATGTCTCTTTATTATTCTTCATTTGGCCTTTCTTGTAGGCCAGTTTGGTCTCTCCAGTATTCAGAAAGCCATCTGGTATACTAGCTTCAATGCATCTTCTTCACTGTCCCTCAGATATTCTTCTAATGCCACTTTTTTCCCCCTTCAACTGTCTGGTGTAGTTGCAACATTCAGGGATGTTATACACTATTTACCTAATATCAGATGGATTTCAGTTCAGTCAATCATTCAGTCACATACAGTACATATTTACTGTACCAAAAAATTGAGATTACAAGCCTCTGGAGGATTAAAAAAAAACAAAAATAGATCAGTTTAATTCGTTGCTGTTTGAAACAGTTATTGCAAATGTTCACAGCTGAACATGCCTTTGCAAAGTCTCAAGTGTATACCATATAGCAAAAAAATAAATTGCAGCTGGTGAGACTTTTTTTAAAAAAAAGGTAGAATTTATTTAGCAAATTGACATTCATAATCTATCAAATTGTCAGCATCAAAGGGAACGTGTTTTTAACCACCAAGAAAATTAAATATTCAAATGGCAGTAAATGGCAGTGCATATTTTTAAGAAGCAGGTTATTTCTTAGTTTTTACATGATTTTTAATTTTATTGTCTGAGAGGATTTAGTATATATTACATTAATTATACTGAAACAAACTCATTTAGGCAAAGTAAAGAATGGTAATTCTTTTACTGCAGGGGTAAACAATATAAATATAGTTACAATCACATATAAATATGGAGATGTTCAGAGATTGAATATTTAATGTTTGATGTAAGGATTTTATTTTCTGCAGATGCTTGGTCTAGAGCTGATTCAAAACTGAGAATTATAGTTTGTATTTTATTTTTTACTGATCATTTAAAATTATTTATTTATACAGTAAAAAGCTGCAGCATACACAAAATAACACACCCCAAAGCCTACCTTTGCAGATTTTTTTTATTTAAAAAATGTGGTTGTTTATATTTCTGTGATTTTATTTCTTTACCTTATTTTTATTCTATCTTAAATCCAGGTGCCTTTACACAATAGAGCCACAGTCAGGAGTCAGAAAGCATTAGTCTTTGATCCACCATTTGTGAAGAAATGCACCATCCTGAAAAGAATTAAGTAGCTTGAATTTCTATAAGAGACAAAATATTTCTCCTTCTTAAATTAAATAGCAAAGACTTTCCATACCAAATACTAGTTTGGACATGAAAGAGGTGATATAAGCACCACCCTTTCCTATTCCTTTTAGTGTGAATAGAATAATAATGAATTATTTCCCATTTCACTTGCTTTGTTTCTTGGAAACCTGGCAAATTATTCTTCTGTGATAATTGGTGCTTAAAAAGGGTAGTTATTCCACAGATGAAATGAGAACCCTTCCACTTTATTATAGGTAGAAGATATGGGTTTTCTGAAAAATTAAAGCTTTGAACTGTGAATGGATCATAATTAGATAAGAGCCAGAGGTTATGAAGCTTGTTTTACTTCTCATTAAAAATATGAGCTAGACCCAAAGGTTTAACAGAATCAGAAACATTATATGGAGAAAATGAAATAAAATCTACATCTTCCTGAGTCTTGCCCAGTTTCCTAAAAATAAATTTTAGAACCTCAGAATTTAAAGGAAGCATCTCACTATCACTGCGTAATGTAGACCATATAAATTCCCTCATATTTACTCTAAATACACAATTTTACTCTAGTTTCAGCAAGTCAGGATATTGCCATCCTAATTAGCTGGATAGTTGTACCAGCCATGGGGTTTTTTCTATGATACTCTATGGGAGCAGATGCTGGACTTTGAAGTAGTAGCATAGGAAGAGTGTTGAAGTTTTTGAACTCTGGTATTGGAGAATACTCATCACGGAATTACCATTTCATTAGAATTTGTTTCTGAAAGCCATGATACTCTCAAGTTTATTACTGAACTTCTCTGTCAGTCATAAGAAGGACCAGAATAACAGAAAATATGGAACCCAGAATAGTGTGCAAGTAAATGCTGTGGTGAGATGTAATTTTCTTATGAGTACTAGCAATTAGAGTTTCTAGTACTAGAAGAAATACACATATGCACATGCAAAACACACCCTTGTCTCTCCCAAGTTTTAGATTACTGTATAATAATTAGAATGCCACCCTACAAAAAAAAAGAGTTGAACAGCAATTATTGAGATCTGCACCAATAATCTTTCTTGCTCAAGGATAAGCAATTAGCACTATCAAATTATGTTGGGTTTGAACAACTTTGTAGAATAAGTATTTTCAAGAGACTGTAAGAATTCTCCCCAAAGTAACAGGAACCAGCTTGATTTCAGTTCCAAAAAATTCCAGATTCAGTCATAGAATTTCCATGTAGGGTTCTCAAAGGCTATCTAAAGATCTGGAAAACTGTTTACAATCACATCAGCTAGTATTGAGCTGGTGCATAGTCAGAATTATGACAAGCTAGCAAATTTTAATGAAAGTTTCAAAAGTATGATCTTAATTCATACAATTGTCATTAATTTCTGTCTAAGCTAAATATATTTGTCTTAATCTTTTTCTATAATGTGTTCCGGGAGCACTAGGAAACTACTAGAGGACTGGAAAAGAGCTGATGTGGTTCCCATCTTTAAAAAAAAAAGGGGGGGGGAAATGGATCTAGGAAACTACTAGCCTATTAGCCTGACCTCAATACCTGGGAGGATCTTGGAAAAGATAATCAAGCAAAAAATCAGTGAACATCTAGAGGCAAAAAAGTCATTACCAAAAGCCAACATGGGTTTGTCAAAAACAAATCATGCCAGACAATCTTATTACATTCTTTGACCAGGTGACAAAATTAGTGGACCAGATTAATGCTGTGGATATAATTTACTTGGACTTCAGTAAGGTATATAATAAAGTAGACCACAACCTACTACTTGATAAGATAGAAAAATATGGGTTAGACAGCATCACCACCAGATGGATTCGTAGCTGGCTGACCAGCCATACTCAGCGTGTGGTCCTCAATGGAATTGCATCTACATGGAGGGAAGTGTTAGTAGGGTGACCCATTGTTCTCGACCCAGTGCTCTTCAACATCTTCATCAATGATTTCGATGAGGGAATAGATGGGAACTCATCAAATTTGCAGACGACAGCAAGCTGACAGGAATAGCCAACACTCCAGAAGATAGGCTTCAGAAGGGTCTTGACAGACTTGAACATTGGGCGCTATCTAAGAAAATGAAATTCATTTGTGAAAAAGGTAAGGTTCTATGTTTGGGTAAGAAAAACCAAATGTACAGGTATAGTATAGGTGGTACCTTGCTCAATAATAGCAACTGTGAGAGGGATCTTGGAGTCCTAGTGGGCAGTCACTTCAATATGAGCCAGCAGTGTGCTTCAGCTGCCAAAAAAGCCAACACAGTGGTAGGCTGCATTAATAGAGGGATAGAATCAAGATTAATACCACTTTACAGTGCCTTGGTAAGGCAACACTTGGAATACTGCATCCAGTTTTGGTCACGATGATGTAAAAAAGATGTTGAGACTAGAAAGAGTACAGAGAAGAGCGACAAAGATGATTAGGGGACTGGAGGCTAAAACATATAAGGAATGGTTGCTGAAATTGGGTATGCCTAATTTAATGAAGAGGGACGTGGTGGCTCAGTGGGTTAAGATGCTGAGCTTGTCGATCAGATGGTCAGCAGTTTGGTGAATCCCGAGTGCTGCGTAACAGAGTGAGCGCCTGTTACTCATCCCAGCTTCTGCCAACCTAGCAGTTCGAAAGCACGTAAAAATGCAAGTAGAAAAATAGGGACCACTACGGTGGGAAGGTAACAGCGTTCCATGTGCCTTTGGCATCTAGTCATGTCGGCCACATGACCACGGAGATGTCCTCGGACAAGCGCTGGCTCTTCGGCTTTGAAACAGAGATGAGCACCGGCCCTAGAGTTGGAAATGACTAGCAAGCATGTGCGGGGGAACCTTTACCTTTAATTTAATGAAGAGAAGCACCTGAAGGCAGGACAAGAAGCAACGGATGGAAACTACCAAAGAGAGAAGCAATTTAGAACTAAGGAGAAATTTCCTGACAGAACAATTAATCAGTGGAACAACTTGCTTCCAGAAACTGTGACTGCTCCAACACTGGAAGTTTTTAAGAAGAGACTGGACAGCCATTTGTCTGAAATGGTATAGGGTTTCCTGCCTGAGTATGGGGTTGGACTAGATGACCTCCAAGGTCCCTTCCAACATATTATTATTATTATTATTATTATTATTATTATTATTATTATTATTATTATTATTAAAATTATTAAAATTATTACTATTATTATTATTCATCGCACAGTCAGTTCAGACTGGATTTGGAATTTTTGTCTACCTATCGAGTCCTTACCAAGGACCTGGATAGGCAGATGTGAATGTTTGATGGTATTACAGATATCGTCACATGATGGAAGCAGTTCCTCGTAAGGCCGACTTTTGCAATTAACTAATGGCAAATCTGTCAATGCCAATGGGTTCAAATGGTGCTCCAGTTGTTTTGGGATTGCACCCAAGATGCCTATTACTACCCTTGCTTGCCTTTGCCACAGTGTTTCTATTTCTATTTGCAGGTCTTTGTATTTTGTTATCTTCTCCAGTTCTTTCTCGTCTATTCTGCCACATCCACTATCCAGACTTTTTTTTTGTCTTTCTTATCAACAATTGTTAAGTCCGGCATGTTATGTTGCAGGTACTTGTCTGTTTGAATTCTGAAGTCCGAGAGCAGTTTCATATTATTATTATTATTATTATTATTATTATTATTATTATTATTATTATTATTATTGTTGTTGTTGTTGTTGTTGTTGTTGTTGTTGTTGTTGTTGTTTCTATGTGAAGACCACTATCAGTGATAAAACCACTTCCTATATAGAAGGATTTTTTTGTTTATTTTACACCAAATAATATTTTATCATATTAATCTCTACAGGAAATTGAAATGGTATTTTTCAGGTTTATACCTCATTAACACAACAGTTTTCCAAGAAGGAATTCTGAGACGAATCTTCACAATGAAGTCAACACAATGAAACTTTTTAATCTATATAGCAATTTATGGCAAAAAAGGATGCTGCAATAATTAATGTTATAAAACAGGAGTCCCCAACTTCTGGGCTGCAGCCCACTAGTGGGTCATGAGGTGTTTGTAACACGGCCATATAGAATGGTGGGCGAGCATGCACATGTGCTCCATTTGCACAAGCGGCGTGCATGTCGCTTGTGCAAATGGAACTTCATGCATGCTTGTGCTTGCTAGTTGCTCATGTGGAACCATCCCCTCTCCCCCTCCCCCAGAAAGGTTGGGGAACTCTGTCATAAAATATTGCCATGTGTATATATGCATAGAGTTATTTTTAACCTACATTTCTGGAAGAAAAGAACATTTTGCTAAGCAAATGCGCACCAGTCAGCAATCACCATTTCTGTTAATTTTGGAGTCTATAAATGTCTACTATTTTTAATGTGCTCTATACCATCTTCCTACATATTCATTCTTACATATCCATTCATGTTATGTAGCAGAGTAACATTTTTCCTTAGATGTATTTATTTATTGATTGTACAGCACCAACCATTGAGATGGCTCATAAATTGTGTAAATGTGTTTATATCCATTTAAACTCCATCCCATAAGATCATTTATACTAATCTATTACATCTTTCCCTTTCTCTAAGTTTCATAGAGACACAATGCATTTAGTTTTAGTTTTATGTATTAATTCATGTACTTTGACATTTACTCCTTTTATTTTACAAGTTGAAATATTCTATATGCCAAGGTGATTTCATAAATGCCAAATATATCTTTACTGTCTGTGGCTTTGGTTAATTCAATTTTTTATATATTGCTTTGTAGCATGATAAACTAGGCTACTGAACCTATCATACTAATCATAAGGAATATCAGTGAATTTTGAGATATATTTGGGCAATCTGACACCAAGACAACCAAATAGGTTTACTTAAAGCATGCTTACATTTTCTATGTATGTAATAAGATACTATTGCATGGATCCCATAAACTAAGAAGCATAGGAAATGCTTTAAAACTTATGTAGGATATAAATATATTGTATATCAAAGTATTATAATTTTTTTCCTGTATTAAATTGTAATTCTTTTCATTTGTAGCTTCGTTGATTTGATCATGTTCTTCTAATTTGTGTTCTGTTATTTGATTTGTTTGTTCATTTACCATCATTTTCTGGGTATTTTTTATTGTAGATTTAGGCTAGAGATGTGCTTTTTTATGTCATCAAAGTTGCTTTTGATTTCCTCGTGGTTTAAATCTATTGTCATTTGTATCTGTCATATCATTGTGTACATTTTCTCTTGGAAAGTATTTGTCTTGCCTTGAAATATTGCTTCTGGAGGTCTTTGATGTTCCAGGCTAAATCCTTCAGGGATAAATATTGAGTGTGGTGTTCTCAATTTTTGATAGGTATACAACAGGGCTTTTCAACCAGTGGTATGGGTACCACCTGTGGTACATTGGCACCTGGCAGGTGGTACGCTACCATCCTAGAAAAGTGGTAGCAGGGGAGGGGAATGATCTGAACTGGTGGCAGCACCACACAAGCCTGAGCAAGAGATGGCTGGATTTGCAGGGCTGTCAGGCCTCAGTGGAAGTGCCAGGATCAGCACCAGGCTCCAGCTGGAGCTCGGCGCTGATCCTGGCGTTTCTGAGCCCAGAAGAAGCACCGATCAGCTGGAATATTGCAGCATCTCCAGGGTCTTGTGATTTACATTCAGATGCTTGGCAATTGATTCATATTTATGATGGTCATAGTGTCCCAGGGTCATGTGAAGTGACCAAAACCTGCTGCAACCACCCAGCAGTAGGGGGGGAAATAAAAACCAAACACTTCCCCACCCCACCCCTTCTGCCAATCCTCAACAGAAATGCTCACAACAATGAAAACCTTGGACAGGAGGAAGACCACTGCCATACTTCATCACTTTTTTCCTTTTTTGAGGGGGTGTCATCAGGTTTTTGACACCTTGCTAGGTGACTGGTGGTACTCAGATGTTGCCATATCCTAAAAGCGGTACAATGGGTGAAAAGGTTGAAAAGCCCTGGTATACAATATCCATGTTGACTCCATGTTTTTTTTATTTGGGGGTCAATTATTAATCAGTCAAAGTTGCAGTTCAGTATCTTTAGCCACCATAAGTCCTTCCTGTAAATTCTCCTCTAAAAGATTAGCCAAGAGCCGAAGTTTTTCTTATTCTATAAACAATTCTTAGAATTAGACAACAGTCCAGTATTTTTCTTTCAGACACTTTTTAATCTTATGGCTGGGCCAGCTCTTTCTTTGTTCCTATTTAAAGTTCAAGGGAACAGATTATTCTTTGTTTCTGGGCATCCTGCCATTTTCTGAGTCATTATTATTAGTGTTCTATGCTCTGATTCTCCACTAGGTGTCAGTAGTTGTTTATTTTCCAGTTTTTTTCAGACAAAAAGTTATTATTGTTATATATATATTTATAATTTCATCAAAACCCTTTAGGGTATAGTCTTAATAGGGTGTTTTTTTAGTTTCTAGATTTGTCCAGACGGTAGTATTTTAAATTTAATTTAAATATATTTATTTCCCCCTTAGTATTAATTCACCATTTCCGTCCATGAGGGTGTGGGGATGTAATCCCCTCCCTTCACTTTCGGAGCTTTTCTTGCTTTGGGGGTCTTTCCCAAGGATTTAGTTAAAAGATAGAAGAGAGAAGAATGATACTCTCAACAGTTCCAAACACACTCTTCACCAGTGTTCTGGCTTGTGCTCTTGGACTTGGGCTGCAAGCTTCTAGCTTGGGCTAGATGCTGATGTACAGCTAGCCTTTCTCCTGTTGGGTTGGAGGGCTTCCCCCAGATCAAACGAAATGACCACTATTGTTTTGTGATCAACGGGGCACCCCTCCTTTATGGCCACCTCTTCAGGGCAAATTCAGACCTATTTAGGGTCCCCCTGGCAGGGTGAAACTGGCTATAGGGGGTGGAGCTCTGCTATCCCATGACCGTGTGCTGCAGCGCAGAACCGGAAGTCCTATTATCATTTTGATTTTATTGAAGAACACAGAGCTTCTCATTTCTAACATTAACAATCATTTCCAAGTTAACAATAGCTTGTGATTATTAATACACTAACATCTAACTACCTTGCATATTTTTCATGTGATATTTTTAAAAGTTCTTTTCCACAAAAGGTATTTATAATACATAGATTCATGATAAAAAAAATTTCATATAATAGATGAGTAGCAACAAGCAATAAAGAGAAAATTAGAATGACTTAATGCTTTGCAAGCATGTTCCTTCCTAATATCACAGCTGAGTTATAAGATGCTTTCACAGATGACATCCGTGGGCAGAGTCAGAACAAAGGACACAGCAGAATCACGCTTTCTGGGGAGAGAGGTCAGTCTCCCTGGCCCCTGCCAGAAGACTCATTTTCAGTGTGCTGTGAAGGAATAAAATATTGATGTTCTGATCCTTCCCAAAATGGCTTATCTCAGGTAGATTTCTTGTACTAGCTTCATCATCAAAACAACTGTTTTGAATTAAATCTATTTTTCTCTTTCTTACCATTTGTTCGGATACTTTTCCCCTCCCTTTTTTTTGGGTAAAATCATGATAGAATATCTCATCTATGCCATGAATTTATATACCAAATTCAAGACTGTACAATAAAATATAAAGGAA
Source organism: Vipera ursinii (assembly GCF_947247035.1). NCBI lineage: Eukaryota > Metazoa > Chordata > Lepidosauria > Squamata > Viperidae > Vipera > Vipera ursinii. The sequence goes on along the minus strand of NC_139514.1, from coordinate 46,078,611 downwards.
ATTGTGTACCATTTATTATTGAAAGCTAGAGTGAAGAAACAGTATGTAATGGGGTACTTATCCAGTCGTGGCCTATTGTTCTGGGGGAAAAAAATCTTCAAAGGTGATTATTTTGAAATAAGGCAGGTGTAAAAACAAGATGTGATCTGAATGGCTTTGCTGAAAAGCAAAGCATTTGTTCTCACATTCTTTCCATTCTGCTTTTATGATCAGGATATGTGTCTCTGAGATAATGTATCATGATCATGCTTAACATAGTTTCCATTTTTTTTTGCTTAGGATATGCCCTATCAAGGTAATATGTCACAAACTTCACATATTTAAAAAATACTGATAATATTGTTATGACTATAACTTCTAAGACGAAAACCAAAAGCAAATTGGTATGGATACACCAACCAGTGCTTTTCAAAAAGCTAAGTATATAAAACAAACAGCAGCCAAATCTTATGCTGCCCATGAAATGAATGTTTATAACTGAAAAGACAGAGCAACATTAAAATACAAGCATGAGGATGAATGAAAGCCTTTGCTTCTTAGTCCCCAGGAACACTGATACTGTGTAAATGGAATAAATATTTAAATCAATTAAAATATATGTCTTTTAACTGTAGCTTTTGTCATATGCCAACTAGATGAAATCAGCAAAGCCCATTGAAAGTACACAGTTACAAGATTTAACAACCAGTGAACTTATCGAAAATGTCTGGATATATTTGAAGAAGTCAAAGAAGAAAGATCATTATATTGTATCCAAATTGTGTGTGTTTGTGTGTTTCTCAATAGCAAGTTCAATAAGCTATGTTCCCTTGGATGCCAGACTTCTATTAGCTCTGTGGAGATGACTAGCAATGTTTATGAGAAATTATGCAATATTCCTTTTACAAAACTGAATACATTGAATAAGGCTAAAATGTTGGTTGTATTATTTTTATCCCATATTAAAGTCTGATCTTAATTGGTGTTGAAGGAAATATATTTATCATTGGTAAAGAAGAAAAACTGTTGGAACATTGCAAAATATTTTTGTTTTGTTTTAGCATTCATTAAATAAAATACAAGATAGATAGAAGGTCAGCTGTCTCTACTTTTTAAGTGAAAACAAAGAGACTGCAAGCTGACAAAATTAATTTGAGCAGCGGGAAAGGGAAAAAATAATAAACCATTCTGTCTGGCCACCCACTTCCATCAAACCTCTCCCACCCATTCAACATGTTTTGTAGGATAGAAAAATACATGGAGATATCTCGATTTAGTTCACTTGCATTGAAAAAAAATATGCTTAAATTGGTAGCTTTATGAGAAAAAAACATAGTTGTATCAAGTTTTGTATGTTATATGTACACTTATTATAACTATTTCATAACAAAAGAAATATTAGTGTAGCTCAGGAAGACTGCTGTGTAGCCAGAAGACAAAACAGATAAATCTAGTGGCTGCTGCGAAAAGGGGAAAGAGATAAAAGAACATTATCGATGCAGGGATATTAAATGCCACAGTACAATACATGTAGCTTGCATTATATTATACTATAGAGCAGACATGTCAAACACAAGGCCCGGGGGCCAGATCCGGCCCGCGAAGTGGTTTCATGTGGCCCGCGAAGCCATCCTGGAAACAGTGAGGGAACGGCCCCCTCTGCCTTGGCCCTGGCCCAGAGACCCTCCTTCTGCCAGAGACCCTCAGATCTATCCCACTCCTGCCCAGGCCCCCATAGGCCCCCTGGATGCCAACGATGTAGAGCTGGCCACGCCCACCCAGTAGGCCATACGCACTCTAGCCACGCCCACCCAGTAGGCCACACCCACCCTGGCCACACCCACCCGGCCCCCTGAGGGCAACCGCCATGCTGATGCGGCCCTCAATGAAATTGAGTTTGACACCCCTGCTATAGAGTATAGTATACTACAATTCTACAATGGTTTTGTACTTATGTAAAGTTTCATAATGATTTTTCAAGAAGTTGGTGGCATGCAATAACCACCAAACTGCTTCATCACAGCTCCATTGAATGATAAATGTATAAACTCTAGCAGCATTCTAGCATAAATGAATTTTCTATTAGCATTAATCTAGTATCTCAGACACAATCTGGGCTCCTTCAAAGCACACACACATACATGTTTACTACAGGAACAGTTTAAAAGAGGGGGAGGATATGCAGAAATATTTGCATCTACTATATATATTGGTATTTTTCCTTTGGGTCTGTTTTTTATCACTGTAGTCACACTGGCATTTCAAACTAAAGTTATGTATTTTTTAAAGCAATCTATAATTTAGAAAACAATGTTGGGGGAAAGTTAAGAGAAAAATACCCATATAAATGAACATATACTATTTAGTAACCATTATGTAGGAAAAATTGTTTGCAAATCCTAAATTACTTTTGCCAAATGTCAAATTAAATGCACATTTTAGTGCAAATCATTTTTATATGCATATTATTTGACAAACCTAATTAGATAGTATCACAAAAATGAGAAACTCAAACTAGGCAGATTTGCAAAAGTGAAACGGAGAATCTCATTCATCTTTTGATAAACAATACATGTGTGGATATTTTAGTGTTTTCCCAAGACTTGTCATTGCATGGATTGCAAATATAATATACATCATTTCCATGCTACTTTTGTTTTCAGAAGCAGGAGACAGAAAAAAAAGGTCCCTATATTAATATTTCTGTGTTTGATGCTTCAAATAGGTTTACATGAATCAAATTTTTCAAGAATAATTATGTGACCCTCATTGCTTAAAAACATAAAAAGTTTCCTGACTGCATGTTATTTATCCATTAATAGGTGTAAGATTACAGCAGTATGCTGGTTTGCAAGTTATTCTGCTAAGTAATATGAAAAGTTTGGTGAGAACAAGGGAGAGCAATTTCATTAAAAGTGACTGGATTATTGGAAGATTCAAGTATGAATAACCAGAGACTGTCTATTTGGTCAGATAAAAAGAAATCCTTTTTGCAAACATTGTTTAAGTATATTTATATGTATGTCTGACAAAGGTAATGAATATAAATCTAAAAGCAGAATTGATTTTATTATTTATGGCAAAATAGGAAATTAATGAAGAGTCTGAGGCTAATGAAAAATTCTTAATGTGAAACAGACCGCAATCTGATTAAGTCAAGAACAGATCTTAGGAAATCAAGGGCACGAGAGAGAAAAAAAGTGAAAGAAACAAAAGTGAAAGTAGAATGACTTGAGGACCAGAGAAACAAAAAAATAGTGGATAAATTAATTTCCCCAAAGAGTAAATGGAAAGTAGACATAATCAACGATGGTGAGGCTGCCTGGAAGAAAATGAAAATAATTATGCTATAGAGTATCCTGGAATTGTATGGAGTTAATGCAGTGGTGGAATTCAAATATGTGAACAACCAGTTCTCTGTGTGGATGCCGCTTCCGGAACTCCATTCTGGGCCTGGGCAACAAATATTAGCTACCAGTTCCGCCGAAGTGGTGAGAACTGGCTGAATCCCACCAATGGGAAGTATAAAAAAGTATGCTTGCAGGAATGATGATGTGTAAAATGAAGACAAAAAAAATATCAAAACTTATAAGATGAAGTTTGGAAGAATTCAAGATGAGAGAAAGCTTAAAGCTTAAATCAATTGTGCTTTTAGAAAAAAGATAATTGCAAAAAATATAGTCTGGAAGAATAAGAAATAAATTAAAATGACAGACACAAGGAAAATGGAAATCAATTTCAATGTGAGTAAATTATATGTTTCACAAATGGATAAAAAGTTAAACAATGACCTGGTAGATTAAATTAAATTTCTTTTTTTTTTTTTAAATGGTGAAGTGATTAAGGCATCAGGCTGGAAACCAGGGGGGCATGAGTTCTAGTGCTACCTTGGGCATGAAGCCAGCTAGAGGCATAGCAAACCACTTCTGAAAAACCTTACCTAGAAAATTATTATAATATTATAATTTATAATAACTAATATTATTCAGATAATATTAGAGACATCCAGTTTTTTTTATTTAAAAAGTTTTACAATACATTTTAACTTTAATCCCCCCCTCCCCCACCCCTATCCAACCCTCCCTATCCCTCCCCCCCACTCCCTCCCCCCCCGACTTCCCAGAGCTAAATACAGGGCATAAAATCAAAAAACAAACATAGACACCCTTATGTTATCAACAATAAACTATAAATTCTATCTCTCTCTAGCTCATATAAAATGAATACAAACAATATTAACATTACAAATAAAGTAGAGAGAAAAAAAAGAGGAAAACAGAAAAAAAGCTTTACTCAAAATAAATTTTCTTAATCCCAGTCCTTATTCATATTAATTTCAAAAAAAAGGGAAAAAAGAAAAGAAAAAAAGCAAAAAAACTTTCACCTGCTATTTGCATTCTCCCACCTTTCTCTAATTTCCAAACAATTTCTCAGTTACACGCCAAAAGCGCCTATCTCTGTTAGTCTTAGTAATCTCCAACCAAACTAAACTACGATCAAAAATAGTTCTTGCATGTATCACACCAAATGTCTCACAGTTCCAAATCATCCTTAAATTCAAATAAAAGTTCAAATACAAAGAATATATAAAAAAAAGATTTATGCAATCTCTGACAACTTGTTGTTAATTAGGAGCTTACATACCCATTCTTAGTTCAACACATACTTTAAGTCCATTACCCTAATATACTTTTCTAGCAAGCAATCTTAAATTGTGTAAAATATTAACAAAAAGAAAAAAAAAAGAAAAAAAATCTTCTTTCTCCTCTATAATAATTTTACTCCATTGACATTCTAATCTAAAAATTAATCAGCAATCTTAATGCCCCAAAACTTTTGGAGCACCTCTGTCATGACCCCCAAAACTTCTTTAGACCGCTCCTCTCTCACATCTTCACTGTAAGCACGCTTTGGAGATTCCATAACTTTCTGCTGATCTTGCTCTTGCTCTCGTCTCGCTCTTCTTAGGGCGGCACGCGTCCTCTTCTGGCCTCCTGCAGCAACTGATGAAACTGTGACTTGATCCCCTCCAACACCATTGTCCTCTGTCTGTCTATCTGTAACATCTTGAGGCTTCCCCCACCGTATCCTTTTGCAGCTTCCAAAAATGATAGGGGGGTTGCTTTTAACACATTACTATAAAAATCACGTGCCTGAGCCACAGTAACCAAACGATGTCTTTTACCTTCATACATCGCCACCAATCCAACTGGAATCTCCCATCTAAACTTAATATCACGTTTCTTAAGTTCCTGTACCAAAAATGCAAAATCTTTCCTTCTCCTTAGGATCTTCGGAGGGATCTCTTTTAAAACCAAAACTTTTTGCTCAGCCACTACCAAATTAGTATCATAAGCAGCTTGAATAACTTCATCTCTCATTACTCTCTTTGTAAAATAGACCACCACATCTCTGGGTAACTTCTTCTGCCTTGCAATCCATGAATTTACACGAAAAACTTTGTCCATATTTCCCTTAATTTCAGATGCTGAAATTTCCCTTAATTTCAGATGCTGAAATACTGGCCCAGTACCCCTTCCAGAGCCTCAGAAATCAGCTGCTTTAAATCTTCTTTACCATTCTCCTTTAAACCCCTAATTCTAATAGCATACTGCATCTGATTATACTGAACAAGGCTCAATTCTTCGTCCATTTTATCCCTTATATTTTCATTTTCTAATACCTTTGCTTCTAATATAGAGTTCTTTTGACTGAGATCCTCCACTTTTATATCCAGCTGTAGCACACATAAAATGACAGACACAAGGAAAATGGAAATCAATTTCAATGTGAGTAAATTATATGTTTCACAAATGGATAAAAAGTTAAACAATGACCTGGTAGATTAAATTAAATTTTTTTTTTAAAAAAAAAATGGTGAAGTGATTAAGGCATCAGGCTGGAAACCAGGGGGGGCATGAGTTCTAGTGCTACCTTGGGCATGAAGCCAGCTAGAGGCATAGCAAACCACTTCTGAAAAACCTTACCTAGAAAATTATTATAATATTATAATTTATAATAACTAATATTATTCAGATAATATTAGAGACATCCAGTTTTTAAAGACTTGGTTAACAATGAACCAAGCCCCAGTATTGCCTCTTTGTTTCCTTTAGGGCATTAATTCCAGAATAAAGATTTATTAGGAATCCAGGCCAGGTTTGTTCTATAGCAGTGATGGCAAACCTTTTAGACATTGAGTGCCCAAAAACCGCCCCTCCCCCCCTCTTCACCCGCTTCGCCCCCATGCTCCGCCACACCCTCCTGCAGGGCCACCCACTGCCTCCACGGCCCACCGCAGCAGATCGCCCAGGCGGCCCTGCAGTGCCATGTCGGCCATGCCCTCCGCTTGTGCCCCACAACATCATCTGCACGTGATGAGGTGCGAGGGCAGTGTCTTGTCCCCACTGCCCAGCTGCCATGTCCTTGGCTGCGCTGCTCTGTGTGGGCCACACCTGGGGGTGACTCCTCCAAGGGGGGCTGCTGGTGAGGTGGCCATGGGGGAGGCGGGGCTGGGGCGACAGTGTAGAGGGCTCTGCGTGCCACCTCTGGCACATGTGCCATAGGTTCACCACCACTGTTCTATAGTGTTAATTTCCCATGAGAATTAGCATTGAATTTAAGTATCAAATTTAAATATCTTTAAAGCTCCACCTTGCGCAGGATATTTGTGTATTTGTGGAACTGCCTTTCCCTAAGAATATATGTTAGGTATGCTCCAGATTGCTTTCTTAAAAACCTGCCACTTAATAGGACCTTGGAAATCTGCCTTTTCTATGGCTGCCACCACCTTTTGCTTCATCCATTGTACAAGTTATTTGAGCATTTTTCTCCCCTTCCATGCAATCATTTCTGATTTTTAGAAACTGCCTGGACAATTTTCTTGGCAAGCTTTTTCAAAAGTGATTGCCATTGCCTCTTTCCAAGGGCTGAGAGAAAGTGAGTGGCCTAAGGTAACTTGTCAATCCTTAAATATTGTATGTAGCAGCTGGAAATCTGAAAAAAAACAACCACCCAAAAATGTAGAAAAGAAAGAAAAGCCTCCTTCTACATTTTGTTTTGTCCAATGGAAATTTTAAAAACTTTTTTTAAAGCTATCAATAGGTGCATTTTGGCAGGAATACATGTCATGTGCCAACCATTTTTTCCACTACAGAAGACATAGATTTTAGCTTTGGAGGCTGTAATTTTTTCATTTATTTCTTCCTTTGTTTTTGTGCCTTCAAGTCAATGTTAACTCCTAGCAGCAACCTTGACTTTGTTAGCAAGGTTTTTAAATGTGGTTTGCCATTGCCTGCTTCCTGGGACAATTAGTGACCAAAGCCAGCTGTGTTTGTGCCTAAAACAGGACTAGAATTCACACTCTCCTTGTTTCTAGCATGACATCTTAAATCACTACACTAAACTGCTTCCATGTACTATATTAGTAATACTAATAGTGCTATTTATTAGTATTGTACAATTAATGTTTTTAATGTTAAAACCGCAAGATAGAAAAAAAATAAATACAAAATATGTTCTAAAAATACCTTACAAAATGTCTTTTATTCTATACTCACTATTCTATACTTGTGCATTTGTTTTTTCTTGCCTAAATGTAAAACCTTACTTTTCTCTGCGCTGAATACCACTTTACTTGGAATACCACATCCAGTTTTGGTCACCATAATGTAAAAAAGATGTTGAGACTCTAGAAAGAGTACAGAGAAGAGCAACAAAAATGATCAGGGGACTGGAGGCTAAAACATATAAGGAACGGATGCTGGAATTGAGTATGTCTAGTTTAATAAAGAGAAGGATGAGGAGTGACATGATAGCAGTGTTCCAATATCTCAGGGGCTGCCACAAAGAAGAGGGAGTCAAGCTATTCTCCAAAGCACCTGAAGGCAGGACAAGAAGCAATGGATGGAAACTAACCAAAGAGAGAAGCAACCTAGAACTAAGGAGAAACTTCCTGACAGTTAGAACAATTAATCAGTGGAACAAGTTGTGAATGCTCCAACACTGGAAGTTTTTAAGAAGAGACTGGACAACCATTTGTCTGAAGTGGTATAGGGTTTGCTGCCTGAGCAGGGGGTTGGACTAGATGACCTCCAAGGTCCCTTCCAACATTATTATTATTAGTTGTTGTTATTATTATTATTATTATTATTATTATTATTATTATTATTATTATTATTATTATTATTAGTGTTAGTGATGTGCAGAATTGCTCTTGATTAAGCAAGAGCTTGCACAGAAAAACGGGATTTTGAGAGTAGTGAATTATGCACAGTAACCATACAGATACACTGGGATGTGTAAAACTTTTACTTGTAGAATAAAGCATAGTCCAGGTCATTCATAAGTAATTAGATGATAGTAAATAACAACAGTCTAAGGCAGGGGTGTCAAACTCAATTTCATTGAGGGCTGCATCAGCATTGTGGTTACCCTCAGGGGGCCAGGTGGGTATGGCCAGGGTGGGCGTGGCCTACTGGGTAGGCGTGGCTAGAGTGCATATGGCCTACTGGGTGGGCATGGCCAGCTCTACATCGTTCGCATCAAGGGTGCCTATGGGGGCCTGGGCAGGAATGGGACAGATCTGAGGGTCTCTGGCAGAAGGAGGGTCTCTGGGCCAGGGCCAAGGCAGTGGGGACCGTTCCCTCACTGTTTCCAGGATGGCTTCGTGGGCCAGAACCGGCCCCCGGGCCTTGTGTTTGACATGTCTGGTCTAAGGATTATCCACTACAGAGCCGCCTTACCAGTCTTTAAGTCAACCACAATAAACAGAGTTCTTCAGACTTTACAAACAGTAGCAAAATCTACACACCACGATAAACAGAGAGAATAGCAGAGAGACTTGAAAACATCACCGATTGTAGAGAGAGATAAGCCATGTCACTAGTTCCCTCTTATGGCCCTTGGGATCAGTGCTAGCCAATCAGCAGAAAGTATGATGCAATACATTTACTTTTAAAGTTATGCATTACAGTTTTTATTGCAATCATACAGCAGTAGTTTATATATTGCCAACCCAACCAGTTAGGCATCAGACATATACCTAGCAATTAGGATCTAACTATCATCTAACAATCAATCATCTATTATCTATCTATTTATGTATATGGGCAATGTATAAGACCATTAATAAATAATAACAGCAGTTGGAATTTAAGAAGACCTGCTATGCTTTTCTTTTGACTACATTCTCTTTTCTTCTTGAACTCAGCAATGATTTTTAGGGCCCTCCAGAAGAAGTTGACTTTAAACCTACAAGGAACAATGGCCCAGGCTAAACTGAAGATAGGAAGTTGAGGGGACAAGAGAGAAAAAAACAGAAGCATTGTAGTGATTGCTGGGGTTTTTTTGGTGTGTTTTCAATTATGAAACAAAAGAAATGTGTATGGGCCAGAAAGAGACCACAGACATGATAGAGCAGCTGCCAATATTTGTAAAGTATACAGATAATTGTCCCTTCCTGTCATCTATATAGCGATAAATGATACTATGAGAATATTAAGATTTTGAGTGTTGCTTTCATTCTTCTAGTCCATGGAAAAGACAAAGATTTTGGCTGGGAAATTCTGTCGAGGGAAGATATTTGGCTGCTGAAACTACATCTTCTGTTTTCTGGATGAGAGATTTCTGTCACAAAATGGATTATATGTTAGAAGAACTGAAAGGAATTTGTTGGCCTAAAGCAGGATGAACTTGATCAGGGCAACAGAAAAATGTGGACTTAGACATGAAAACTCTGTATTAAGGACCTCCAAAAGAAGAAGAAGAAGAAGAAGGAGAAGGAGAAGAAGGAGAAGGAGAAGGAGAAGGAGAAGAAAAGTCTTCTAGAAGGTGAAACTGGTGCTATAATGGGCTTTTAATCACTCAATTAAGGCATAGGAAGAACATTAATTAATTATGATAGCCTTCATTGTATATACTAATATTTAGAATAGGGATTACAAGCAAGATCAGCTTAAAACCTTAATAGATAAAGGCAAATATGATTTAATAGCTGCAATAGGTATCTGATGGGATAATTTATTTGATTGGAATACGGCAATTAGAAGATACAAAGTTGTCAAGAAAAAAAGAAGTGTCAGCTGCTGATCCATGAAGAAAAATCTGGATGATGTTTTTCAAAAGCAAGATGTAGATCTTTCAAGCAAGTATGAATTATCAACCTTGCTAAGCATGGTGTTGAGGAAATCATACCTTTCTTCTTTATAGGATGGAATGAGCAATGAGTGTAGTGAGCTGAGGCAGTGAGGAAGATACTTCAGATGCAGATGGGCATTTTTGCTGTACCTGTTGGGACATGTATATCTGCACTTTCTTATATTCAGTGTAGCTTTTAGTGGAACCACAAAGCAGCTGTGGAAGGTATGCATTGTTAATTATCCTAGGAAATTGGATTTATAGTTCTTAGTATAGTCGTTTTAAGAATTTGTATACATTTGTATAAATTTGCCTCCTCGCACATTCCAAAGCACCATTTTGTCTTCTGTTCCAACAATAGAGCAGAGCTCTAATTATATATAATTACACTCTAGGCACAGTAGTACTAAAAACGGCTAGTAGAAGGGGAAAATAGTAACCTGTCTCATCCCTTAGATGGCTATAAAATATTTAATGTAATTAATTATCCATTGTAAGATAGACAGACAGACTGTCTACACATTTTTAACAGATATGAAAAGATTTCTGAAGAAATAGGGGACTATAAAAAGTGAACAACCATAATAACAACTATAAGCCAGAGATCTAAGGGTAGAACAAAAGGTAGTATTTAACTCAGCAGAACCCTTCCCTCCCTTCCACCTTTCCTCCTCCCCTATCTCCCTCCTTTTCCTTCCTTCCTTCCTTCCTTCCTTCCTTCCTTCCTTCCTTCCTTCCTTCCTTCCTTCCTTCCTCCCTCCCTCCCTCCCTTCCTTCCTTCCTCCCTCCCTCCCTCCCTCCCTGCCTCCCTCCCTTTCCATAAGGGCTAAACATGGTAGATATCCATAGACAAAAGTATATAAAATGAGTTCATCAAGACACTGTATCGTGCTTTCAAACTGTGGCAAAGTAAGTGCCTTTTTACCACCTGTTACTTTTTATTAGGTAACTATTTTATTATGTAAATATTCATTTACAGTGCCATCTGAACAAAGAGAAATTACTTCACTGTATATTGACATTGCCAGGCCTCTTTGTGCGCCAGTGTCCCACTTCTCCCCCCTGCAACCCAAAAAAATGGCATACAGAAAATTTTGGCATCAATTCATCCAATCTCTTCACATTCCTGTTTGTGAGAAATATACAACAAATGTTGTAAATTAGCATACATATGTTTCTTATATCTATTTCTCATTAATCTTGAGAGGAAATGAAGCAGTGATATGCAACTGGAAAAAAATATAGTTGTACTAAATATAGAGCATAATCCTGATGCTTAAAACGTTGTCACATTTCGTTCAATACCCTATGCTCTTTTCTTTCTACATATTTCTGAGTTTAGAAAAAGCTATGGAGGTAATACACAGATACAAATATGATTATAGTATTCATACAAAATTGCAGCCATGTTCAAGATATTATTGGAAGTAGAATTGCAAGGGAAATCCACTATTAACTCTATTGAGGATGGATCTATGTAACCTTTGCTGAACAAACTTTATTAAAACCTAACAGTTACAATCTAGTCTACAGTGTGGAATATACAGACATCCTTATAAGCAATGATTTTCAATAAGTAGAGCAAAAAGCATTGTCAGGACCAGGTAAATAGTTGAGCTTTCTAAGAAAAAAGACAAAATTTGGAACGGACATAGACATAGATTTAGAAATGGTCCTGATACATGGAAGATGTTTCAAAGCTTGACTGATCTCAGGTGTTGTTGTTAGTTGCGAAGTTGTGTCCGACCCATCGTGACCCCATGGACAACGTTACTCCAGGCCTTCCTGTCCTCTACCATCTTCTGGAGTCCATTTAGGCTCACGCCGACTGCTTCAGTGACTCCATCCAGCCACCTCATTCTCTTTCGTCCCCTTTTTCTCTTGCCCTCAACCTTTCCCAGCATTAGGCTCTTCTCCAGTGAGTCCTTCCTTCTCATTAGGTGGCCAAAGTATTTGAGTCTTAGCTTCAGGATCTGACCTTCTAAAGAGCAGTCAGGGTTGAGGGTCAGGATATCAGGTAGAAACATTTATTCTACAAGCTCTCAGTCTGCACCTTTGCCCTTTAGTGTTCAATGTAAAGATGGTGACGATCTTTTGGGTATGATATCACTGTTGAGATTTACAGGAACAAGGGCAGAAACAGAGCTACACATTGCCACTAATGCTATAACCATGGATTCAGGTGTGCCTTGGATTCCTTGCATTCAGGTCTGCCAGATGCTGCATGCTTTCTTCATGTTGTCTTTCAGGGATGAATCATGTTTAAAATTTGCTAGATTTGCTATATGTAGGAAGACAATATGCATCCTGAATTCCCATCCTTCCCCACATGGTTTTCCAGATTTAGTTTTTATAGTAGCTTCTTGTTTTTTGTAAAGATTCCTTGATCAGTCACATTTCTTGGCACCCCATTATTCTTAATGTAATCCACAAGCTGGCCTGATTTCCACCATAAAAGTTTATCCTTAGCTATCATAGGTACTTCTGAAATCCACTTTCATCTTTTCCACTCTGAGATTTTGGAAATACATTTCTACTTTGTTTTTTTTTATTTTGGGATCTTTCTATACCACTTCTGATTCACTTTTGCATGTTAAGCCTACTAAATCTGTTAATAATATTGTATTATATCCTGACTATCCACAAACTCAAATTTACGTTTTTTAATTTTCTAAGTTTATCCCACATATGTGATACCAATCATTCATAGGCTGCTCCATGGTTTGTACCTGGAAGTGTTCTGGATGGTTGGATTGCACTTTTTGGCTTCTGTTTCCCGTTAAGTAGTTAATTTGATTCTGATGTTCATCAGGTGAATTCCAAGTCCAGATTATATATGTTGCTTGAAGAAAAAGTTGCCAACAAATAATTCTATTCGCAAAACTGAATTAAGCTGAAAATCCAGAAGAGCCAAATAATCCTTTTATGTTGCTCCCAATTACTAATTAAAGGACAGAAGAAAGTAGTGCCTTGGTGATCCTTTCCTTTCCAAAGATACGATAGGGCCAAACAGGATAACTACAGTGTTCAATTAAAGTTCCCACCCTTGGAGGTGCTTTGTGTATGTTGAAGTTCTTCCAGGCTTGTGAAGACTGCAAGCAATCTGAAATATATCCAGTGTTAAACCATTTAAGCAATCTGAAATATATCCAGTGTTAAAGCATTTGTGCTTGTCCTGGAGAGAAATGTGAAAGCAATGGTCTGAAGAAATTTGAAGCCTCCTGAATTGCTTTGTAGAAATAAATTGGCAGTTGGAATTAGGTCACCTCCAGGGTTTGAATGATTTCCCCAAAGTGAACCCATGTCAGTTCACAAAAGTTTATATTATACAATACAGCTTATTCCTGGCAAATAGTATCCTCTGGCAGGACAAATCTGATTAAACTTAACTTCTCTTCTCTTCTCTTCTCTTCTCTTCTCTTCTCTTCTCTTCTCTTCTCTTCTCTTCTCTTCTCTTCTCTTCTCTTCCCTTCCCTTCCCCTCCCCTCCCCTCCTCTCCCCTGCCCAGAAGTTATTGAAATCTACAGAATTCAATTTTCAGAATCCAATTTTTGAATAATAGAAGAAGGGCCTATTTTCGGGAATGGAAAAACTGAACTAATTTTTAGTATACATTTTTTATTAAAAGTACTACAAAGATCATTAATAAGAGAGGAAAGAAAGAAAGAAAGAAAGAAAGAAAGAAAGAAAGAAAGAAAGAAAGAAAGAAAGAAAGAAAGAAAGAAAGAAAGAAAGAAAGAAAGAAGAAAGAAAGAAAGATGATTTTTTGCAATAATCAAAACTAAAAATCATAATTGCATTTTTTTCTATTGTATATCAGGGTTTCCAGTCAACCATAAATGTAGATATTGATTTTTTTTCCTAATCAAAGAAGTTAAGTTAGTCATCTCCACAATTTCTATTTTCTTTATCAATCATTCCTCCATTATAGGTAGTACAATATTGAACCTTGAACCTTTCTCATTTTGAACATATAATAGTCTCACTGCAGTTGTCAGATATAAAAATAAACTCCTGTGACTTTTTACTAGTTTACTAGTTAGTCCCAAAAGAGAAAAAGTAACTACTTTATTATCTGCCAATCCATTCTGTTTTTAAATTATCATAAAATTACCATTTTAAATTAAATATAATTAGTCAAACTGTCAGTAGCTATGAAAATAAATACAGTGTACTCTGTACCTCATGAAAGCCCTGTAGACTTACAACATTGGTTCTTGATCAAAACTTGCCAGGGACACGAATGCTTCCGCTAATCTATGCCAAACTATCTTGGACAGCAAGATCTTGCCTGGAGCATCCTTCTGGTGGCATTTAAAACACCTGGTGCCCCATGATGAGTGAAAGAAAAGATTTTTTTATTCTGTTTATAACTACATATATATATACCAGAACTGGGTACTTTTATTGCTAAGGGCAGAATACTATGACATCATGTTCAAAAGTAATCCAACCAATAAATGAATAGTTCAAGCAAGTTGTAAATTAATAATTTAAGCAAGCAGTAACTTTCATGGAGGAACTTTTTCATAGTGTGCTTTATATCAGAGGTCTCCAACCTTTCCGGGATCACTAGCGGCCCTGTTCATGCATGCAACATGCACTGGTGCCGTGCGCATGCATGAACAGCCACAAACCCTCTGCTGCAGCTAGTGGCCCATTCACACATGGGCAAATGGGCCACAGACACTCACCCAGCACTAGCATCCCCATTTGCACCCGCACACATGCAAAAACAGGACCACAGGCCCTTGTGTGAGTGGGGGGAATTCACACCCACACATGCACGCACTGACCAGCCATTTCCACAGCCCACTGGCCAAGAGCCCACAGCCCGGTCCCAGGCCATGACCCTTAGGTTGGGGACTCCTGTACTAAGGAATTTTAAACCTTGTAAGACGTTATGACAAGTGCCTCAATTTGAATGGCGATTATGTTGAAAAGTAATGTAATGTTGTAGTTTGCTAATGGGTATAATAAAAGTTCTGTATCTGCGAGTGTCTGTCATTGATAACCAAATGGAGGTTTATTTCTGAATTGCCCTCATATAATGAAAGTATTGTATGCACTGATTTAGTTTAAATCTCACTGTACATTGTCAATGTCACATATTCATATTTGAAGTACACTTGAACAGAAGTAATTGAAGTCACTGTAAAGCTCAATTGGCTTTCACATTTAAATGTAAGTTTTCTTTTTATTCTGTTTGTATGATTTCTTGTACCTGTTAGTTAATTAATTTGTGTTGGATAATATATTTGGATAATAATTTAGATAATAAATGATCGTTCATTTCTTCTGAGACATTACACTGACACAATGAAACAGTCAGTTTGAAGGCAGCTATGGATTGCTGGGTTACCATAATTTCCTTGGTGTTGGAAACTTTATTTTTGGTTTAGTTGCACTATATTTGTTTTTTGTTTTTTTTGTATGGTGATGGTTATATCACTCTATATGCCACTGGAAGGTATTCTAGACAGTTGAGATGATACAACCCAAAGCTAGTTTAACAGCTCCCTTTGTAAAGAGAAAATTTCAGCAGTGAAATTGACTTATGTCCCATGAGTTTCCTCTTTTTTCTTCAGAGAAAACAAGGAATGAGCATTTTCTTTTCATATTCTATTATTCTTTTCAGGGTCTCTCTCACTCTCTCTGTGTGTATGTGTGTGTGGTTTGTGTGAATGAGCATTTTTGTTGCTGGATTTGCAAAAATGTCAATGTTAATAGAATTTTTGCTTTCAAAAATGAAAAATCCCTGAAAAATGCACCATGTTAAGTTGTGGACAAGCAACAAGTACTTTTAAAACAAGGTTAAGATTAATAAATCTTCATCATAGAATATATGTGTAAGAGAAGATAAATAATAACAAACATCTGGAAGAAAATATTATTAATTGCCTACATTAAGAAATCAGGCATAGAAAACTTCCAGTTGAAAGACCTTGAAAATGTAAATAATAATAATAATAATAATAATAATAATAATAATAATAATAATAATAATAATAATAATAATAATAATAACAACAATAATAATAATAATAATTAATAATTAATAATAATAATAATAATAATAATAATAATAATAATAATAATAATAATAATAATAATAAGAAGAAGAAGAAGAAGAAGAAGAAGAAGAAGAAGAAGAAGAAGAAGAAGAAGAAGAAGAAGAAGAAGTTGGAAGGGAACTTGGAGGTCATCTAGTCCAACCACCTGCTCAGGCAGGAAATCCTATACCATTTCAGAGAAATGGCTGGCCAGTCTCTTCTTAAAAACTTTCAGTGTTGGAGCATTCACCGCTTCTGGAGGCAGGTTGTTCCACTGGTTAATTGTTCTAACTGTCAGGAAATTTCTCCTTAGTTCTAGGTTGCTTCTCTCTTTGGTTAGTTTCCATCCATTGCTTCTTGTCCCGCCTTCAGGTGCTTTTGAAAATAGCTTGACTCCCTCTTCTTTGTGGCATTTTTAAGTTGTAATAAAAACTTCAACGTGAATACCAAACTTACCTATTAAGGCAGTCAATAAAGTGTACAGAAATTTTAGCAATTGTACTCTTTGTGAAGCATATTTTTTTGTAAAATCCACACACATTTATTCATGTTTTTTTGCTATAAAATGTTTATAAAGCATTAAAGCTGATGGAAGCAAAGCTATGTATTGATTTTGGACATATAATATAATTAATTGTATAACTGTTGAGCAAATATGTCCTGTCTTAGTCCCATCTCCTTTACTTTTGCTCATTGTAGAATAGACTATTGTCATGGATTAGCCTGTATATTATAAACTGTAGCATGTTATCCAATTCATGTTTTATGAAGCTTAGCAACTTGTTAAAGTATATTATCATTTTACCCACGGATCTAATTTGGCGATAACAGTTCTACTGTATTTCTCATGAGATATTTAAAGGAAGCTGTCCTTGAAAATTAAGGACTGTTATATTTTGATTAACTTTGGTATACTTTTAAACTGTGGTGGTGTTGCTCAACCCTTTTAGTGGTTAAGCTCTATTAATAAACAATATTGATACTTTTGTTTTAATAAGATCTACTTTATTACAGAATTTTGTCCATCATTAGTGTGAAAGGGACGCGGTGGCTCAGTGGGTTAGGACGCTGAGCTTGTCGATCAGAAGGTCGGCAGTTTGGCGGGTCAAATCCCGAGTGCCGCGTAGCAGAGTGAGCGCCTGTTACTCGTCCCAGCTTCTGCCAACCTAGCAGTTCGAAAGCACGTAAAAATGCAAGTAGAAAAATAGGGACCACTACGGTGGGAAGGTAACAGCGTTCCGTGTGCCTTTGGCGTCTAGTCATGCCGGCCACATGACCACGGAGATATCCTCGGATATCTTCGGCTTTGAAACGGAGATGAGCACCAGCCCCTAGAGTCAGAAACAACTAGCACACATGTGCGGGGGAACCTTTACCTTTACCTAGCGTAAAATACCTTTACCTAGCGTAAAATATTGAATCTATCATAATTTTTCCAGGAATCCATATAAACATATACTACAGATTCTGGCTTTAGCATCATTTACTTCTTTTACTATTTTTGCTGGTGATTTACCATATTTTTAGTACAAAATAAATAAAATAAAAATGTTTTATTCTTTTCAAAAAGATAAGAAAAAATAAGTGTGCATGAATTTACATCATTCACAATTAAAGGAGTCTTACATATATATTCATATCATACTGCGCAATCTATTTATATTTAGGTACGTGTAGATTTAATAAGTAAAAATGGGGGAAATATAAATTTAAACACACAATTATTCTTCTGACTCATATTCTCATATCAAGACCACATGTAACACCTTTGCTCCATGAAGTGCACTGGATCCAGCTTGCTTCCAGGTTCACTTCAAAGTGTTGGTTATCACCTGTAAAACCTTATATGTCATACAGGAAGGCTACGTAAGGAACCAACTTCACATCAGCCTATGCCACTTGATCAGGCAGGGAATGTATACTGAGGGTATACCCATCAGTCTGTATAATAACATGGCTACTTTTTCCTTTGTTCAATTATTTGGATCATATTTCATAACATTTCTGCTCCTTTTATAATAAAAACACTTGTATGATACCTAAAGTAGAGATCTGAATGGGAGGAACATCAACAAATAGTTAACCTTTGTGGGTACAGCATGATTGTCTATACAGAGGAATTGACAAATGCTTCCACAAAAGGTAAAACTCTGTATTTTTTTTCTGTCCGTCCATATAATTAGAATGTTTAAAACACTTTTCCCATTGGAAAAATGGCATCTGATCATAATAGTGGAAAGATACTTTAATATGTGTTACATTTGTATGTCATGTTATGCTTACAATTAATAAAACGGAAAAGTGAAATCAAGGAATACATTGTGCACTAAAAATAAAATTTACTTTGGGCCTTTAGAGGGGGAGAGTAAAACCATTTCTGAAAAAAAAACCTTGCCAAAAAAACTGTAGGAACAAGTTCAGGCAGTAGCCAGGAGTTGACACTGACTTGAAAGCACATACACACATGAAAGGAAAGGGGCAATGCCGAAACTATTTTTTCCAATTCCATCTCTTCAGGGTTTTTTAGCTGTGTAAATCCTTTTTCTATAGTGATTATGCCTTTTGGCTCCTCAGTGAGTTCTTTCTATATCAATCGTGTTTGTAAGGTTTCTAAGGGTTTTGAGTTTGGCCTCAAAACATTACAAGTATAGTTTTTATTCATGATAATCTGTTACTTCTTTCTGTCTCCAAGTTGAACCACAACTACAAAAAGAATATACAAAACAGAATATTTGTTTTTTAAAAAAGCACAAAGGAAAATATTTCAAGATTTATAAAATATGTGTTGTTTACTTACATCTCTTTTTTCTGATCTTTATTTTTTTCTAATTTAGATTCTCTCTCTTTCACCACCCTTTGCTTTTAAAAAATATAAAGTACCGTAATGAAAAATTGTATGTCTGAAATAGCAGAAAATTGATTTTGTTCAAGGACCATACAGAATTCCATTCTCAGTTTTTCCAGATAGAATAAGAATAATCAGTATACAAAGACAAACTTGTTCAACATCTCAGTTGAGAAAAGGTACCTCATTCACTTTTCTGGTTACTTCTGAAGACAATTTGCAAAGACCTGAAGCAGAATCTACCCATATTAATGATATTGCACTTAAAATTGAAATGTTATCAAATTTCTACATTTTAATTTTGGTCCTCCTACATGGCTTTCCAGACTTTTCCCTTCTTATAATTTTGTCTTATTGCTTACTTCCATTGATTGCACAGAACTGATGTTCTGCTGACCTTTTGTTTTCAAATATTTATGTATCTATTGTAAGACTACCTATACCATTTATAACACACATGAAAATTCATCATGCAGTACTATTTTTACAATGATATATACCAGAACTTTAAAAACTGATTTTAAAGGTCTTCATATATGTTTAATTCTTCCAAACTTCTTGTTTTATAATGTCAGTAATATTTTAAAGTATACTGGTGTCTACCACGTAGCATGCTTTTTCCTGCAAATTTTGTTAACAATTTCATATGACCATAGATTTTAAACACTGAATTATATCATCTTTAGAAAGAGTTTACTTCATTTGCTTACTTTTAATATATTCAGTCATCGGTGTTTTCTAATGAATTACAAAAGAACTTAAAACATTAAAAGTTATTTTTTTCTACAACCCAGATTTTTTTTAAAAAAAGTTTAACATGCATTTAAAATTAAATCTTCATAAAATTTTAGCAGGAATTTTCTTCACAATTATATGTATGCATTTTATTTATTTTTAAAATTTATTGGCTGCCCATCTTACCACAGGGCAACTCTAAAACTTTAACAGATTAACAGAGTTGGAAGTCGGACAAATGGCTGTCCAGTCTATTCTTTAAAACTTTCAGTATTGGAGCACCCACAACGTCTTGAGGCAAATCATTCCCTTGATTAATTGTTCTAACTGTCAGGAAATTTCTTCTTAATTCTAGGTTGGTTCTCTCCTTGATTAGTTTCCACCATTGCTTCTTGTTAATATTTTATGAGACAAATCCTACTAATTTTAATTAGTGTCAAATTTTGCATTGTTTTATTTTGGATGTCAGAAAATGTTCACACATGTAAGTGATTATTTACATCTGTTAGCGATTATTAAGTTGTTGTTGCTTATGAAAAAGAAAAGACAGTTCATAATCAAATTTATGCCATAGGTACAGGGACCATATTTGCTTGGAAAAATAAAGAGAAACTTGGAAAAATCTGAAAGAGATTCATAAGGATAAAACAAGAATATTTATCTTTATAACTTGGCTTTACAAAGGAAAATTCAAGAGCAAAAAAAGAAGAAAATAAATAATTAAAGAATCCAAACAATTTTTCTGAAATAAAGATATGACCTTTATATTAAAGGATCGGTGATCACTTTTCATCATAGCAAAAAGGTTTCCAAATGTACATTTTAGTTAAAGTAATGTGATACAGCCCAAAATACTGTCTTTCAAATATAAGCACAAAGAAATATCATTCTATAAAATGTCTATTCTTTGCATACATTTTTACAATGATTGTCCAATATAGGTCATAAAAGATTCTTGATTCTTCAGCAACATGGGAATTTGGGGATGGTGATCCTTCTGATCCTTCATATTGCTGCTGATATGATTGATGATTTGAGAAATAATTGTATCATTTTGTACAATAGCCATATCCTGTTAACTGTATGTTATGAAATATAACCAGTATGGAGAGGGAATGCAGAAGCATGTCCATGTTATTGGTAGATTTATATCTCACCTATATTTTTTTTATAACTCAAGGCAACATACACAATGCTTCAACCTCCTAGCTTCTCCACATTAACAACCTGACGCAGGTAATTTCTGAACCAACCCATGAGGGAGGCCACACCCTTGACTTGGTTTTTTTATCTGGACGGTGGTTGGATGATCTTGGTGGGGGCTCTCCATTTATTATGCCCCTGTCATGGACCGATCATCACCTCCTGCGGCTGGTCTTCCGTCTTGCCACCCCCCACCGTGGGGATGCGGAACCAACTAGATGGTACCGCCCCAGATGCTTAATGGACCCTCTCGGGTTCCAGGCAGCGCTGGGATCCCCACCTGCCTCCGTCGCTCACAGCTCGGCGGATGCCTTAGTGGAAGCCTGGGAAAGGGCAGCCACTGAGGCACTGGACCGAGTTGTACCCCTGCGGCCCCTGACCCGGTGCAGATCCCATCGAGCTCCATGGTTCTCTGCGGAGCTCCGGGAGATGAAGCATCGGAAACGGGGCCTAGAGAGCTGCTGGAGGTCCAGCCGATCCGAATCCAACCGGTTGCGGTTAAGAACCTATATTAGGTCTTATCTCGCAGCGATGAGGGCAGCGAGGTGCAATTACTTCTCTGCCCTCATCGCGTCCGCAGATAATCGCCCGGCCGCCCTGTTTAGGGTGACTCGCTCCCTCCTTAATCAGGAGGTGAGGGAGGATCCCTTGCAGGGTTGTGCCGAGGAGTTTGGTCAACATCTGTCGGATAAAATCGCTCGGATTCGGACCGGTTTGGACTCCAGCTGGGCAGAGTCTGACGATCAGGACACGGGCGGTCTTGTCAATGTTATCTGGGAGGAGTTTGATTCTGTGACCCCTGATGAAGTGGACAGGATTATGGGGAGGTTGAGCTCCACCACATGTTTATTGGATCCGTGCCCTTCCTGGCTGGTTTATGCAGCCAGGGAGAGGACACGAGGCTGGTTCCAGGCGGTGATATCTGCTTCTTTGAGTGAGGGTAATTTCCCCACCATCTTGAAGGAGGCGGTGGTGAGACCTCTCTTCAAGAAGCCTGCCTTGGACCCAGCTGTCTTGAACAACTTTTGTCCAGTCTCCAACCTTCGCTTTCTTGCGAAGGTTGTTGAGAGTGTGGTGGCGCATCAGCTCCCTCTGGTCCTGGATGAAGTGGATTATCTGGACCCGTACCAATCGGGTTTCAGGCCCGGGTACAGCACGGAGACGGCATTGGTCGCTCTGGTGAATGATCTCTGGAGGGCCCGGGATAGGGGATATTCCTCTGTCCTGGTCCTATTAGACCTCTCGGCGGCTTTCGATACCATCGACCATGGTATCCTGCTGCGACGTCTCAGGGGATTGGGAGTGGGAGGCACGGTTCTTCGGTGGTTCTCCTCCTATCTCCTGGGATGTTCGCAGTCGGTGTTGGCAGGGGGGCAGAGATCGGCCCCTAGGTCTCTCGTTTGTGGAGTTCCTCAGGGTTCGGTTCTCTCGCCTCTCCTGTTCAACATCTACATGAAACTGCTGGGTGAGATCATTTGTGGTTTTGGAGTTGGGTATTATCAATATGCTGATGATACCCAACTTTTCATTTCGACCCCAAACCACCCCAGTGATGCCCTCGCTGTGATGTCCCGTTGCCTGGAGGCGGTTCGGGTCTGGATGGGGAGGAACAGACTTCAACTCAACCCTGACAAGACTGAGTGGCTGTACATTCCGGCATCCCGGGACATTCAAAACGTTCCATCACTTTCTATGGGGGGTGAGTCTTTACCCCCCGTATATAGGGCTCGCAACTTGGGAGTCCTCCTGGATGCACGGCTTACCTTGGAAGATCATGTAGTAGCCGTGGCCAGGGGGGCTTTCGCACAGGTTCGCCTGGTGCGGCAGTTGCGGCCCTATCTAGACCGGGATGCCCTGTGTACAGTCACTCATGCGCTCGTGACCTCTCGTCTTGACTATTGCAATGCTCTCTGTTAGGCATATGGTGCTAGCCTACAATGTTGGGTTGAAAATATATTAACCATAATGCTATGTCTTTAAGTTGTTAATTGGCCAATGGGTGTGTAAGTGTTCTCATGGCCATAAGAGGAAGCTAGGAACGTAGCTTCTCTCTCTCTCTGATTTCACTGATCTCTACTGTTACTGTTTTTGCTCTGCTGTTGGTTTACTACTGTTGTAACCTGAACTGTGTATTGACCTCTGGACTGGTAAGAAGACTTTGTAGCTTGGACTGTTTCTATTGTTTATGACTTGGACTGTTTATTTTTTGACTGTGCATTTTTGTTCTTACACCACCTCAAAAGTAAAATACTTTTTGTTTTTATAACTCAGTGTATTCTTGTGTGTTACTCTTACTGCTCTCAGTACCCTTCCTTGTCTGTGCAACTCTTTGGTAGCACAAGGAGACCTCTGCACAAACAAATTCCTTAACACTCTCTAAATGGGGCTTCCCTTGAAGACCACTCGGAGGCTCCAACTGGTACAGAATGCGGCCGCGAGAGTTGTCTTGGGAGTTTCCCGGTACTCCCATGTTACACCTTTGCTCCGCGAGCTGCATTGGTTACCAGTTGTCTTCCGGGTGAGGTTCAAGGTCTTAGTGATGGTTTTTAAGTCCTTACATGGCATGGGTCCGGAATACCTCGGGGACCACCTGCTGCCGGCGTTGACTCCCCTCTGCCCCATGCGTTCCCACAGAGAGGGCCTCCTCAGGGTGCCTCCAGTCAGAGAATGTCGGCTGGTGGCCCCCAGGGGGAGGGCCTTCTCTGTGGGCGCTCCGGCTTTGTGGAATCAGCTGCCGGTTGAGCTCCGGATGGCACCGGATCTCCGATCCTTCCGGCGCGGGTTAAAGACCCATTAATTTGAACAAGCTGGTCTGGCCTGATGGGGAATTACTTAGGGTTTTAATATCTATATATATTTTTATTGTTTTTATTGTGGGCAATAATTTAATTCCTTTTTAACTTTTGTACTTTTGTAGTTTTAAGATATGCCCTGTTCACCGCCCTGAGTCCTTCGGGAGAAGGGCGGTATAAAAATTTAATTAAATAAATAAATAAATAAATAAACCCTTGGAGATGGATTGGTTGACACTGACTCTGACTCGACCATCCAGGTTCTGTGATCAAGTGAGGATTAGAACTCACATTTTGCCAGTTTCTAATCCAGGACCTTAACCATTAACAACCAACAAACTATTAACAACAAGAACAAAAAAATGGAACAAGTGAAAAATGGACTAATAGACCTAGTTTGGCATTGGCCTTTTCAGAATACTTTTTTTCACTTCCCAGTATAGTTCACAACACGAACCTACTACCTAATTAGTAGCCAAGTTTCACCTTCCATAGCTTAAATGTCATTTATGTAATACAATCTGCTGTGGTATTCTCTTACAAGCACATTTTAAAAACCACTTTAATAATTATATAAACCTGATACTAAGTGTAGTGTTTGTTCTGTAAATAATTTTGTCTGAAATGAGTGATAACCAAATGCCTTGTAGGAATTGGTGGGCATATGCCTAGTTTTCAACTCCTGGAATAGTCCCTGCAGGTTTTTTTTTGTAAGGTTTTTCAGAAATGGTTTGCCATTGCCTGTTTTCTAGGACTGAAAGACTGGTTTTTTATTTATTTTATTTATTTTAATTCCATTTATATCCCGCCCTTCTCCGAAGACTCAGGGCAGCTTACAAGCTTAGCAGTAGCCTTCATTCTATGTATATGCCTGCTTATTAGGGCTTTCACACACACACCCCAAGCGGCATTATTACAAAGTCAGCTTAATTGCCCCCAACAATCTGGGTCCTCATTTTACCTACCTCAGAAGGATGGAAGGCTGAATCAACCTTGAGCCTGGTGGGATGCGAACCTGCACTAATTGCAGGCAGCTGGTGTTACTTAAGGAGGCATTAGGCCACTGCTCCACCAAGGTTCAAGGTCACCTAGATCTGCTTTGTGCTAGAACTCACAGTCTCTTAATTAGAGGAAATGCGTAAGTAAAATACTGAAGACATGTCTGTCATTCAGTGAAAGTAATAATAAAAATTCAAGTATGAAGATATAAGAAGATATTGTTGAAATCATATTTAGTAAAATTATTCACACGCTTAAAATGCCATAAAATAAATGAAGTTAACAATGTTGGGGACGTTCCTCAAATCATCTTTTTTATCTGTCACATTTATTTTCCATCAGCTTTCTGCCACTTTCAACATTATTATCAATCATTTTTTGGCTCAATGTTTTTGAAAGCTCAAAGAACCATATAAAATGGTATTGCTGTTTGACCTCTCAGAATCAAGGTTAATGGAAGCTCTTTGCTGTCAGAAAAAAGGCTTCAAGCCAAAGTAACCTGTCAAAGGCAGCCAGTCAGGAATGGTCCCAGCACAAAAATACTAGTTAATGTAACACAAAGCAGATGAAACATTTTGAAATGCTTATACTTGAGAATTTTACTTCTGATTTAAGGGTTGATTACCTAATATCACTAAATCTTAATTCTTTCCAGCATACCTGGAAATGACTTATTTTCAAAGATGAGTAATATAGTCGGTGCTTGGGAGTGATGGTTTTTAAAAACATTAGGCAAAAATGGGAAGGGAACTATAAAACATTTATCTGATAACTTTGATCATGTGTTAAAAAAGAAAGCAGCATTGACATAGTAAATTGCCCAGTAAAATAAGATGATTTGGAGGGTTCGTACTAGATTTTAGATATTTCACTTTAGGTGTAGGCCACAGGTTCCCAACATTTTGGGCACCAGGGACTGATTCCGTGGAGAGAGGTTTTTCCGTGGGCCGGAGGGTGTGTGGTTTTGTGTGCTGCTTGCATCTTGCGGATGGGACTTTGCTTGTTTGTGCAGACCAGTTGCGGCATGCTGCGGCCAGGTACTGGTCCACAGACCGGGGGTTGGAGACCCCTGGGGTAGGCCATGTAGGATTTTTCAGTTATAAATCAGCTGCATTACCTGATATTAGCATGACGCTATGTTGTACCAGAGCAAATGTTTTATTTTATTTTGGCAAATTTTGTATCCTGCCCTTTCTCCTTTTGGCTTGAATATGGGTAAGAATGATTCTTAGGTTACACCCTGAGGAAAGCCTGCATTATTTATCAGGTTGCAAACTGTTATAGAAAGATTTCTTCTTATGCTTACATTACTTTACTTTGGTTTAATCTTGTGTAATCTTACTGAAGCCAATCCAATAAATACAGCCCAATGCCAGCTTCCTTATATTGCTCATAATTGTATCCCATTGCTTATATGATACCAGCTGTCCTAGCTATTGTTTCAGCCACCCATATCTCAAGATGCCAGAAGTTATACCTAAGATTCTATTCATAAAATATATGCTCCATCAAATAAATTCTGCTCTAAAGGTATTATACTATTGTGTTCCCCCTTTAGAAATGATGCTCAGGGTAGCAACTGTACTTGCTGTTGATTTGAGCCTAAGAGGTCTTGCACCATCTTTTTTACACCACAGCTGAAGAATATGTGTGGCTTATATCTTGTTCATTATGCAAGTCTTTCTCCAGTTCCTGCAACTTCCCTAGCAATCCCAAAGGAAGATGCCACGAAGAAACTCTTCCCATGGGATTTTTAAGAACTGGAACTAACCTGGGAGACTGTAGAGGCATGAATAAATTCATAGTAGAAAAGTGCATCAACAATGGCTGAAACTTCCACAACTTTTAAGGAAGTTAGTAAACGTTCATCAGATAAATCAAGCATTCTTCATTGCTGCCATTCCATAAAAGCAATATTTTGCATTAGTTATGTTCTAGTGTTGACCCCTAAAGTATTTGACTATCCCAAGTTGTTGGGAAGCATACTTTAGGATTGCTAACTCCACAAACAAGAAGTGATTGATAGATTGTACTCCTAGCATGCCCACGAGATAACGTTACTAATTGTCAGATCAATGTAGGTCCATCTTCCACACACTGTGAAAACTGGCTTGCAACTTTCTAGGACTTCATCACTATTATGTCGTGGGCTCTGATGAGCAGGAATGAAGACACACAGCTGAGTACAGAGAAACTCATTCTTTCATTAAGCTGGAACTGTACTGAGAACTTGGGTGCACCCCGCCCCAATATATAGCCAGACCCTCTGGTAGCAACCAATCGGATTAAACCCATGCTTGCCACCCAAAGTTGACCAATTACAGGACTGGAGACGTCCTGTCTGGGTTGCTGGAGAACCGTTAGTTCTCCAGCAATGCACATGGTGAGATACCACAAGCCCAATTACAATCACCTTACTGAAGATACCAGAAACCATTTACATGGAAGACATGTGCTGAATGAATAGAATGGCCTGACATCTGGCACACTAGATTGCCCCAAAGTTCCTGATTGCACAAAGAATGGTACACAGTCTTGGGATCCATGAGATTGCTAGGCATGCCATCTCTGCCTCTGAACTATAATTCCTAAGCAGCACTAAAACAATACCAACAAAATCTAAAATTAATAATCAGTCACCAGAATTTATAATTATTTGTTCATTATTTGATTGGAGTGGAAAAATAATTATTTTTTATACATTTACATGCTCCCTAAATTAAATGTAGGATATCTGTGATCTTCCAATATTGCTCACCCTAACTCCCAGAATATTTCATTATTGGTCATCCCAAGGCTTACAAGTTTCCCCAATTACCATAAGAAAATCTCATTGTCTATCTAAAAAGAACCCCAACCAATTACTTTTTTTTTCTGGAAATGAGGCATATGGAAAATCATATCACTGTTGCAAACTAATTGCCAGGACTTCATTTTTTTTTAAAAAAAAGAACAGATTGATCATAATGCCAAACTGCACCTGTTTGGCTTTAGATAGGCAGCTACTGCCTGGTCAGCAGCTCCTAGATTTTCAGTGCCCTGGGGAATCCTGGTGTCTGAAAGGCAAAATGTAAAATTAAGCAATTATTAACAGCAATCATTTATCATGACAAAGCCATACATCTCTGCCTTCTGCTGGAGACAGAAATCAGACAATGCAATAGTTGATTGTCTTTATTGCAAAGTCATAACTGTAGGCCACGTCGATTAAATGCTGATCTGAGAGAAGGTTGTGCCTAAAAGTGGGAGACTAGAATACAATAGCTGTATTTACTCTTTGCATTCATGTTCCCTAATACTGGTTCGGCTTTCTGCGGCTTATTCAATATAGGCCTCTCCCGCAGTCTCATTTATGTTTTCGTTTTTTTGATGGCGAGTCTGAGTAAAGCTGCTATGCATCATAGATGTTTAGCAGGGAATGGGAGTTAATATTTGTCTTAGGAAAGAAATCCCTTTTTGATTACATTTTCTTATACAGCACTAACACCAGGGCTTTTTTTGTCATAGAACACTCAGAATGGAGTTCCGGCACCTTTTTTGGATGGAACCTTGTAAGGTAGGCAAGGCAGGTTGTATGACATGTGTGAGTTCCGGCACCTTTTTCTTTTACAAAAAAAGCACTGACTAACACCTTATGTGGCACTTTATACAACAAGAAATATAGTTTCTTGCTTTGAGGCTAAGTTACTCTCCAGCTGTCCCTTCAATTCAGACAATTCCTATGAAGAGCCATTTTTACTAGTTTCAGGTGCTCTCTGTATATTTCCACTTCATAAAATAACAGAATAATACATTTTCCTAGTTTGTTGCATAGAAATGTACTACTGACTAAGACTGCATCTCATCTTTTTTTTGGTGTTCTATGACATTCTTGTCTAAAATGCCTGTAACTGGCTGTATCATAAAAAGGTTTCGGGGAGATGGGTAATATCTGTAGTACTTGAATTTCTGTTGGTTTTGTCTTACTTCAGCCTGATATATTTCTGCTTTTCAAATCAGACAAGCCATATAAAATAATAATTGCTGCAAGAAGATCGCATCCCAAAGGTGCTTTTGCAGGAGGCAACTGGATGTTCTTGTTTTTCTTTGAAGAGGTTTTGCTTCTCCTCCAAGAAGCTTCTTCAGCTCTGACTGGATGGTAGGGAATAAAAGGATTTATATATTCCTTGCAGACAGATGGTCATTTGCATTCTTTTAGAGAGTTGTTGAGGCCACTTGGAGGTTTACCTATGTCCTCAGGGTCACCTGAGTAGTGCATTTTGTGCTTCAGTTTGAGATGCAGACAACACAAACTCATCCCCAATAGCCTGTGCCTGTCTGCAACAGTGAAGGGACACAGGGCAGAAAACAAAAACAGAAAATGAACAGGTTTTCTAAAACTCCTCAAATGCTTTGGGATTTTAGAAGTCAAACAGACAAGAACCTGGCATGTAACACTCCAGATTTAACAACGATTAAAAAACCCCTATTGATTAAAAAAAGACAAAAACATCTGGAGATAAAAGAGAAAGAACTGGGGGAAAAACACAAAATACAAAGATCTGGAGAAAGAAGTAGAATGACTGAGGCAAAAGAAAGCAAAGATAGTACCAGTACAAAGATAGTACTATCTAACAGGTACCTTGGTGCAATCCTAAAACATCTGGAGCACCACCAATGCCATCAATATTGACGAAATCACCATCATTCAATGGCAAAACAACATCTGCTACCCCAGGTCTTTGGGAAAGACTTGATAGGTGGACAAAAATACAAAAATTGGCTGACTAGGCAACCAACCAAAGCATATATTTTATACACTACCACAAGTAGGAAGGAAATATGAGTAGAAATAAATTTGTATTCTTGCTACCCTTTTCTTCCCTCACTCTTAGGATTAGTAAAGTTATCTCAAAATTCTTGAACTGTGTTGAATGTGCAAAGTTTTGTGGAGAATATTACATTGTAATTTTTTAACCTATCTTTTCTGTAGGTGCTCAGCAACCTGGAGGCTACCAATATTTTCTTCTGCCCACAGCCATACAGATAGTTTGGGTTAAGAGAAGTGAGTGCCTCAAAGCTACCCTAGTGGGTTTCCATACCTGAGGATAGAGTTGCTAGTTACATTTTATATATCAGTCCAGTTTTCCATTTTCTACACCATTCTGGCTTAACTCTTATACAAATAATATTTAAACTGTCTTGGTTAGACATTATGAGTTTTGTATAGACTAAGAATGCTACTCTCTCACCTTAAAATTGAGGCAATAGACAATTTTAACTATCTCTGACTCTGTTCACTGTAGAATATCTCATTGGACAATAAAGATATTGCCAGTCTAATTTACTGTATCATGTCTTGTTCTCTGGCATGGTGGAATTGTGCTATTTCCTGGGTGCTTCCAATCATAATTCATAAAGTGCTAACACTGCCCCAGTGGTGAGTCATTTAATTGCAATGATAATTAGACCTGTGCAAGTCAACCCTTCATATTTTGTACAATGAAGGTGACAACATTTTTCTCATCAAAGAATTTGGCATTATTTCAGTCTCCATTGCCACGCACCAGCACGTAACTTATTCTGCATGTGTTTTCCGATAATGTAAACACATGGCAATTATTTTTGGTCTTAAAAAATCTTTTGTGCATGAGGATGGATTTCTGAAATGAAGAAAATTGGAGGGAAGCTAAACCTTCAAATGCTGTGATCCTAATCCAAATCATGATCCTTTCACTATACAGTTTGTAAACCAACTAGCAAAGAATAAACGTCGGAGACATAAAAGACCAGTTGCATGGTCTGCTGTAGGCCACTCCAAAGCAAAGTAGGTTTTTTTCCACTAAAGTTATATAAATATGATTTGCTTTATCACCTTGAATCCTCTCAGTGAAACAGTTTTCATAGTCTCAAATGTCTCTGAGCCAGGGCTTAAAAATGGAAGGCTTCTGCCTCAATGTTAAATGAAATGCTCTCAGGCTGAGGGATTTCATATGATTTCATATGCCACTCTGAGGGTTCCCCCTTTAAATCTAGAGTGCTAAAAGATATGCCACCCCCTTTCTTTCAGTAATTTAAGGGCATGTTTCTTGTCAAACAACAACAAAAAAACACCATAAATTATGAGTCAGGCCTCTTTCTCATCAATTCATTGCCTTTACAAAGATTGAGTTCAAGTGCTTCTTGTTTCATCCCTTTGAACATATCTTCCAGATTTTGGCTGAGGAGAATGTGGTTTCTGAATTGGCTAAGGAAAACTAAATATATTTACTCTTTGTCCATGTCCTCCCTCCAAATGCTTTGGGCATGGCAGGCAGGAATGGAAAACAATTGTTTTGGAATGTTTGGCTCTGAGACGGTTTGGAGCCTGACCAAAGCAGCTTCCAGTCATAGAAAATAAATCATTTAACTTCAATCCCAGAGCTAAAAGAATAAGAAGAAAAACCCTCTTTAAGAGGTTCATTTCCAAAATGATGATTATAAATATTTCTTCTTGGACTTATTCAAAATGTTCTAACAAAATGCATATTGATTTTAATTTTAGATGACATCAAAATGCATCGATCTTTGGGGTAAATATTAATCTCTTCTTTGGCATAAATCAATATTTACCATGGGTCAATATATGTGGATGCCTGGTTCAACAGAATCAATAGCAGCTTAATTTGCAACAAAGTTAATTATACTGTTACAATGTTTTACATGTCATTCATACCTGAAACAGATTTCTAATATTTATTGTTTAAAATGCTTAGGCAGAGAAGATTTACTGCTTAGGGTCACAAACTCCAATGTGGATACGGACATATAAACACATTTCTGACTTTTATTTCAGTTGTGTAAATTTTTGCTGCTATGGAAAATCTTTCCTCTCCCTGCCCCTTCCAAAATAATTAGAACATTCAAAAATTTAGAAAGAGTTGGAGCTGTAAAATATCTCTTAATGACATACACATGGTTGTTTAAAATGATAGAAGTGGTTAGGCTACTCTGAGGTTGTTCTACTGGATACATTGAAATTTACTTCTCAGAAATATCCATAACATGAGGCTACATCTCTGTGCGGTCAGAATTATCTATTGATGTTTTTATATTAGATGAATGTCCATTCAGTCAAGTGCAATATAATCAACTGCACACATATATATTCACATCCTAACAGAGAGGACAAAAACAGAAATTGCTGTGCAGATTGTTTGGTCAGACTTATTTCCCTTATCTAATATAAGCAATATTAGATTCTCTCTCTCTGTCTTTCTCTCTCTCTCTCTCTCTCTCTCTCTCTCTCTCTCTCCATCCATCCATCCAGGGTGAAGAGATTTTTAAGATTGTCAATCTGAGATCCTTATACTAGTATCTTAGCATGAGCTGGAGAAGAGAAAGAATAAAATCTTTAGCCCATTCCTGAATCTCCTCCTTATAAGCAGGACTGTACAGCAGCTAGAATGAAAATAATATAGGAAAAGATGGTTTGGTATTCTGCTTGTTGCTGAAATGCAACTTTCAGCATGTCTCACTTTGAGACTGCTGGCTGGAGATGACCCATTTTTCCAGATTCTTCTGGAGGCTGGCAACATCTGTGTTTTCTGGCCCTGTTATATGAGTATAACTATTTCAACTATTTTACTTTCATATTTTATTAAAATGATACTAAGCCTTGTTCAAGCTAAGAGAAGAAATCTTCCATTTGATATTCCAATATTCTGCAGCAATTACCACAGAAGAATGGGATATACCACAATAATTTTCATCTCAGCAGGATGCCACAGTTTTTAACCTTCTTAGCATGTAAAAAATTAAAATATATAACCTTCCTCTTGCCTCTATTTCCTCTCCTTGCTTTTAATTTGAATTTTTTTCTCCTCGATGGTCCATTTTTCCCAAGTGAAAGAAACAAAAGCTTATTTTACTGGACCTTCAATTTATTTTTGCAACAGAAATATTGGCCACCACGAACTTGAAAATTCCCTTAGGGTTTTGATATGTAAAGCTTTTGCTGCATAAAGTAAATAACTAACCATCAAGTACATTTCATCCACTTATTCTTTCTATAAAATAGTTTTAAATTCAGGCATAAGGAACCTGAAGTTCTTCAAAGGTTGATGCATAGAATTTCCAGCATTATTTAACATTGGCAATGCTAACAAGAAGTCTTAGGAATTGTATTTTGATAAGATTTGTAGGTCCACAGCTTTCCTATAATTGGTTTAAATACAAAACCTAGTGGGCCCTATAAGAAAAAGTATGTATTCATAATCCAATAGATTTTGAATGTTTGATCAATGATAGCAAATGTTTCTTTAATGCAGCGCTGAGGCATTAAAGTGTGTCAAGAGTGGCTTCTGGAATAAAAATATAATACATTATAAATTAATAGACATCAGCAAGGAAGTTCTCTTTCTTTTATTAAAAAGCTGACCATTTAATTTTCATCTGTGACATATTGTCCTTCCTTCCTTCCTTCCTTCCTTCCTTCCTTCCTTCCTTCCTTCCTTCCTTCCTTCCTTCCTTCCTTCCTTCCTTCCTCCCTCCCTCCCTCCCTCCCTCCCTCCCTCCCTCTGTAACAAAGAATAAAATACTTTCTGTTTGTGTGATACTATAAAATAAAATAAATTCAGTTGTCCAAATTATTGTATCATATTGCATCATATTAGAATTGCATCATATAAATAATACTTACTGGTAATTCTTAAACAATATAGCTCTGCTTCTGAGTGTTATTACACAATCAAGATGATGCTCTATTTGAAAAATTCTGAATTCCTGCTAATGACAGATCCTTCTGCATTTCTCTCCATAATATAATGCTTCGGATGATAAATCCTCTCATTGTCCCAAGAAATTTAAAATGTGTTCTGTATTAATAAAAATGTCTCTTCCACACATAAAAGCCAAATACATTAAATTGAATTAAATAACAGAACAGATTTCTTGTTGAAAGTGGACCATATATTTTGGCCTTCTGTATCAAGTTGTTAGTAGGAAATGTTGTTTGAGAAAAGCAGTCATAAAAAGTTATATATCTCTCATCAGTCGTAGAACTTGGCCCTAAATCAGGAGCTCAGCAAAATATTCTCCCACACAATATATGTATATGTACCAATATATTTGTTAAAAAGGGATGATGATGATGTGACAGTGCCTGGAGACAGCAGAATAGAAGAGAAAGAACTGGAGAAGATAACAAAATACAAAGACCTACAAATAGAAATAGAATGACTGTGGCAAAGGCAAGAAAGGGTAGGACCAATAGTAATAGGTGCCTTGGAGGCAATCCCAAAACAACTGGAACACCACTTGGACAACATTGGCATTGACAAATTTGCCACCAGTCAATTGCAAAAGGCGGCCTTACTGGGAACAGCTTCCTCCTACGACAATATCTGTAATACCTTCAATTCAAACATCCACATTTGCCTATCCCAAGTCCTTGGGAAGGACTCAATTTGAAGACAAAAATGCCAAATCCAGTCTGAACATCTGGCTCATTGTGCAAATAATAATAATAATAATAATAATAATAATAATAATAATAATAATAATAATAATAATAATGATGATGATGATGATGATGATGATGATGATGATGATGATGATGATGGAAGGGACCTTGGAGGTCATCTACTCCAACTTCTTGGTCAGGCAGGAAATCCTATACCATTTCAGTCTCTTCTAAAAACTTCCAGTGTTGGAGCATTCACAACTTCTGGAGGCAGATTGTTCCACTGATTAATCGTTCTGTCAGAAATTTCTCCTTAGTTCTAGGTTGCTTCTTTCTTTGATTAGTTTCCATCCATTGCTTCTTGTACTGCCTTCAGGTGCTTTGGAGAATAGCTTGACTCCCTCTTCTTTGTGGCAACCCCTGAGATGTTGGAAAACTGCTATTATGTCACGCCTAATCCTTCTCTTCATTAAACTAGACATACCCTATTCCAGCAACCGTTCCTTATATGTTTTAGCCTCCAGTGCCCTAATCATCTTTGTTGCTCTTCTCTGTACTCTTAACATCTTTTTTACATAATGGTGACCAAAACTGGATGCAGTATTCCAAGCGTGGCCTTACCAAGGCATTGTAAAGTGGTATTAACACTTCATGTAATCTTGAATCTTTCTGTCTGTTAATGCAGCCTAGCACTGTGTTGGGTTTTTTTGGCAGCTGCAGCACAATGCTGGCTCATATTTAAGAGATTGTCCACTAGGACTCTGAGATTCCTCTCACACTTACTACTATTGAGCAAGGTACCACTTATACTATACTTGTGCATTTGGTTTTTCTTTCCTAAATGTAAAACCTTACTTTTTTCACCACCAACTGACCAAATAGAAAGTCAGTTAATTGGTTGGACTAGAAGACCTCCAAGGTCCCTTCCAACTCTGTTATTCTGTAATGTTCCACAGTAAAATTGACAACTACTCATGATTACTGATTCATCTGCATCTTCTGAACCAAATCTGAAATTTATCCAGTGAAACCAGATTAAAGTTCAAGTGAAGAGATTTTTACATCCTTGCCAGCTCCCAACATAGGATCACAATCCAAGCAAAGTGATATTTAGCAAGAAAGCCCAAAGCTATTTTAGAATAAATGGTTTTATGTTAAATGTAAACTAAATTTATCATGGGCATTAATCATCAAATTTCTTTTTATAGATAACCCAGTGGGGTTTCTATTGTGTAGTGGGTGCGACGCAAGAGAGATGCCAGCCGGTGTGTGAGTTCAGCTCTTTATTGGAAGGGGAAGTGAACTGAGGAATGAGGGCTACCTGGCCTCCTTATATACCTGGCCAGGTAAGCTAACAGCCAATGGGGTTGGCCCTAGGTTTCCCGCCGAAACTGTCCAGGCCAACGCCCCCTGATGGCTGTTGCTATGCAGATTCCTGCATACATAACACCCCTCCCCCCTTAGAGAAGACCCACATAACAACAACAACATGCAACTACTATAACTATGAGTATATATATATAAAAAACAGTGGTGTCCTTGTGTGAGGGTCACTTGCACACATAGTCCAACAGGTAGGCTGGTGCCCTGTGTGGACGGGTGGATCGTCTGGGTGTGCTTGGCCCCTGGGCTTGGACCGTGGGTTCCTGAGGCCTTTGTGCAGGGCTGCAAGGAGCCGGCATCAGGAAGTCCTCCTCCTCTGGTCCCTGCCCTGTGACGTCCTCAGCTGGGTTGACCCCTCCTGGAGTGTGGTCCTCTTGTTGATCGTGTGCGTTGAGTTCAGGGACGTGTGTGATGCGCTCAGGGGCGTGTGTGACGTGCTCAGGGACTCTTCCTCTGAGCTGATCGATGTGTCGCCTTATGCGTCTGTCCCCCTCCACCCCTACAATGTACAAAAGGGGTCCTGTTTTCCCGACCACTGTCCCCAGAACCCAAGGATGTCCAGCCCCATAGTTCCTTGCCCAGACCAGGTCCCCCAGGTTGAGGACCCTGTGTGTGGGTGATGATGGCAATGGTGATGGTAGTGATGCTGGTGGTGATGGTGATGATGGTGATGTTGCCCTACCGGTTTCGGCTGCTACCCGGTCTGGGTGTAGGCGGTCCAGCTTGGTGATGAGGCACCGTCCCCATTGCAGTTCTGCTGGGCTCTTGCCAGTAGCCACGCAGGGTGTTGTGTGTTGGGCTAGTAAAAATTTGGCCAGTCTGTGGTGCCAGTCCCCGCTGATGATGCGCCGGAGTGCGTCTTTGGTCGTCCTTACCATCCGTTCAGCCTGCCCGTTGGTAGATGGATGGAAAGGCACAGAGGTGGCGTGCCTAATCCAGTTCGCCTTCAAGAACACCTGGAAATCAGCAGCAGTAAACTGAGGCCCATTATCAGACACAATTACGTCGGGGAGGCCGTGTGTGGCAAAGAGAGCTCTGAGCACCTGGATTGTCCTCCCCGAGGTCATGTTGGGGACAGGGACTACCTCTAACCACTTGGAGTGACTGTCCACCACTACTAAAAATAGTTGACCCTGGAATGGCCCCGCATAGTCAATGTGAATGCGGGACCATGGCGTGTGTGTGGCCTCCCACCGGTGTACTGGTGCATGTGGCACTTCTGGCCTGGATCTCTGGCACGTATAACAGGCCTTGACCCGATCCTCAACCTCCTTATCCAACCCGGGCCACCAGAGGTAGCTCCTAGCCAGTGCCTTCATCCTGACCACCCCCGGGTGCCCTTCGTGTAAGGAGTCCAATACCCTGGCGCGTAGTGCAGGTGGAATGATGACCCTGCTACCCCAAAGGAGGTACCCTTTGTGTGTGGAGATTTCATCGCGTCTAATGAAATAGGCCTGAAACTCTGGTCCCGGGGATTTGTCCTGCCACCCTGTGCAAACCCATGAGTGCACCCTGCCCATGATGTTGTCTGTGGCTGTGTGGCTGCCAATGTCCTTGGCAAGAACTGGGCACTCAGGTAGTTCCTGCAGGGCTAGGATCTTTGTGGCTGGTGCTGGGTCTGGGTCATGTGTGTCTAGGGGGAGCCTACTTAGACCGTCTGCATGGCCCATCTCCTTCCCTGGCTTGTGTACCAGCTTGCAATTGTATGCTGCAAGGAAGATGGATCACCGGAGCATCCTGGGGGACAGAATCTGGGGGGTTTGCCTGTCTGTGGTGAACAGGCCCAGGAGTGGTTTGTGGTCCATGAAGACAGTGAACTCCCTGCCATATAAGTAATCGTGGAATTTCTTGATTCCTGCCATGATTGCCAGGGCTTCTTTGTCTATTTGGGCATAGTTTCTTTCTGCTCCAGACAGTGTCCTAGAATAGTATGCTATGGGGACTTGTGCCCCGTTGGGCTCAAGGTGGCTTAGGACAGCGCCCACACCATAAGGGGATGCATCGCAGGCGATACAAATGGGCTTGGACTCGATGAAATGGGTTACTGTGGACTTGTCCGACAGCAATGCCTTCAGGGCCTTGAAGCTCTGATCATGGGTGGCCGTCCAGGCCCATGTTGCCTGTTTTTCTAGTAGCCTGTGGAGCGGTTCAGCGATGGCTGCCTTGTGTGGGAGGAATGTATGGTAGAAATTCAGCAGACCCAGGAATGCCTGAAGCTCTGCTTTGTTCTTGGGTGTGGGTGCTAGTTTGATGGCCCTCACCTTGGATTCTGTGGGGTGGATTCCCCTGGCGTCTACTCTGAACCCCAAAAATTCTGTGGAAGGAACGCCTATGCTGCATTTTTCCTTTTTGAGTTTGAGGCCAGCTGTGCGCAGCCTTGCCAGCACTTCCCTAAGCCTCCCTGCCAGTTCCTCTGCTGATGCTCCTGCGATCAGGATGTCATCAAAATAGGGGCAGACTCCTGGAATGCCCTTGAGTGTCTTTTCCATAACCTCCTGGAAAATGCCGGGAGCAACGCTGACTCCAAACTGCAGCCTGTTCACCCGGAACGCCCCCCTATGGGTTACTATGGTTTGGATGTCAGCTGTTTCCCTAGTGACCGTGAGTTGCTGGTACGCCTGTGCAAGATCGAGCCTTGCAAAAATGGCGCCGCCTTGGAGGGAAGTGAGAACGTGGCTGACCGCGGGAACCGGGTAAGCGTGCGGGTTTAGGGCGCGGTTCACCGAGCACTTATAGTCGGCGCAGATCCTTATTTCCCCGTTTGATTTGAGGGGGGTCATGATGGGGGTTTCCCACTCCCCTCCATCTACAGGCTCTAAGATTCCCTGGGCCACCAACTTGTCTAGTTCGCGCTCGATTTTGTGTTTGAGCGCAAACGGGACTCGCCGCGGCCGGACCCTAACGGGGGAGAAGTTCGAGTTAAGCTTGAACGATATGGGGCCCCCGGTGTACTTGCCTAATGACCCGTCGAAGACGTCGGCGAACTCCCAGCAAACGGCCTCAACGGAGTCCCCCTGGATCCAATGGATCCCGGATACTGAGATTCCCAGGGCCTCAAACCAGTCCAGCCCGACCAGGCTGGCTCTGCGGCCCTCTACCACTACAATGTCCAGGTGCCCTTCGCGACCCTTAAACCCCACTGAAATGGTGGCCTCCCCCTTCACCTTGACCGGCGAATTCTGAAAATCGGTCAGGGTTAATTTAGTAGGCCGTAATTTAATCCGTTGCTTGCTCCGGCTAATTATGTGGTTAAGGGTCTCGTCCGAAATAATCGAGACCGCTGATCCGGAGTCAAGCTCCATGCTGCAAGGGACACCTTGCAAATGGATTGTTAATCTAATTTTGGGTTTGAGCAGCCGGCGGCTACCCGTGTGGTTAATGGCCAGCCGGCTCTCGACATAGCCAATTTTTGTTTTGGTGGGGGCCCCAGTACCTTCGAACGGCGGTTCCTCCGGCTGCAGCTTGTGGATCTCCTCTCGGGGGCGGCGGCTATGGCAGACGGCGGCTATGTGGCCTGTTTTCTTGCAGGCCCGGCACGTGGCGGACCGGAACTTGCAGAGGCTGCGCATGTGGTTCCCACCACACCCTGCACACCTCTGGGGAATGGCAGTGTTGCTGGGAGGCCTGGGCCTGTCTGGGCATCTGGCTCGCTGGTCGGGGGTCGACTTCCGCTGGAGGAGGTCGATGCTCAGGTCGTCCTCCTCTGTGGCCCCTTGCCGGTGGACGCTGGTTGCCTGGTTGCCGGGCCGGGTTCCCTGGCAGGCTTGGATGGCCCCGCAGGCCGCTTCGTGGGCTAGGATGGCGTCCTCGGCTTCCTGGAGAGAGACCTCCTCTCTTTCGAACAGGCGCTCCTGCAACCGCCTGTCGTGTAGGCCGCAAATCAGCCGGTCCCGTAGTCGCTCTTCCAAATTTGTGAACCTGCAAGCGACGGCAGCTTCCCGTAGGGCGGCAAGGAAGTCGGCGCCGGTCTCGTCGGGGTGCTGGTCCCTTTTCTCGAATTGTGACCGTGCGGCCACCTTGGAGCGCCGGGGCCTGAAATGTGCGTTGAGCCTGGCCACGAGGTCTCGGTACGTGACGGTGTTGATGGCCTCCTGGGGGAACAGGTTCGCGGCGACTTCCAGCAGCGCTGGTCCCCCAAGGCAGAGCAGGGCGGCCGCCTTTGCACCATCCTCCGATATCTGATTGAACCGCATGTACAGTTCAACGTGAGCCAGGTAACGGGTCCAGGTTTTGGGGCGGCGGGTCTCGAATTCGCGGGGTTGTCCGGCTCTAGCCATGGCGGCAGTTGGTCGTGGATGTGGCGCTTGGCATTGCCGGTTCGGCTGGCGGTCGTGGGGGGAAGAAGGAAAAATGCCTTTCCCTTCAGCTCGTGGAGCGTTTCCCCAGTGACTTCAGCTCTTGGTTGGCAGCAATCCCACCTTCGTCGCCACTATTGTGTAGTGGGTCCGACGCAAGAGAGACGCCAGCTGGTGTGTGAGTTCAGCTCTTTATTGGAAGGGGAAGTGAACTGAGGAATGAGGGCTACCTGGCCTCCTTATATACCTGGCCAGGTAAGCTAACAGCCAATGGGGTTGGCCCTAGGTTTCCCGCCGAAACTGTCCAGGCCAACGCCCCCTGATGGCTGTTGCTATGCAGATTCCTGCATACATAACACCGTTTCAGTAATGTTGGGGAATTGATAGTAGTTTATCCTGAGAAGCAATGAAATAGGAATTGAAGTGTTGGTTTTTTCATAATCAAAACAGAGAAAATAAGATTTGAAGGTAAATGGGGGAATAAGGTAATTTAGATTACAGAATAAATTAAGGAGAAGGAATTCCTTAACAAGCATATAAAAGCCTACAAATAAAACAGAATTGAGGACCTTCTAAGGCAGAGGTAGGCAACCTTGGCTCTTTTATGACTCGTGGACTTCAACTCCCAGAATTCTTGAGCCAGCATGGCTCAGCTTGGAAACCTCTCCCTTTCCCCTCAGCGTGGCTGGCTCAGGAATTCTGGGAGTTGAAGTCCATGAGTCATAAAAGAGCCAAGGTTGTTTACCCCTGTTCTAATGGGAGGGGGTCTTCCTCTCAAAGACTTGAAAAAGCAACCAAACAATGTTTAAGGAAAAGGTATCAAAACATATGCTGTTGTGGGTGCAAGAACTCAGTCTTGGGGACTTTGCTTGACCCAAAGCGAGTAAGACTGGATTAAAATACTAAGGAAAAAAAAGAAGGAAATTGTTGGATTAGCAAGACTACTTGAGGAGATTTTTTTTAAAAAAAGCAGTAATTTAAGGAAAGATAGAAAAAATATTTGAGAGGAAATGTGTAAAGAGGTAATGGATTAAATTGGGGAAAAAAATCCAGAATCAGAGGCAAGTTAAGAAAATAAGCAGAACAAGTGATAGAAACATTTCCCAGAGAAAGGAATCAGTTAGTGTGTGAGCTGCTGACTGAGGACTCAGATCAAGTAGACAAGGAGTGCCACTTTGTAATGATTAGGGAGAGGATTAGGATTGGCAGATCCAAATTGGTGACAAGGAGCTGTCCAAATCTGGATGAGTCCAAAAGTGTTCAAGCCACTGGGAGTGGGACCTTTTTTTTGCAAGACAGGTGTACCCGAAAGAGGGGGGCAGATTTCTTGCCAAGGAGACATCTGTAACAGTTGGACTGTGCTACTGTATGTAGGTACTATGTCTTGAAGGAAATTGTTGAATGATGAAGTCTGTGAGCAGACCTGTGGACCTGGGATACTAATCCACTGAATAGATACTATTGTGTACAGTTATTCTTGGGTGTTTATGTATCTATGTAAAACTGTCTATAGACCTATATATTAATTGCTTAATGCAAATAACAAAGCAGTTAGCAAATATAAAAGCTGTTAGCTAAAGATCCTTCTGCAAAATAATGAACATATTTGTCTGGTCATAAATATAGGAGTGTATCTTGGGATTTTATTGGTTTTGTGTGGTGCTGAAGACATCACTTAGAGCCTCCTGTTGGCTGAATGGTTGGCAGCAGAACAGGTTAAGCATTATGGCTAGAAATTATAAAATAAGGAGGAACACTATGGCTAAAAGTTTCCTTGGAAGACAATTTCTCAAAATCAGTAATAGCTACTGAATAAGAAGCAGAGATATCTCACAATCCTACAAACATTTGCATTTTTCCTATGCTCATTTCCTTAAATGCTATTTACCAGATTTGTTGAAAATACTGAAGCTTTTACATCTTTGAATCCAATCAATATTGTTTAATAATGATATCTAGAAAGCAGACATCATGGCTTTGCTAAATTTTATAGTTTGTATAATTAATCACAGAAGAGGCATCTAAGATTCTCCTAGCTATCCTTACGTTAGTATTATGTTCCTTTTGAAATGGATTCCACATGTTTTGAGGATGAAAACACATTAAATAGTGAATGCTTGAACAGCTTTTCTTTAAACTTAGTTGAAGATGCTTCTGCTTTAGCTTCCAGAACGAAAAAATGCACAGGTAGTCCTTAACTTACAACAAAGACTTATGACTCTTTTCCACATTTATGACTGTTGCAGCAACCCCATGGTCACATGATCAAAATCGGAATGCTTGGCAATTAGTTCATGTTTATTACAGCTGCGGTATCCTGGGATCATGTGGTGCTTACCTTTTGCGACCTTCTGATAAGCAAGTCACTGGGGAAACTAGAGTCACTTAACAACCGTATTACTAACTTAAGAACTGCAGTGATTCACTTAACAACCATGACGAGAAAGGTAATAAAATGGGGCAAAATTCACTTAAGTGTCTCACTTAGCAACAGAAATTTAGGAGTCAATTGCAGTCCTAAGTCGATTACCTGTATAAGCAACTACTGTACATCATATCTGAACTTAAGAAACAATAAAGAAGGGGCAGATTTAAATTATAGATCTCTGTTTTCGCTAACTGTCCACATCCAGTTGTTCTTGATTTGAACTGCATCTCTATGAAATTAGACCACAGGAAGTCCCAGAAGATACCGAGCAGACAAGAATGGCGGCTATTGATCTGCTGTGACCTCAAGTACTGTGATCTATATTAGCCAAATAATCTAAATATTTCCCTACTTACATTATTTGCTTTAGGAGGAATTCTATTTTCCCTGTAATAAAAAAAAGCAAAGGGTAAAGCAGAAATAGGAAAAAAATTGAGATG
Organism: Vipera ursinii; assembly: GCF_947247035.1. Taxonomy (NCBI): domain Eukaryota; kingdom Metazoa; phylum Chordata; class Lepidosauria; order Squamata; family Viperidae; genus Vipera; species Vipera ursinii. The sequence goes on along the minus strand of NC_139514.1, from coordinate 46,035,901 downwards.
AAACCCAAAGCAAAATATTTATTTATCTAATTTCCATCTCACCTAATTGATTCTGGGCAGTTTACAGATAATATAATAAAATAATATATAAACATGACTTGAAGCAGGGTTAAAAACAAACAAGGTTAAAAATAAGGTTAAAATTTACAAGTTAAAATTAGGAATCAAATCACAAGATTTTTAGTTAGCAAGTGCCCTCAAGCCACCAGCCATCCACAGGATTACAGGATAGTCTTAGAGACCAATGCTAATGGGAAAGCCAGGTCTTAACAGGTTTCCAAAAAAACAGAAGAGTGGGGCTAACCTCAACATGCTCTAAAGAGTGAGGGCAACAACCAAGCAGATCTCTACCTAGAACCTGCCAGATGAGTACATTATGTATAATTTGTTGTCCTAACTTCTGATACCAATGACTATTATGTTAATAATTGGAATAAGAATGCCTAATTTTTATAGGGCTGTATGGCCCTATAAAAATTATGGAATAAGGAAAGCTAGCTTTTTGGTGGTTGTTTGGATATGTATTTGATGTCTTGCAGGGTAAAGTGAAGCTTTTAAATGGATTTGCAATTTCACGTTTAATATTTTTTTCCTCAATGGAGTCTTGGATGGTAGCAGCAAAAGGAATGAGATTTTGTTCTTTATCTCAAATAAAATTAAATATATATTGAATATATATATTTTATATTCCAAGCATAAATACTACTTTGAAAACCCGTGCATGATTTCAGAAGGAGAGACTATGAATAAGTTATAATGTAATATCTCAAATGCGTCTTCTCAAGCATCAGTTTTATGTGAATCTATACTCCAAATACCAACACACACACACACACACACACACACACATACAGACATAAAGTTTTCACATTTTAATAAAATGTTCAAAATGAGTTGCAGGAAGTTTGAACATTAAACAATAAGAATAAAACACAATGAAATAATGAGACAGCAATAAGAAACTGCAAATAATAATAACAAAAAACTAATGGTCCTTTGTAGGGTATTAAACTTTAAGCAGGCGACAGGCCTAAGCCCAAGAAAATAGTTTTGTTGTTTATTATTATTATTTTTTCCCGAAAGGCGACTCTTGATGCTCTGTGGTTAGAGAATTCCTGAGTCAAGGAACCCAGCACAAAGAATCAGGGAAAGGCAGCATGTGAGAAGCAAATATACATTTAGAGTAAAATGGAATATACAGTATTGTTCAGAATAACACGAATGTTTCAAAGATTTTCACTGACATCAAAATGAGTTCATTAATATTGTACCATTTTTTTAAACATGCATGTTTTTCTTAAAATGTGACTTTTAAATAATAGTTCATTGAAATGTAAAATAAAGAAAAATGGTTTGCAAATTCAAATATGCTTTACTGAAGAAAAGATTCAAAGATATATGAGGCATATTACATGTGGGTGAGTGAGTGGGTGGTTGTGGGGAAACACTGGAAATAAACTGAGAGTCTGAGCTGAGACTAATTTTCAAGTAAACTTATGGATAAATTGATACAAAATCTCAGTGACATTTATATAATTTATACTGTAATGATTGTTTTCCATTGTCTCCAAAGAGTTTTGTCAACCTCCCATCTTTATCCTGCTTTTTGTCTCTCAGAGCACTTTTTTTTATGTTTAATATTTCACACAATTTGTAAAGTCTCCAGAGTTACTGGAGGTTAGGTGGCATATAAAGTTTAGTAAATAATCATATTCTCGTATAAATGTGCACTTCAGGAAACATTGTCAAAGAAAAGTATTGGATTAATTTTTGTGTATTCTCCTATGTATGACTGCTCATTTAAGCAATAGGCCTCTCTAAATTTCTCACCAATTTTTCATAAAGTGACATGTTTCATACCCACAGATGTATGTGCACTGCTTTTCAAACACACTTTGCTGTGAGAGATAACATAGCCGACAATATTTCAATGCAAGTGCAATGTTTTTAATTCCAAAAATTACCTCATCTCCCTCCACTTGCTCTGAATTATCTGGAAGGAAAAGGAAACAATGGGAGACAAGCTGAATGGTGGTGCTTAGGGAGTCCCTTGATTCAAGTCTGTCACACTCTTAAGCCTCTTTTGGGCCTCAGGGGAGTCTGGCTGCTCTGTGTCTCTTCTGCCAGCCAGACAGTAACGGCCCACTGCTTTTATTCATTACTTTCAATGTATTGCGCTAAATTTATCAAGTAACGCAGGCAGTGAGAATGTATTGGCCTTTTCCAGTAGGATTGAAATATGTAGTTTGGCTGTGGGCTGCAATTACTGCTGATCCCAGCAACTAACTTCATAAAAGGTTTCATTAATTAATGAAAGTGATAGTTTGCATGAATGGAAAATCTTGGGTGAATGGAAGGATGTACACACACACACACACACATACACACACACTCATGCATGTTTCTTCTAAAAATAATATTGCAATAAATGTAGGAACACAAGCAAAAATGGATTTAATGAAAAGAATGTGAACAAGAAAATAGTAAACTAGTATTAAATTAAGTATGGGGCTACTGGTTTAGTATGCAAAATCCCAAGTGGGTTCATCCATGTAACACTACTACTACAGGAGTTTCATTGATTACTATAGTCAATTTTAAAAGTGGTGTTATTACCTGGAAAATACCCTAGACTATATAGACCAGTTTTGTCTGGTCTATATGATCAAGGTATCAGGCTAGAAACTAGTAGACAGAATGCTAGTCCTGCTTTAGGCATGAAAGCCAGTTGGGTGATCTTGGGCCAATTACACTGTGTCAGCCCAACCCACTTCACATGGTTGTTTTTGTGAGGAAAATAGAGGGAAGAAGTAATAGGTAGGTTTGCCACTTTGAGCTATTTATAAAAATAATAAAGGCAGGACAAAAATAGGAAGGAAGGAAGGAAGGAAGGAAGGAAGGAAGGAAGGAAGGAAGGAAGGAAGGAAGGAAGGAAGGAAGGAAGGAAGGAAGGAAGGAAGGAAGGTATATGGTTCCAGAATTGTCTTCTCTGAGTTGATCTCTGGTAAGATCTAGTAGATATTGTTTGCTAGTGAAACATGGCTGCATGCTCCTTATTTATTCAATCTATATGCTGAAAATATATAGAAGAGTGGCTTTAAAATTGGATGGAAAAACATCAACAATGTGCACTATGCTAATGACACTATTCTAACAGCAAAAATGCAAAGGCTCTGCAAAATGTACTAGACTAGAAGCTAGTGAAAAATATGGCATTAAAATCATAAATAAAAAAGACCAACCTATGACAACTGGTTAGAACAACTGATAATGACATTAATGAAGTGGTAGATAGCTTCTGCTTTTAGGATAATCAACAGTAAAGAAATAACCAATTGAGAAATATGTGGGAGTCTAGCATTTGATAATTTGGTTAGATAGTGTCATCAACACAATGATCATGAATTTGGACATTTCATTTGGAAATTTCCGGAAGACAGGGGAAGACAGGGGAGCCTGGTGTGTTTTGGTCCATGGGGTCGCAAAGAGTTTGACATGACCTTAGCGACTGAACAACAACAAAGCATTTGATAAAGCAGTCATGAGGGCCTTGGAAAGTGTCTTCTGAAATGGCTCCTGCCTCTGGAACATTCTGCTCCAGATATCTGGACCAGCTCTGCTCTATTACACAGCCATGAAAATACAGCTTTTCAGAGAGGCATTGGAAACACTTGAAGACTGTGCTGTTTGAATGATGAAACACTAGAGCCTTCTTATTTTAATGTTTCTCTCAGTGATTCTTTTGTATTTAAATTTATATTATTATTAACAAACCATTCAGTCTTTGGAAATAGAGCAGCATATAAGCTAAATGATATAAATTCATGTCACCTCTAAATGAGATTGGTGGAACATAAATCTAATAAATAATAAATATTTCAGTAATGTGTCATTCTTTAAGCATACAGTAGGTGTAATAAAGTATGTTCTGTACCAAGAAAAAATTTTGAGCAGTAAAAATGGAACTCCCAAATAGTGAGCATGCTTGAATTTAACTGTGTTATCCACACATTTATAATAAGAGAGATAGTACAACTTTATACAGCGTACATAGTGGGCAATGTATCAGACTTTGACCATGAATTATCTATATGTAAGTCCCCATTTCATGATATTGTTCATCGTAAGACTTTAAATCAACCACTGTCTCTCAATACAATCCCTATTGTATAGAAAAAAACAACAGAAATTTCTCATGTAAGTTATCTTGAATTCCCAGCAATATATATATATATATATATATATATATATATATATATATATATATATATATATATATATATATATATAATCTAACAATAATAATAATAATAATAATAATAATAATAATAATAATAATAATAACAATAACAATACTGTAATTACTACTTCTGTATTAGAGAACAGAGTAACTGGCATTCATGCAGAAGTTAGCTGAAAGTACTTTTGCCCATAGTATTATTATATTTTTGCTAGTTTGTTTAAAGCAAATAATGTAATCCTGCATTTTAATTTTATTTAAAAAATAATCAACCACATGGCCACCCCTAAGTTATGTTTTTATTTCCTCAAGGAACTTCATTATATACCTCATTCAGTGCCAATAAATTTTCCAATTCCTGGATTTCATATTATCAGAATTCAAGCTGAGTCTGGTGGTGTTGATGCAACCCATAAAAACATCCAAGCATTGATTAATGATTGGATGTAATCGACTAAGGCAGACATAAAGAGTAAAAGAGATGGATGTCATTAGCATAGTGTGATCTGTTTTCTTAATCTAAGTCAGACTGCTCTTTTTGAACAATGCATATAGACATTGCTGGAGAAACAATAAATATACTGTAAAACTGTGAAGCACAACTTCCAAGGTGCCAATGCTATTAACTGGGATCAGCTTTGCACTAGGGGTTGAATCAATGCAAAATAGTACTCCAAAGCTTAGTTTACAAAGATGGTACAACAGAAAATTTAATACTATGATATACCAAGAAAACAGTGAGTTTGGTGTAGTGCAGGTCTATAGAATATAAATCTGGGTTACCAAAACAAAAAGAGTTCTGTTTATCCATGTTATCTAATATAAAGTATTTCCAGTAATCCATGAATTCTAGTCTTGCCTTAGGCACAAAGTTGGCTGCCTCACCTAGGACCAGTCACTTTCTCTCAGCCCTAGTGTGGAAAAAATGGCAAATCACTTTTGAAATCTTGCCAAGAAAATTGCAGGGTCCTGTCCAGGCAGTTACCAGGAGTTGACATTGGCTCAAAGGCACATTGTAATAATAACACTAAGAAATTCATTATGAGCAACAACATTTAAATCCCCCAAACACATCTAGATTCACAATTAAAATCATTTCTCTTCTGTCCCGCTCCATCATGTTTGAATCAACTAGCGCATGGGTGTCAAACTCGCTGTGTCATGTGACGTATAGCGATGTATTGTGACTTTTTTCGCATTGCCGGAGCTGGGATGGGCGCAGTGTCTGTATGATGCAACCAGCCGATAGACCGGCAGTTTGACACCCCTAAACTAGAGTATTCAGAAATACCAATATGGAGAAGCTATTCTTCGATTAATCTATGTAAACAACCCTTTCAACATTATATTTACTGTATATAAATTCACCTCTCCCGCTTCCCCCCCCCCAAAAAAGGCTCTAAAGACAATTGGTTTTTATTGTGACTTTTTCTGTATTAATGAAACATCTGGTTGTACAAAAAACCTGTTTTTTGGTGGGGAGAACGCCGAAGTGTAGAACTGGTTTTACAACATTTTACATTTTCTTCTTAGTTCATTTGTGTCCCTGGACATTTGGACAGCATTTGTTAACAGGAAATATCTGGTTCTTCTTGATTTATTCTTCTTTGATGAATGAGTAGTTGGTTACCTTTTTAAAGCATAGTTTCTTTTAATGTGCATCTCTACAACATGTGATTGCGAACAATGTCACACCTTTTTATTTTAAAACCAGCATTTTTGCTTAGTTACTAGGTAAGACTGGATTTATCAAACATTTTTAAAAAGGGGCCAAATGTTCAGCGTTACTTTTGAACATTACTTCTAAATATTAACGCATTCTTATGGTTTGTAAAAAGTTTCCTTATAAGCACAATGATACAACACATCTGAGTTTTCAAATGCTACAATTTTTCATATGATGACAAAACTACCCAATGGTTTATGGCACTGGCAAAATAGGGATGCTACAAAAGCCTATCAGGAAATGCCATTGAATTTGTGCCAGTTGCAACTTCTAATTTTTCTTCAATGAGCATTCTATATGTGAATTCATTCAGTGAATTACAATAAGCCAAATAGGTCATTCTAGATAGGGATTCCCATTTTGTGATTGTCCTCCTACCTTGGCTACCGCCTGCATTTTGAGCAAACGCTGTGAGTCCAGGAGGACTCCTAAATTGCACATTAGTTCTGTCCAGGGGAGTACAATCCTATTCAGAACCAAAGTTGGAAGTCTACATATTTAGTGTCCTTAAAACCCACAGCTTTTCAATTTCATTGATGTTGAGCTGAAGTCTGCTCTTTCCCATCCAGACCCAGAAATAGTGATACTGCTTCAAATTATTCTTTTAGATTTGAAGGGCGCTTCCATACCTCTTTCATAAATATTTATTTTGACCATTACATTTATTTGCTTCATTTTTCATAGAATGGGTAACCACATAGTAATGATGATGATCTGATCTTTATTCTTATTATTAAAAAGTTTTGTAAAAATTACAATATAATCCCCAAAACCAACCCACCCCAAGCCCCCCTCTCCCTCCCCCACTTCCCAAAGCTGAACACAGGGTTACAAATATAATAATCATAATCTAACTAACATTAACCAACTATATAAATAACCAAGTTCATAATGCTCTTTAACTCCCCTTATACAAATAAAATAAAAGTGAACATAATAATAATAAAAACATAAACAAATTAATATCCAAGTTATTAAACAATACTAATACTAAAATAATAATAATACCATATAATTAAAACTAATAAAAATTCCGCTATAATAAACTATTAATAATAATAATAACAATCTAAAATTTACCCATAAGCTAAATGGAACCTTTTGGTCCCATATTTATTCTGAATATAATCTATCCATCTTCTCCAGACCGAAATGTATCTTTCTTGTCAATGATCCTTCAGATAAGCAGAAATCTTAGCCATTTCTGCTAAATTTGACACTTTAAACGTCCATTCTTCTATAGTAGAAGAATGTATTGTATTGTATTGTATTGTATTGCAAATCAGGGCTGTTTCCAGAGGAGGCAGAGGAGGACAGGACCTGGAGCTTATGGAGCAAAGGAACTGGATGAGGCTGTCGGCAGGCCAAGAGGAAGAGAGAGGCTTTTGGAGGAGTTGGTGGCAGCAGCAGCGTGCTCCAGGGGTGAAAAGAAGCAAGGCCTCTTTAAGGAAAAGGTGGAAGAGTCAGGATCAGAAAAAGGAAAGAATACAAGCTAACTTGAGGGCTAATCCACATGGAGCCCCATTTCCATCTGTCCTGTTTGCCATCGTTCACTCCCTAGAGACTAAAATGGACAATGTGAAATTTGAGTGGGCTCCGAACAAGGAGTATATATCGGAGGTGGTGACCCTTTGAGAGCTGTATGCAACGAAATTTCATTTTGATGTATGCCGATTGGTGTACATTCAAAGTGACAATAAAGTTATCATTATCAGTACGCAAACTATCCTTCTTCCAATATTGCCCTACCAATAACCTTGCAGCTGTTATCAAGTTCAACATCAAATTAGTTTCTTTAGTATCACAATCTATAATAACACCCAATAAAAATAGTTGTGGGGTAAACTTTATCTTTCTCTTAAAAATCTTTTGAATGTTCCACCAAATTTTAATCCAAAAAGCTTTTATATTTCTACAAGTCCACCAGATATGAAAATAAGTGGCATCCAAACTGCCACATCTCCAACATTTGGGCTGTAAATTAGGATACATACAAGACAACTTTTTAGGATCCAAATGCCATCTATAAAACATTTTATAAAAAATTTCTCTTAAATTTTGGGCCTGGGTAAATTTTACATTTCTAACCCGAATTACCTCCCATATATCCAATGGGATCGGTTCTTGAATATTTTGAGCCCACTTTACCATACAATCTTTAACTAATTCCATTTCCGAATCCAATTCTATTAAAGCATTGTAAATTCTCTTTATATGCGCTCGATTTTGATCTTTGATCTGTTTTACCAAATTTTCGTCCAGTAGTGTAATGCCAACCTTCTGATCTAACTTCCACCTAGCTTGCAATTGAGTATACTGGAACCAGGACTGTACAATATTTTCTTGTTTTAACTCAACTAACGACTTTAATTGCCAATCATTCCCTACCAATCTAAGTAATTCCTTATACGAACTCATATCCAAACTCACACCCATAGATACACCCTCTATCGCGTGTCCAGGAATCCCCCAAATTGGTATTTTATAATTTAACTTATAATAATACTTTTTCCACACACGCAATAAAGCACTTCTTAAAATATGATATTTAAAAGCCTTGTCAACTTTTTTGTCATAAATTAAATATGCATGCCACCCATGCATGCCACCCAACTGGGCAGAATCTGATGATCAGGACACGGGCGGTCTTGTCGATGTTATCTGGGAGGAGTTTGATTCTGTGACCCCTGAGGAAGTGGACAGGATTATGGGGAGGTTGAGCTCCACCACATGTTTATTGGACCTGTGCCCTTCCTGGCTGGTCTATGCAGCTCAGGAGGGGACACGAGGCTGCTTCCAGGCGGTTATATCTGCTTCTTTGAGTGAGGGTAATTTCCCCGCCGTCTTGAAGGAAGCGGTGGTGAGACCTCTCCTCAAGAAGCCTGCCTTGGACCCAGCTGTGTTAAATAACTTTTGTCCGGTCTCCAACCTTCGCTTTCTTGCAAAGGTTGTTGACAGTGTGGTGGCGCATCAGCTCCCTCTCGTCCTGGATGAAGCAGATTATCTAGACCCGTGCCAATCGGGTTTCAGACCTGGGTACAGCACGGAGACAGCATTGGTCGCTCTGGTGAATGATCTCTGGAGGGCCCGGGACAGGGGATATTCCTCTGTCCTAGTCCTATTAGACCTCTCGGCGGCTTTCGATACCATCGACCATGGTATCCTGCTGCGGCGTCTCAGGGGACTGGGAGTGGGAGGCACAGTTCTCCGGTGGTTCTCCTCCTATCTCCTGGGACGTTCGCAGTCGGTGTTGGCAGGGGGGCAGAGGTCGACCCCAAGGTCTCTCATTTGTGGAGTTCCTCAGGGGTCGGTCCTCTCGCCTCTCCTGTTCAACATCTACATGAAACCGCTGGGTGAGATCATTCGTGGTTTTGGAGTTGGGTATCATCAGTACGCTGATGATACCCAGCTTTTCATTTCGACCCCAAACCACCCCAGTGATGCCCTCGACGTGATGTCCCGTTGCCTGGAGGCGGTTTGGGTTTGGATGGGGAGGAACAGACTTCAGCTCAACCCTGACAAGACTGAGTGACTGTGCATTCCGGCATCCTGGGATATTCCGATTATTCCATCTCTGGCCATGGGGGGTGAGCTTTTACCCCCCGTAGATAGGGCTCGCAACTTGGGAGTCCTCCTAGATTCGCGGCTTACTTTGGAAGATCATATAGTAGCTGTGACTAGGGGGGCTTTCGCCCAGGTTTGCCTGGTGCGCCAGTTGCAGCCCTATCTGGACCGGGATGCCCTGTGTACAGTCACTCATGCGCTCGTGACCTCTCGTCTGGACTACTGCAATGCTCTCTACATGGGGCTTCCCTTGAAGACCACTCGGAGGCTCCAGCTGGTACAGAATGCAGCCGCGAGAGTTGTCCTGGGAGTCTCCCAGTACTCCCATGTTACACCTTTGCTCCGTGAGCTGCATTGGTTACCAGTTGTCTTCCAGGTGAGATTGAAGGTTCTGGTAATGGTCTTTAAGGCCCTACATGGCATGGGTCCGGAGTACCTCAGGGATCACCTGCTGCCGGTGTCAACTTCCCTCCGCCCTGTGCGTTCCCACAGAGAGGGCCTCCTCAGGGTGCCTCCGGTCAGAGAATGTTGGCTGGCGGCCCCCAGGGGGAGGGCCTTCTCTGTGGGCGCTCCGGCTTTATGGAATCAGTTGCCGGTCGAGCTCTGGATGGCACCTGACCTTCGCTCCTTCCGACGCGGTCTGAAGACCCATCTATTTGAACAAGCCGGCCTGGCCTGATGGGGGATGTGTTGGGGTTTTAATGGGGATTTTTATATTATTATTGATTGTTTTACCTGGGCTACTATTTAATTCTTTTTAATTTTTGTATTCTGTATTTTTTATATATGCCCTGTTCACCGCCCTGAGTCCTTCGGGAGAAGGGCGGTATACAAATATAATAAAATAAAATAAATAAATATAATAAGTCCCATCCCTCAAGATAAAGTGTTCTTTTATTTGTTAAATTAAGCCAATCACTAACCAATGTTAAAACTACTGCATCATAATATAATTTCAAGTTAGGCACCTTAAGTCCTCCTCTTTCCCGTGCATCTTGTAGAATCTTAAGTTTAACTCTTGGTTTTTTCCCCGCCCAGATAAATTTATTAATACCCTTCTGCCATTCATCCAGATTAGCATCTTTTTCATTATAGGTATCATTTGAAACAAAAAGAGAAACTTTGGTAAAACATTCATTTTAACAGCTGCAATTTTCCCCAGCAAAGATAATTGTAGTTTTTTCCAATTATTTAAATCCTTTTGTACTTTTAGCCATAATGTCTCATAATTATTCTTATATAATTTCACATTAGAGGCTGTAATATATACTCCCAAATATTTAACCTTTTTCACTATTTCATAGATCTGATCTTTATTCTTATAGGAAGTGAAGAACCATCAGTTTGTAAACATGTCAGAAAAGGGATATATTTTAAGTAATTCATAGTTCCTGAGGGAGAGTGCAATATTGTGTGTGTGTGTGTTATGTCAGTAATAGCCAGCTGTTGTCTACTGGCAGTGTTCCATAATCATTTTGATTGAAGGACAGATGTCCATCCCCTTCTTCTCATTTCTGCCTTACTGACAGGTCAGGCAATCATGGAGCTTCTGTGTGATGCTCAGGCAACTCTTCTTTATGTAGTCTACCTTGGGAATACTACTGTGATTTGTCTCCCTGCAAGTTTGGGATTAATCTAACAAATGAACTGGGAAATGTTGTTGCCTGATTAACTAAAACTGTGCACCAGTGACTGCAGGGAAAAGGCTGGTAACAGTCACAGACAGCTGCCAGTAGGACTGGAGAGGACTGGAGACACTGAAGGGTTAAAAGTTTTGCCTGTGACACTGAAATTGAGGCCAGCTGTAGGTCATATTCATGTCCCAGCCACAGGAAAATGAACCTGTGAGACAGAACCTAATTATCTGCTAAACCAAAAGCCAGTCTCAGTTCAATAACTTACAACAGAGCTGGCAGCCAGATATAGGGTTGCCATGACAACATTAAAGTGTTTTTTTTAAAAAAAATCCTATTGTTGCAGAGAAGAAGGAAGAGAAAAGTATGTAACCCTAAGTGTGCTGTAACCATTTGAACTTGGACAGTTTTAAGACCCAGGCTCCCCCAAATGCCAATCGTCTTTAATAACCTCTGTCCTTACCAAAATGAACACGATGTGATTATAATTCCCTTAAAGCTAAAAATCTAGTTACGCGCAACCAACCAAGAACTGTTTTGTCATTTTAGTGATTAAATCTGAGACTTTCATTTACGTAGGCTTAAAATAAGGTCAACTTACATGCTTGCCTGAAATGACTTCAGGCCAATTAAAGCTTTCATTTCACTTTGGTTCACATTTCTAACATTGAAGTTAGTGGTAAAGAGTAAAGCTGTTTTGTGGAGAATAATTAGGCAATAATTCAAACTACCAAATAAATGACATTGGAGTTATCAGTAAGAGAAAAATGTGTTCTAATTCAGGCCAGATGTAAGAAATATAAATACAGTGAACATACACAAAGTCATAGATGCTCATTTTTGCTGATAAACAATTAAGCAATTAATTGCTCATTAAGCAATTAAACAGATCAGTGAGTCATAAGAAAGAGTATAATACAAAAATCAGTAAACTAAAATTACAAGTTTACCAAAATGCCAATGAAGACCACTTAAAATAACTGCAGTTCAATCACTTGCTCTTTCATAGTGATAATTCTAACACAATAATTAATCCTTATATTCATTTTTTGTGTACTGAAAAGTATTTGCATTTCAGCTTCCAGAATGTGATAGATACTCAATGGAACTGCATTTACACATAGCAAAGTGTTTAGTGGGGTGCCCCAGGTCTCTCTTCTGGGCCCAGTGCTCTTCAACATATTCATTAATGATTTGGATGAGGGGATAGATGGGAAACACATCAAATTTGCAGACGACACCAAGCTGGCAGGAATAGCCAACGCTCCAGAAGATAGGCTTAAGATACAGAAGGATCTCGACAGACTTGAACACTGGGCGCTATCTAACAAAATGAAATTCAATGGTGAAAAAAGTAAGGTTCTACATTTAGGCAAGAAAAACCAAAGACACAGGTATAGTATAGGGGGTACCTTGCTCAATAGTAGTAACTGTGAGAGGGATCTCAAAGTCCTAGTGGAAATCACTTAAATATGAGCCAGCAGTGTGCTGCAGCTGCCAAAAAAGCCAACACAATACCACTTTACAATGCCTTGGTAAGGCCACACTTGGAATACTGCATCCAGTTTTGTAAAAAAGATGTTGACACTCTAGAAAGAGTACAGAGAAAAGCAACAAAGATGATTAGGGAACTGGAAGCTAAAACATATAAGGAACGGTTGCTGAAATTGAGTATATCTAGTTTAATGAAGAGAAGGACGAGAGTTGACATGATAGCAGTGTTCCAATATCTCAGGGTTTGTCACAAAGAAGAGGGAGTCAAGCTATTCTTGAAAGCACCTGAAGGCAAGACAAGAAGCAATGGATGGAAACTAACCAAAGAGAGAAGCAACCTAGAACTAAGGAGAAATTTCTGACAGTTAGAACAATTAATCAGTGGAACAACCTGCTTCCAGAAGCTGTGATTGCTCCAACACTGGAACTTTTTAAGAAAAGACTGGACAGCCATTTGTCTGAAATGGTGTAGGGTTTTCTGCCTGAGCAGGAGGTTGGACCAGATGACCTCCAAGGTCTCTTCCAACTATTATTATTATTATTATTATTATTATTGTTGTTGTTGTTGTTGTTGTTGTTGTTGTTGTTGTTGTTGTTGTTGTTGTTGTTGATCATCGCACAATCAACCAGATGTTCAGACTGGATTTGGCATTTTTTTTGTATATATTTTATTGGTATTTTTTAACATAACATAAAATCATTCAGTAATTTGTAAACAGTATGTTGTCTGGGTAACATTTATAAGACTATCTTTAACAACTGATTTCTATAATCTATATTCCATATGTTAATTTCATTTGATTTCCCCTTTCCCCAAAGTATCTTTCTTTGCAAAACATTAGATTAAGACAATTCTCATTATTTTGATTAACAATTAAGTATATAGTTTTTCCAATAATCCTATTTGTCATTTCAGTTGCCTTATCATAAATCCTGTTACCGTGCTTATTTCAGCTTATTTCTCCCCCCAAATGCTAAATATTCTTACTAGTGACAATTTTTTCAACAATTAACTACATTTACATTGGTGGATTTAATTCTATTTTTTCCCATATAACCCCTCTCATACTTTTATAATTCTTAATCAATAAGTAAAAAAGTAGAAGGAGAAAGGAAAAGAGGAGAGAGACAAAAAAGAGGGGGAAAAAGAAGAAAGAAAAAAGAAAAAAGGACAAAAGCACTGAGATACAAAAAATAACATATAACTTAAAATATGTATCCCTCCTAATTTAAAATATATATATTCCCTCAATTTCTTATTCTTTTTGACCATAGCTGAGAATGTATTTATTTAAACTTTAAGCATTCCATGCAGTAGATCTAATCATCTAATCCTTTAACTCTCATTCAAAATACTTTTTTATGCTTTTCTTATCATCACATTTAAATAACTAAAACGTTTGCTTTATTTAAAACATTTCAATTTTTTTCTTTTTTTCTTTTACAGAAAGGAAAAGGAAAAAAACCATATTGTATTAATTTAAAAAAAACATCCCTCTAAGAGTAATATATTTCAAAGTTTTTCCATTTCTTTAGCTATATTCAAACAAATATTTCTTATTGTATTTGTTAACAAAAAGAAGAGGAAAAAAATCATCTCTCTAAGAGTAATATATTCCAAAGCTTTTCCATTTTTAGCCATATTCAAACAAATGTTTCTTTTTAAAGTATTCTCTCTGATACGTCCCATCATCTATTTTCTTAATTTCCATTTTAATCTTTTTTCTCTGGCCATTGCCTTTCTTAATCAGTATGTTTTGCTACATCATTCGTTTCCCTGTAAAGTATTTTTTCTCATTCTTTTCCTTATCTTCAAAGTTGCTTGGACATGTTGAAATATTTCCCATTTGAATTAAATCATTTTTTTTTATTTTATACGGTTCCATCTTTAAGTCTCTATCCTCAGAATTATGTTCAGTCATTTCTACTGTATTTTCCTGGGAAATTTCTTGGAGTAAAATTAAGTTGGAGATAAGTTGATTCATACTCTCAAGATTGTTCGGTATTTCTTTGTAGTTTAAAATCTTTGTTCTTTGAAATTGTTGCCACTTATCATATGTTTTCTTTTGTGAAGTATTCATTGCTTCAGATTTGTTACTCTCACTTTGTTTACACAGCTGCATTTTCTAAGAACTTTGAGGGTCAGAGAAAAAAAGAATCCTCACCCACCAGTAGGTGTCAGCGTTTGCTCATTTTTTTCTCTCTCTAAAGGGTAAGTTTCGCCGCTTCCGGTAACCAAAAAGAGGGAGTAAAATCCCCCTCCTTTTTTTCTGGAGATCTCTTATTTTTGAGACTTTCTTCTTCAGGAAAATAGGTAGGATAGAGAAAATCAATACTCTTACCCAGATTCAAGCATGATATTTTAAATCCGCTTAGTTTAAAAGCTTATGATTTCCGTTGTCTCCAACTATGACTGGACATGGAGTTAGCCAGCCTTTTCTTTTGTTGGTTTCTGGGATGCTTCTCCTGGACCATTCAGGGAGACCGCCATCTCTCCTAAGTCCCTGGGATTTCCTTCCTTCATTCCACCCCTTCAAGGTGGGTTCTGGCCCCTTAGGGTCCCCAACAAAAAGAAATTTCAGCCGAAGAGTTCGACATTCTGAAACTTCAGACTACTCGCTGGAAAACAGTAACCGGAAGACTGGATTTGGCATTTTTGTCTATCTATTGAGTCCTTACCAAGGACCTGGGATAGGCAGATGTGGATGTTTGATGGTATTACAGATATTGTCGCAGGATGGAAGCAGTTCTTAGTAAGGCCGCCTTTTGCAATAGACTAATGGCGAATTTGTTAATGCCAATGGTGTTCAAGTGGTGCTGCAGTTGTTTTGGGATTGCATCCAAGGTGCCTATTACTATTGGTACTACCCTTGCTTGCCTTTGCCCCATCTTTCTATTTATAGGTCTTTGTATCTTGTTACCTTCTCCAGTTCTTTCTCGTCTATTCTGCTGTCTCCAGGCACTGCCATGTCCACTATCCAGACTTTTTTGTCTTTCTTATCAACTATTATTATTATTATTATTATTATTATTATTATTATTATTATTATTATTATTATTATTATTATTATTATTTTGTGCTAAAACTTTTATATCTACAACTTGGTTCACTGATTTCAGTGATAGTTACAAGTATATCTGCCTCGATAACATCACTCAATCATTTCACTATGTCTGAATCAATGGCTGGAAATATCACAAATTCAGTATCTCACACTGCCCACTATAATTTTTTTCTTGAGAAATGAAGATGATTTGAGCAAATGCAGCTTTTTTTTAATATTACAACTCTGATGGGAAAGGTTCAAAGAATGGATCCCAGGGCTTTGGGATCCCTCTCTCTCTCTCTCTCTCTCTCTCTCTCTCTCTCTGTGTGTGTGTGTGTGTGTGTGTGTGTGTGTGTGTGTGTTTGTGTGTGTAATGAAAAGAAAAAGAATGGTCTTTTGTCAGTGAGAACAGATAAAAGGAGATATAGAGTGCTGTCCCATAGTGCACAGAGGTCATTTTGCTCTGGGTCCTTCAAATCTGGCATAGGTGAGAGATAAAGAGATAAAGATAAAGATCTGTACACAACATATCATTATACATATTTCATGAAAAACCAAATCAGCTGAATCTAAATTGTTAGACTCAATTCAGTTCAGTTCAATTCAATAATTTCTAGTAAATTTTAGCTATAAATTAGGAGTAAGGTTTACAAATAACATGACATCATAAGTCTCCTTCTAAATCATGTAAATGATCCTATGGGGCAGATATGAAATGATTGAATAATCTCATATGTGTGTGTATGTACATAACCCCAACATGGTGTTTATAAAAAAACAACCTTTTCCAATTCTTGATAGTTAATTTATAAAGTCGACTACTAGAACTGCTTCCTTTGACAGAGGAGAATATGATGCTTTTCAGATGATTCCCAGTTGTGAAAAATGTTTCCTTTTGTGATCAGTTTATAGAATTGAAACAGCTGTTTGGTTTTTTTGATAAGGATTTAGGGAGCTGTATTATGATTGTCATATTTTTATTAATTTTGAAACATGATGGCACTTTATACACTGTGAGAATTTTCTCTTCTCTTCCCCTATCTAAATATTTTGACTCGTATTAAAAACTAGGCCAGTGTGTTAATTATTGTACAGGATGTATCCTGGTCCTATCAATAAAAACTTTGACTTCTCAACCTTAATAGCAGACTTTTTTTACCAATGGTAAAAAATAGATAATCTGCCTCCTTACTATGATATTGTCAAATTTCATAGTTCCTCCAACACTTTGCAATTTTATGTTCATAAATCATTTTATAGGCTGCTTAATTCTATGGCAATCCTAGATCAGGGGTCCCCAACCTGTGGGACGTGGCCCAGTAGTGGGCCATGGCCTGCTAGCCACCAGCCCATGGGGCAGGCTGGCCAGTGTGCACATGTGTGCACGCAGACATCCCTACTCGCGTTAGTGTCGCAGCTGTGAGGTGCAAAAACAGGCTGCTGCTGCACCTCAGGGTGCAAAAATGGGATGCTGTCATGCTGTGGGTTGCAAAACTGGGTGTCATGCTGCGGGATGTGGAAATGGGATGCTGCACAAGAACAGGGCAGGGCTAGTGTTATCAAGTGGGAGCTAGCCCTGCCCCATTTGCATCACACATGTGGTCGCGGCCCCGTGCACACGCATGTGTGTATGTAAAATGCTTCCCCCTCCCTTTCTCTCCAGTCCTCCAACCGAGAAAGGCTGGTGACCTCTGTCCTAGATAATATACTGTGTATATCTATAAGAATACAAACAAGAAGAATAGCAACAGAAATAGTACTTATATGCCTATAAAGTTTCACAGTGCTTTACAGCCCTCTCTAAGTGGTTTACAGAGTCAGCCTATTGCCCCCAACAATCTGGGTCCCCATTTTACCGACCTCAGAAGGATGGAAGGCTGAGTCAACCTTGAGCCACTAAGAATCAAACTCCGGGAGTGAGCAGTGAGTTAGCTTGCTGTACAGCATTCTAACCACTGCACCACCAGGAATCCAGAAAGGACAATTGAATCATTCCAGCAAGGTCTATTTTGTGAACAAATTCTTTACTAACAAGTCACTAGTCATAATAAAGCTGTCCAGTGTCTGAATTTGTTCTCATATACCATTACAAGTCTTTAAGGCTCTGCACAACCATAATGCAAAAGGACTAATTCTTGTATTGGGTGTGGTTTCCAAAGGACAATAGGCTTCACTAAGAGGTGTGAGAACAAAATCTCGAAGATGTTATTACATTTAACATGCTTGTTTTTCAAGATATTACTGGGCAGGCAGATTTCATTTAGTTAAAGTAGTTCTAGTACTAAGATATTACATAGTTTAATTTTGGCATTCCCATGCTGAATAGCTGCAGCTGCCAAATTGTCCTCAATAGCAGTCGCATAGAGAGCCAAATATGAGATGACAAGGAGGTACTGTTTAGGATAATAACCAAAGGTTCATTTCCAGGAATGATTGCAGCAGAGCATCAGAGCATCAATAACCCTGAGAAATAGGAGGAAAAGCCACAATCAAGTCAACTATGGCCAGATAAAGAAATATAACTCTGACCAAAACTGTAACCTGAGTTACCCTCTCATTCAAGTTTCTCCCTTGTTTTCACAAAGATAAAGGGGAGGATGTGTGTGTGTGGGGGGGGGGAAGCAGATTGTAAGATTATGTTACTATAACATTATAAAAATGTTATATTATATTATATATTATAAAAGCAGCATTAATGTGCATGATTTTGGTTTCCCAATCTGCTCCACCCTGATAGGTTGACAAGTTATGCAAAAGCCCTCTTGGCTATAGCTTCCAATTTCTCATTCCAAGAGATTACTTAGGCCAGGGGTGTCAAACTCAATTTCATTGAGGGCCACATCAGCATTGCAGTTGCCCTCAAGGGGCCGGGTGGGTATGGCCAGGGTGGGCGTGGCCTACTGGGTGGGCATGGCTAGAGTGCATATGGCCTACTGGGTGGGCATGGCCAGCTCTACATTGTTCGCATCAAGGGTGCCTATGGGGGCCTGGGCTGGAGTGGGACAGATCTGAGGGTCTCTGGCAGAAGGAGGGTCTCTGGGCCAGGGCCAAGGCTGTGGGGGCCGTTCCCTCACTGTTTCCAGGATGGCTTCACGGGCCACATGAAACCACTTTGCGGGCCGGATCCGGCACCTGGGCCTTGTGTTTGACATGTCTGACTTAGATTGTGAGCCAGCTGCATGCAGAAAAGTACTACCCATTCAGAGCTAAGAGCTGTAGACTGTCTCCAGAATTAGTTGCCTTCCAAACCACATTCATTATCTCTTGCCAGGATGAAGCCTAACCTTGTTTTACTCCATCTAGACCCCAACAGCTATAATGGATTAATATGAAACCTGAAATGTATGTTCATTCAGGGTTGTCAATAGTTGCCAGATATAGCATTTTGAATGCCACCCATTTAAAAAATACTATTCAAACAAATGAACGCCATACAATAAAGCAGCTACTTATTAGCTCTATTGAGAGGGCAAATCAAAAACGGGGTTTCTAGCATATGCAGTATCCAGAGTATTTATTATTTCACATTACCAAATTAGGTCATGCAGATCGTTGCCAAGTTCCAGCCATCTGCTATAGATGAGCCACTGTTTTGCATATGCTGAAGTTTATATTTTATTATCTATTAAAAAATATGAATTCTATATTTTGTAAAAGCTGTTGCAAAGCTCCAAAGAAAGGGCACTTTTTCTATCTTTTGCTTTACATCTCCATGCAACTGGGATTCACATACAACACATACAATTAGGTACAGGTAGTCCTCAACTTATGACCACAACTGAGCCCAAAATTTATGTTGCTAAGTGAGAAATTTGTGCCCCATTTTACATCTTCTCTCATCACATTTGTTAAGTGAATCACTTCAGTTCTTAAATTTGTAACATGGCTGTCAAGTGAATCTGGCTTTCCCATTGACTTTCCTTGTCAGAAGGCCGCAAAAGGGAGATCACATGACTCCTGGACACTGCAATGGTCATAAATGTGAGTCAGTTGCTAAGCATCTAAATGTAAATCACGTGACCATGGGGATGCTGCAACGGACATAAGTGTGAAAAATGGTCATAAGTCACATTTTTCAGTGCCGTTGTAACTTCAAATGGTCACTAAATGAACTGTTGTAATTCAAGGACTACCTGTACGTCTCTAGCAGTGTAATATGAGCTTAAACAAGCAACCTAAAAAAAAATTCTTCAAGCCAAAACAGGAAGAAAAATAAGAATGGGTTTGGAATAGTATCTAACGATTTGTGAAATGAAATTGATTTCCATTCCAATCAGGTCTTTTACTCTTCTTGAAAAATGTCAAAGTGTCAGCTTTGACCATTACCTGCTTGTGATTTATAGTTGAGACAAAGCAATAATACTCAGGTGACTGTCTGGGGCTGTGCTGTAGTGTCTGTGTCTAAAAAGACTGCAGATGGCAGCCATCTCTTTTCTTAACCAACTTGCATTGCTGTTTTAAGATTTGAAAAGCTTTGTTTTTCCCATTGAGAAGAAGATGGTAACAAATATAGCTGATATTGATGTTGACTGGATGGTTTAGATAATATAAATCTTTAAAAATAAAGGAAAAAAATATCAATATTAAGTCTGCTTCCTAAAATATTAATGTTGATAGAGATATGATTGCTTACCGATTTTTTGCTCAGATCTAAAGTTGTCTCTGGCATATATAAAATACTGAAAAATACATTAAATTATTTATTACATACTAAAGGTTTATATCCTTACTTAATACTAACATCTCCACTATATTGTTACTGATTCTGGTTTTTTCATATTAAAGCAGGAAAAAACCCCAATAGTTTTCTAAAACTAATCTGTCAGGTTTCTAACTTCTCCTTTCTTGTGGAGCTACCAATTTATTAGCATTTGGATCTCCATAAAAACCATATTGTAAGTGTATTATTTGTCATGCTGCATTATTTATCGTATATATGGGAGCCATTCTTGCTTGAATTTGGTTGAAACTTTCTTCTAAATATTTGCTGTTAATTTTGCCATTATTGCATTCTATACAAGTTCCCAGTCAGAAGACCTCAGAACTTTATCTTTCTTCCAGTGTTGGGGTGAAATGTATTCTTGCTGTCATGTATTAAACTAAGCTACAATATTTCTTGTTGGTATTTTTTGCAGATTGACCTAACCTCCTCCCTCCCTTCAGAAAAGTTATCTCAGTTTAAATTTAATTTCTATGATATTTGTCTGTCTTAAAATTGTTCCAACATTTATTGATTTATGAGACATCTATTTTGGATAAAGTGTGTACCGTCTGTAAGACATTTTGTACCAAAATTATTTTATTGTAGTTTGGAATAAATTTTATAGAATAATTTGTCGATAATCCTTCCTATTGTTGTGTTCTGACTTTTTTGCATCCATCTTGTTATACAGTTTTTTAATTTGTTCATTCTGAGTATTGCATTAAAGTAGCAGTTTTTATATGCACCCTGAGAGATGGCACTATATATATATATAAGAGCATGGTGAATTATGTCATTTTTCTTAATTTTCTTTCTTCATTTTTAAGACTTTATGCTTAAAACAATTTATAAATATATCAATACAACGATACACAATTCACACAGTATTGTGGCCTTTACTGAATAATTCTTGGTGGGTCTTTAATCTGTCCATTGATTCCGAGTAGACCATGTCTGCATATGTGATTTTTCATAGTGTTCTTACTATGCTTATTTCCAGCTTGAAAAGCATTGGAAGAAGAGGGTAGTCGTAAAATTGTTGGACTTCTAGTTTCATCAGACTTTGTCTAGTAATATAATCTTTTATATATTTATTGTCCTTTGTATCTCTCTACTATAAATATCTGGGAAGCCCATTAGATAGACTGGGTCCTTCCAGTATTCTGGATCGAAAGCACGTTGTGATCATGATTTAATTCCTTGTTAAGACACTTGCGCTGGTCTGTTTAAGCGAATTTAGTCACATTTAATGGACCTTTCCAGATAGTGAACTCGTAAAGTACCTGGTTCATCTGAAATACCTTTATTTTGCATGTAGAAGAATATTACAGCAGAGAAGGTGTGGTCAGGTGAGGTCTGGACAGTACTTTAAGGTCAAAAGACAGTAACAGGATTACTGTCCACATGGCCTGTGTTCAGATGTTACAATGGAGGATGGAACACAAGGAAACAAGGAGAAGGAGGAAGTCCAACCCAGAAGGGGTGGATCCTAGTACAGCATCATGAGCAGGATACGAAATACTTCACAAAGGGGGAAGGTACTCGCAGACCCAATTAGCATATTATAATTTCCCAAAACAGCCACGTGGTGCCAGCACACTCCCCATCTGGTATTTCATAATAAAGGTAAAGGTAAAGGTTCCCCCGCACATGCATGCTAGTCGTTTCCGACTCTAGGGGCCGGTGCTCATCTCCGTTTCAAAGCCGAAGAGCCAGCGCTTGTCCGAGGACGTCTCCGTGGTCATGTGGCCGGCATGACTAGACGCCAAAGGCGCACGGAACGCTGTTACCTTCCCACCGGAGTGGTCCCTATTTTTCTACTTGCATTTTTACGTGCTTTCGAACTGCTAGGTTGGCAGAAGCTGGGACGAGTAACAGGCGCTCACTCTGTTACGCGGCACTCGGGATTTGACCCGCCAAACTGCCGACCTTCTGATCGACAAGCTCAGCGTCCTAACCCACTGAGCCACCGCGTCCCTTATTTCATAATACCACCATATAAAATCCCATAACGGTAGTTATGCAAATGCAAATACACATTTGTGGTTTGTTGTTGTCATAAAACACCTAAGAAATATAAGTAACAAATCTGAGGTATAGACATAAACTCTGAGAGATATAAAAATAAACATGATACATGAGGTATAAAACCTGAGAGATACAAGAAGTAAACATGCGTCCATATAGGACAAAAAACCTGAGATTTATAAGTAAACATGCATACATATTGCAATAATAAAACTGCCATTACAGGCTGAGGTTTTGTTTGTTGTGTTCAAGACCTGAAAGATATAAAAGAACATGCATATATATTGCAATAATAACAATTGCCTTTTTGGGCCTTAATAGTCTGGATCAAGTTGAAGGCACTTTTCTTCTTGATGTCAGGATTCAACCAGGGATGCAAGTGAGTTCGGTCTTCAAGAGGCAAAAGCAGGACAAGTTCTGCGATGGTCTGGTGAAAGTTTTGGTGCGTTTCGATTCTTGAGCTCGTTGGTCGTTAAACAGAACAAGGTCTCTAACTTGAAGATTGGAGTTAAGATGAGACATTTGTGATTGGAGCATGACTTTGTTGCTCCCTGCCATAACTAGAAGCAGGGTTGGATACAGGTGGTTGCTGTGTATTGCCTGGAAGTGGATCAGGATGCGTAGCTGTATCGTGTTTGTCGCTATCGGATTCTGTGCACTTGACAAAGGCTTTACAATTTTTAGCAAAATGGCCATATGAAGCACAGCACCTGTAGCGTATTCATCCCCACCACCTGAATCGCTCCATTTAGGAGGAGATGGTACAGGATGTGAGTTGCCACCGCCTGATCACTCCATAGAGGAGAGGATGGTACAGGAGGTGAATGCTACCACCTGAATCACTCCATAGAGGAGGAGATGATACAGGAGATGAGATGTCTATCTTTCTTGTAGTCACAGTTCCACGTGAGTTTCTGTGTTGAGTTGCTGTGTTACCATACCTTGGTGATGGTGATGGAGCAGGCACACTGGGTGTGCTGCCACCACGTGGCTGTTTTGGGAAATTATAATATGCTAATTGGGTCTGCCAGTACCTTCCCCCTTTGTGATGTATTTCCTATCCTGCTCATGATGCTGTACTAGGATCCACCCCTTCTGGGTTGGACTTCCTCCTTCTCCTTGTTCCCATGTGTTCCATCCTCCATTGTAACATCTGAACACAAGCCATGTGGACAGTAATCCTGTTACCGTCGTTTGACCTTAAAGTACCATCCAGACTTCACCTGACCACACCTTTTCTGCTGTAATATTCTTCTACATGCAAAATAAAGGTATTTCAGATGAACCAGGTACTTTACGAGTTCACTATCTGGAAAGGACCGTTAAATGTGACTAAATTCGCTTAAACAGACCAGCACAAGTGTCTTAACAAGGAATTAAATCACGATCACAACGTGCTTTTGATCCAGAATAGTCAAAAGACAGTAACAGGATTCCTGTCCGCATGGCTTGTGTTCAGATGTTACAATGGAGGATGGAACACAAGGGAACAAGGAGAAGGAGGAAGTCCAACCCAGAAGGGGTGGATCCTAGTACAGCATCATGAGCAGGATACGAAATACATCACAAAGGGGGAAGGTACTGGCAGACCCAATTAGCATATTATAATTTCCCAAAACAGCCATGTAGTGGCAGCACATCCAGTATTCACATCCTACTATTCAGCAAAGCTATCTATGGTGTTATCGAGCAACTTGTTTGATGATATTTTAAAATTTGGAAGGGCTTGACGATCTTTTGAATCTTGTAAAAGTTTAAATCTGGATCCTTTCCCACTCCATATAACTTTTCTGACAATTTCTTGCCATTCTGGTAAGGTTGTCCCTGAGATAGTAATTAGAACCATTTGAAGCAAATAATTTATTTCAATAACACATTCATTTGGATGACTGCAACATAGCCTAACAATATGATTTTAGATTCTTCCCCCTTTGGTGATTTCTTTTGATATTTTGCCATTGTTTAAATAGTTATTTTGATACATTTCTTGATTGTTACCTTGTCAAGTGTAGCAGAAATATTGCACTGAGTGTCTAATCTGACAGCCAGATTCTTCCTGCAAAAGATTAACTGGTTCCTGGATTAAGTGTCTTGTGATTATTTTTGATTTATGGACATTAATTTTGTATTTGGAAAATTATCAAAAACTAAGTAAGATTCAGTAAGAGTTAGTACTACTTCATCTGCATAACATTTACCACTGCAAATTATCAAAAGATTTTTCTTTATCAAAAAACATTAATAAAACTTTTGTTTCCTATTGTTTATGTGTTCTATTATATTGATTATAAACATACTATTGTCCTTAATAATCTATTCTGGGATGTAACCTGATTGATCAGCGTGTATTAAATGTGCAATACATTTTTTCAATCACCTAATATTGTTAGACCCCTTCATGGATTACTGCCTTGTTGTGGCGAAGGGGCTTGTGTAATTCAATGAAGCTATGAGCTATGCCATGCAGGACCACCCAAGACGAACAGGTCATAGCAGAGAGTTCTGACAAAACGTGATCCACTGGAGAAGAAAATGGCAACCCACTCCAGTATCTGCCATGAAAACCCCATGGACAGTATCAAAAGGAAAATGGATATGACACTGGAAGATGAGCCCCTCAGGTCGGAAGGCATCCAATATGCTGCTGGGGAAGAGCAGAGGGCTAGTACTAGTAGTGCCAGAAAGAATGAAATGACTGGGCCAAAGCTGAAAGGACGCTCAGCTATGGATGTGTCTGGTGGTGAAAGGAAAGTCCGATGCTGTAAAGATTTTTTCTCCATAGGAACCTGGAATGTAAGATCCATGAATCAAGGAAAGCTGGACGTGGTCAAACAAGAGATGACAAGACTGAACATTGACATCTTAGGTATCAGCGAACTAAAATGGACAGGAATGGGTGAATATAATTCAGATGACCATCAGGTATACTACTGCAGGCAAGAATACCTCAGAAGAAATGGAGTAGCCTTCACAGTCAATAAAAGAGTAGGAACAGCAATACTGGGATACAATCCCCAAAATGACAGAATGATCTCAGTTCAAATCCAAGGCAAACCATTCAATATCACAGTAGTCCAAGTCTATGTCCCAACCAACAGTGCTGAAGAGGATGAAATTGACCGGTTCTATGAAGCCCTACAGCACCTTATACAACTAACACCAAAAAATGATGTCCTTATCATCATGGGGGATTGGAATGCTAAAGTAGGAAGCCAAAAGATAACCAGAATAACAGGCAAGTTTGGTCTTGGAGTTCAAAATGAAGCATGGCACCGGCTGACAGAATTTTGTCAAGAGAATACGATGGTCATAGCAAACACTGTTTTCCAACAACCCAAGAGACGGCTTTACACATGGACATCACCAGACGGTGAACACAGAAATCAGATTGACTATGTGCTCTGCAGCCAAAGATGGAGAAGCTCTATACAGTCAGTAAAAACAAGACCAGGAGCTGACTGTGGGTCAGACCATGAGCTTCTTGTTGCAAAATTTAGGCTTAAACTGAAGAAAGTAGGGGAAAGCACTAGGCCACTCAGGTATGAACTAAATCATATGCCTGACGAATATACAGTAGAGGTGACAAATAGATTTAAGGAATTAGATCTGATAGACAGAGTGCCTGAAGAACTATGGACAGAGGTTCGCAACATTGTACAAGAGGTAGCAACTAAAACCATCCCCCCAAGGGGATGATGAAGGGAACGTTTCATGCAAAAATGGGCATGATAAAGGCCCAAAATGGCAGGGACCTAACAGAGGCAGAAGACATTAAGAAGAGGTGGCAAAATTACACAAAAGAACTATACAAGAACGAGCTTAATGTCCCTAATAACCACGATGAGGTGGTCACTGACCTCAAGCCAGACATCCTAGAATGTGAAGTGAAATGGGCCTTAGGAAAGCTGACCAACAACAAAGCTAGTGGAGATGACAGTATTCCAGCTGAGCTATTCAAAATCTTAAAAGACGATGCAGTAAAAATGCTACACTCAATTTGCCAGCAAATTCGGAAAACTCAACAGTGGCCACAGGATTGGAAAAGGTCAGTTTACATTCCAATTCCAAAGAAAGGCAGTGCCAAAGAATGTTCAAACTATCGCACCATTGCACTCATTTCACATGCTAGTAAAGTTATGCTTAAAATCCTACAAGCTAGACTCCAGCAGTATGTGGATCGAGAACTACCAGAAGTACAGGCAGGATTTCGAAGAGGCAAAGGAACTAGAGATCAAATTGCCAACATTCGCTTGGTCATGGAGAAAGCTAGAGAGTTCCAGAAAAACATCTCCTTCTGCTTCATTGACTATGCTAAAGCATTTGATTGTGTGGATCACAACAAACTATGGTGAGTTCTTAAAGAGATGGGAGTACCAGACCATCTTATTTGTCTCTTGAGAAACCTATATGCGGGTCAAGAAGCAACAGTGAGAACTGGACACGGAACCAGTGATTGGTTCAAAATTGGGAAAGGAGTCCGGCAAGCCTGTATACAGTCGCCCTGCCTATTTAACTTATATGCAGAGCACATCATGAGAAAGGCAGGGGTAGATAAATCAAAAGTTGGAATTAAGATTGCCAGGAGAAATATCAACAACCTAAGATATGCAGATGATACCACTCTAATGGCAGAAAGTGAAGAGGAGCTAAAGAGCCTCTTGTTGCGAGTGAAGAAGGACAGTGAAAAAGTTGGCTTGAAACTTAACATTAAGAAAACCAAGATCATGGCATCCGGCCCCCTCAATTCCTTGGAAATAGATGGGGAAGAAATGGAGGTAGTGACAGATTTTATTTTCCTGGGCTCCAAGATCACTGCAGATGGGGACTGCAGCCAAGAAATTAAAAGACGCTTGCTCTTGGGGAGGAAAGCCATGGCAAATTTAGACAGCACACTAAAAAGCAGAGACATCACCCTGCCAACAAAAGTGTGTATAGTCAAGGCTATGGTCTTCCCAGTTGCAATGTATGGCAGTGAAAGTTGAACCATAAGAAAGACTGAGCACCAAGGAATTGAGACCTTTAAACTTGGACTGCAAGGTGATCAAACTGGTCAGTCCTAGAGGAGATCAACCTTGATTGCTCTTTAGAAGGCCAGATCCTGAAGTTGAAACTTAAAATACTTTGGCCACCTAATGAGAAGGAAGGAGTCACTGGAGAAGAGCCTAATGCTGGGAAAGATTGAGGGCAATAGAAGAAGGGGACGACAGAGAATGAGGTGGCTGGATGGAGTCACGGAAGCAGTAGGCGTGAGCTTAAATGGACTCCAGAAGATGGTAGAGGACAGGAAGGCCTGGAGGAATGTTGTCCATGGGGTTGTGATGGGTCGGACATGACTTCGCAACTAACAACAACAATATTGTTAGAATCATTTTGTAATCTACATTCAGCAGGAAAATTGGTCTATATACATTTCCTTCTTTGTAAATCAGCGTTATATATGCTTCTTCTTATGTTGATGGTATTGCTTTTTTTCTTTAATCATAGTGTTAAGCAATAGTTTTTGTGCTTTCTTCTTTGTAAAATTGAGTTATCACCCTAACTCGACCTAATGCTTTTCCAAATTAACTTTGTTTTATTGTTTCTTTATTTCATTTTATGGACCATTATAGGTTTCCTTAATATTTGCCTTTAAAAAAAATTATCTGATACTTTTGTGTCAGTGTTAACCTGCTAACCTGTATTAGACCCTACAGTTTTCTTGACAAGAAATGGTTTGTAATTGCTTGCTTGTTAGGGCTGAGGGTGAGTGACTGGTCCAAGGTCACCCAGCTGGCTTGTGCCTCAGGTGGGACTATCTATCTATCTATCCAGTGCTTTTTTTGTAAAAGAAAAAGGTGCCGGAACTCACACATGTCATTCAACTCGCCTTGCCTACCCTACAAGGTTCCATCCAAAAAAGGTGCCGGAACTCCATTCTGATCGTTCTATGAGGAAAAAAGCCCCGTATCTATCTATCTGTCTGTCTATCTATCTATCTATCTATCTATCTATCTATCTATCTATCTATCTATCTATCTATCTATCTATCTATCTATCTATCTATCTATCTCATTTCTCTCAAAGGAGAGAAATCCAAAACTGGGACATATACCAGGGGTGTCAAACTGTTGGCCCATGGGTGAGATGCATCACCAGGAAACCGGCAATGGAGAAAAAGCTCCAATACATCACACAACATCACGTGACACTGTGAATTTGACTTGTCTGACATAAACAATAGTACCAAAAACACTGAAAAAACAAAAGAAACAAACTTAGATATCTCCTGTTTCTCTGAAAACACAAGTTTCCAAGTACTGCACCAGGTTTGTTTCAGTTCAAAATTAAAGCAGTTAAAGCAGTTAGCTGAGCTTTGTATTCTGCCAGCAGCAATGAGAGAGAGAGAGAGAAAGAGAGAGAGAGAAAGAAAGAGAGAGACAGAGAGAGAGATTAGAGATCAACTGATGCTTATGTCTTCAGCATCTCCAGCAAAATGAGAATTCCTATTTGAGAAGGGAAGTCATGATTCTGCGGAATTTAGCAGAGATGATTCTGCCTTTGAAAGTGCTTCTAGAGTCACATTATTTTTCCCCATTTCTAAATAATAAACTAGATAAAGTGAAAAGTATTTTCTGATTATGGTATTTGTCCACACCATACTGTTCCTAAAGGCTGTTCCCAAAGGCTGATCATATAATTGATGGTTATTAGAGGAAGTGGACATGGAACCAGTGATTGGTTCAAAATTGGGAAAGGAGTCTGGCAAGCCTGTATACTGTTGCCCTGCATATTTAACTTATATGCAGAGCACATCATGAGAAAGGCAGGGCTAGATGAATCAAAAGTTGGAATTAAAATTGCCGGGAGAAATATCAACAACCTAAGATATGCAGATGATACCACTCTAATGGCAGAAAGTGAAGAGGAACTAAAGAGCCTCTTGTTGCGGGTGAAGAAGGAGAGTGAAAAAGTTGGCTTGAAACTTAACATTAAGAAAACCAAGATCATGGCATCTGGCCCTCTCAATTCCTTGGAAATAGATGGGGAAGAAATGGAGGTAGTGACAGATTTTATTTTTCTGGGCTCCAAGATCACTGCAGATGGGGACTGCAGCCAAGAAATTAAAAGATGCTTGCTCTTGGGGAGGAAAGTCATGGCAAATTTAGACAACACACTAAAAAGCAGAGACATCACCCTGCCAACAAAAGTGCGTATAGTCAAGGCTATGGTCTTCCCAGTTGCAATGTATGGCAGTGAAAGTTGAACCATAAGAAAGACTGAGCGCCAAAGAATTGAGGGCTTTGAACTTGGACTGTAAGGTGATCAAAGCGGTCAGTCCTAGAGGAAATCAACCTTGATTGCTCTTTAGAAGGCCAGATCCTGAAGTTGAAACTCAACTACTTTGGCCACCTAATGAGAAGGAAGGACTCATTAGAAAAGAGTTTAATGCTGGGAAAGATTGAGGACAATAGAAGAAGGGGACGACAGAGAATGAGGTGGCTGAATGGAGTCACGGAAGCAGTAGACGTGAGCTTTAATGGATTCCAGAAGAAGGTAGAGGACAGGAAGGCCTGGAGAAATGTTGTCCATGGGGTTGCGATGGGTCGGATATGACTTTGCAACTAACAACAACAAAAAACCCAGCTATAGTCAGCCCTTGAGACCAGGTACCATCAGCTAGTATGCTAGAAAATGCCTGTAGAGCTCTCATGACAATCCCAACTACTATCATAACTTAAACTAATAAACTGGTGTATGCTACCACTACTGTAATCCTTGGGATGCTTGGCTATACTGTACAATGAAGAAGAGCAGTATTACATACCCTGTCCTTCTCCCCACTCCCATAAAATGCGGTTAGAGACTAAGATCAAAGGAACTTGGGGAGAAGTTAGTCAGCTGGTGGAACCATGGAAAAGTGGTGAAATTTAAAACATAAGATTTGGCTAGAAAGGCCCAAGTCTCTCTGAAACTTTAGAGATTGCTAAACGAAGGGTCACAGAACTGGCTACCAGGCTAAGGAAGTACACTAGAGAAGCAGAAGCCAAGAACTTTTTCAAAGAATCATCCAAAGTACATTTCCAACTGAAATATGACAACACTGTAACAGCTTACCCATCGACAGCAGAAATTGAACAGTATAGGCAGATGGGAGAAAGAGAAGCACATTATACCAGTCCAAAGTGGCTGCATGGCTTGAGATCAGACCCCGGGCAATCTCCCAGAATAAGAACCAGTCACCATCACTGTAGCAGATATCCAACAGCTGTCTGCAATATGTTATACAGAAAAAATGGAGTGATACATAAGACGTGCCTCACATAGACTGAAGAATCCTTACACTTCCATCCATAAAATATTTTCAAATTCTGGAAAAAGTTTGAATGAGAAAAATATCTTCTTGCAACAAATCGGGCACTGTTTTTACAGCAATAATTTCCAGAAGAATCCATTAAGTTATAAATTAAGTATCATTTTTAACTGTGTTTTTATTATTAATTGTAGTTTTTATAGGAAAAATGTGCTAGTAAAGATATAGCGGTCATGTAAAGTATAATATCTGAATCAAACTTTTTTTTTTTAAAGAAAATGGTTTTCCTAAATAAGTATATTTCTTTTTCTGTCCTGCTAAATCCTACCTCAGACTTTGCTCTCATTGTGTATTCTAAGCTTCACCAGTGAATTTTAATAGGTTTTCTTATATGTTTTGTGCATTCAGGATTTCTTTGTTATACTTCCCACCCTGCTGCCTTATGTGAATCCTGGCACGGAAGTCGAGCAGTCAGTTTGTTTTCTGCGTTGATAAAAGGTTCTTTGAAGATGTTGAAAAGGCTACATGTGAGGGAGGAGGGGAAGAGGAACAGATTGAAGTATAATTCAACAAAATGCTGCCTAGGTAAAAACTAACCCACCCTATCCCCTCCAGCCTGGAAGAAAATGTTCAAATGGTCAGACTACATTATTTTCCATTAAGGAAAACTAGAGCAATATGTAAATGACATCATGAGTTTTGATTAGCACTGCAGATCTCATTAAGCAAATGGAAATTAACAAGTAAATAACAATAATAACAACATATTTTGAGATCTTAATTTTAGAAGTGATGCCTCAATTTTTCAAAGCATATGAAAATGGACGCAGTAATACTCAACAGAGTAAGCAAAAACATTGACTTTATCATTAATTTTGTACGCATGTCGACTTCATGTTTCACTCCAGTAAAGTTTTATCAGTGCAGATTCCTGGTGACACTGTAATAAAGTTCACTTCATTTCTAAGATAGATAAAATGGTAATGAAGACAAAATAAGGCAGTTTATGAAAATTGATGGCAGTTTTAATTAAACAGTATGAAGAAATTCAATTTTTTTCCAAATGCTATTCATTGATTTCAGAACTGCACTGCAAGCTGTTTTATTGCCTTAAAACACACATTAAGTGCTGAAAGGTAGAAGGACTTTTTCATACTACAGAAAGTTATATAAATTATTAAATTCCTCTATCAATGTAAGTACATGTATTGGATAGGAAAAATGAAATTAAATGTGAACTAAGGCATATTACACATAAAAGGTAAAACAAACAATTCCCAAAGTAAGTAGATAAATAAGTGCACTAATTAAAGATGGGGAAATGTGGTGTGTGAGCTCATATAGCAATGAATGCCAATGCAAGCAAAATGCATTGTTATAAGACCCTGATTATTCACACATTTTTATAGAGAAGTAAGATTTTGATATATCACAGGAAATTAAAGCAAGAAGGACGTGGTTATTTAAGATTCATGGTGGTAAAAACAAGATCATGTTAGAAATAAAAAACAGTGTGCAAGCAAGGATAGTTTATAGGAACAGAAAAGTATGATGAGATGTAATGAATAATTTTTATGTAAACTAGATTATTTTTTTTCTCTTCTTTTGTTAGCTTGCCATTTCTTTTTCTGTGGTTTGTATAGCGTTGTTTGTTCTAAAAGGGAATGCCATATGAACACTGTACATATATATATATATATTTATTTCATGTTCGTAGAATCATAAAGTTGAAAGCGGCTTTGTAGGTCTTCAAGTCCAACCCTCTAAGGCACAATTCTCATATTATCCCATACAAATGGCTGACCAGCCTTTGCTTGCAAATCTCTAGTAATGGTTGTTCTACATAGCAACAAAAGCAATTTTACGTGATTTCTATCTTCTATATATTAAGTTAAAACAACCACATTAATTATGCTAGATATAAAATGCTTCATCTTTTAAATTTACTGATTGCATTTATTCGATGATCAATTGAATTGTAGATAGGTCAATACATGAAAATTGTAACTTGCTATGGTTTTAGCTACAATTATTATTTGGGAGGCTAGAAATTGCTTCATTTATTGTAGTTTTAATATTTTTAATAAATAAACTAATAGTGGTATTCATTATTTTGAACTGTTTTCTTATTAATATTTTAGATTTGAATGCCACATTTAAGTGTTTAAATAAATCCTGTTTCAGAATTAATGTTAAACATTGACATAACATGATTAAATGTGTATAAGTTAAATATCCTTCCTGAATTCTTCCTGAAAAAAATACTACTACTTGTATTACTGTTACTCCAATATCACACACTAGACTTGATCTTACCTCAAAGGCTGAGAAGTGATATTCCAACTCTAATATTGAGATGCAATTATAGTGGTAATTAATTTCTCTAACTTAATTTATATATATAACTTGGGGTTTTTTCTCTCCTATTCAGTCATGTTTGATTCTCAGAGACTGCTTGAACAAGACCTTATGGATTTTTTGGCAAGGTTTTTCAGAAGTGGTTTGCCATTGCCTCCTTTCTGGGCCTGAGAGAAAATGAGTGGCTAAAGGGCATCCAGCTGGATTTTTGCCTAAGGATGAACTAGAACTCACAATCTGCTGGTTTCTAACCGGATGCCTTAACCACTACACTAAATTGGCTGTCCAAGTAGGTTGTTAATAACCATTTAACAAGTTCCTTTTTGTTTGTTGTTGTTCCTTTATATTTTTTTTAAAAATAATGTTGTTGTTAGTTGTGAAGTCATGTCTGACCCATCATGACCCCATGGACAATGTTCCTCCAGGCCTTCCTGTCCTCTACCATCTTCTGGAGTCCATTTAGGCTCATGCCTACTGCTTCAGTGACTCCATCCAGCCACCTCATTCTCTGTCATCCCTTTCTTCTCTTGCCCTCAACCTTTCCCAGCATTAGGCTCTTCTCCAGTGAGTCCTTCCTTCTCATTAGGTGGCCAAAGTATTTAAGTTTCAATTTCAGGATCTGGCCTTCTAAAGAGCAATCAAGGTTGATTTCCTCTAGGACTGACCAGTTTGATCGCCTTGCAGTCCAAGTTCAAAGGCCTCAATTCTTTGGTGCTCAGTCTTTCTTATGGTTCAACTTTCACTGCCATACATTGCAACTGGGAAGACCATAGCCTTGACTATACGCACTTTTGTTGGCAGGGTGATGTCTCTGCTTTTTAGTGTGTTGTCTAGATTTGCCATGGCTTTCCTCCCCAGGAGCAAGCGTCTTTTAATTTCTTGGCTGCAGTCCCCGTCTGTGGTGATCTTGGAGCCCAGGAAAATAAAATCTGTCACTACCTCCATTTCTTCCCCACCTATTTGCCAGGAATTGAGAGGGCTGGGTGCCATGATCTTGGTTTTCTTAATGTTTAGTTTCAACCCATTAAAAATAACTGATAAATTAATTGATTCCACATGCTCAACCATGGGTTTCCTAAACATGGGTCTCCTAAGTAGTATAATGTTTTTCACCACTATGTCATCAAATGAATGAAAATATATAAAAAAATATTGTGGTGATCAAGGTAGTTTTCTGTGCGACTTTCACATGGTCGTAAAAATCAGGTAAAACTCATGTATACTGTTATTGCCTATGCATGTTAATATATATTTATTGCAGAATTTCCTACACTTGTTACACAACTGATGCCAATCAGGCCAAAGGTTTTTTTTTTTTCTATCCTAGGTGAGGAGACTTTCACAATGAAAAAGATAGGCTTTAAAGTGTTGAACACTGAGTGGATTTTCACTAATATTAGTCAGATGATATTACTTGTGTATAATATATCAATTAGTATTACTGATCTTGCTGTTTTACTGCAGTGAAAACAGAATTTATAATATTCGTGGCTGAGAAGTACAGATATTGAAATTTACCACATCTGCAGGGCATACATTTGGAAAAGCTGTATTAATTGTTAATGCTACTGAAGTTAATAAAAAGCTTTTAGCAAAAATGCTTCTTTTTGCCCACAGCATAAACATATTTTATTCTCTACAGTATATCAAATAGAAAGTATTGCCTTGGCTAACAATCAACATGACATTTGGCAAAACAGATGTTATCCTCCTATGACCATTTGAAATTGATACAGATCATTGCCATGATAATGTATAATCACTTTCCATGTGGCAGACAAAGAACAATTATTTGTAGTTTTTGTACACATGCATGTTAAGAAATAGCATTCTTGGATGACATTTAATAAGGAAGTGATATAAAGGTATATGGGAAGGAAGAAAGACACAGGCAGTTTAAAATATACATGCAAAAATATGCTATTTCTTTTAAAGCGTACAAATAAGCCAGTGTCAGAGACTGGATGATTTTTCATTTCCACCACACTGAACACAGCTCAGATCAGCAACAGCCAGCCATTAATGTGTGCATCTGGCTCAGTCTGTTATCAACAATGAATTGTTAATATGACTTTTTTTATGCATCACACATTATATTTTCTTTCTCCTGATTTGTTGGTGCTGTGGAAGTTGACTTTTAAAAAAAAGATATACCAGCTGTAGCATGATTTATATGCACACGTTCTGTAGTGAAAACTAGCATGGAAATGTGCATGTACAGTGCAAACTTATAAAATTAGTTGTCCATCTATACCTTGACATTATCTAGAAAAAAATATTAATTTGGCACAAATGGTCAATAAAGGAATTCATCTTTATTTTGCTTTGTTTTGTATTCAAGTTTCATTTTGCCAACTCTCAGGATAGTATTTGTTCTATCTGAATAAATATTAGGCAATATTTGCTTTAACATGTTTCAAAAGCTTGCGATATCACTCTTTCATAAATCTGCTCTTCTGGCTGCTGGTCCTAGGTTTGGTCAAACTGGAATTGACTACCACCTAGTACTTCCTCAGGCCTGCTGGTACACCAGGAGCCCCAGAAGCGTTGCCTCATGGATTCAGAGATCTGCCAGGCCATTTCTGTAAATTGCCTGGTTAGTCTTTGGCATTAGGAGGCAAACTGAACTTTCATTGAGTTTGCTCCTAAATGTTCAGTGAATTTGACATGCTTCTGGACCTTCTGAAGTTCTATGAGTTTTGACAGAAGCAGTGCCTGGAACATCACTGGATGAGGACTACAGATGACTAATTGAAAATGGATACACAGACAGCCTGTGCAGTTAACAAAAGAGGCAAAGTTGACTGTTGATTTCACAGTCTCTTGGCTGGTGACAATGTTTAGGTGAATTTCCTCTTAGAGAGACAGGTGCATAATCCACCTGCCCTTTGTGACTGTTTTGCATAGGATGTTGTTGGCCACTAACACTACATCAAGGTGTGGTGGTGAGATTGACAGATTGTCCTAGCAGTAGTCTTGCATGGGATGCCAAAGGGATTGATCTTTCCTTCCCTCTTGTTTAGCATTTACATAAAGTCCTTTGGAAAATTTGGAATGCGGCATTATCAGTATATTGGTGATATGCAATCATATATTGTCATCCAGTTTTGTGCCTAAAAACTGTTAATCTAGAAGGGAGAAAACAGGCTAAAGTTGGATGCTACTGTTGTGATTCTGTGCCAGCCTGTGATCCCGACAGCTGAGTCCGGGGAATCTGAGGAGGAGGAGGGGCCTGGGGAGCCATTGGAGCTGGAGGAAAGCTCTGATGAGCTCCAAGACTTACATTCCAGTGAGGAGCCTGGCCCTTCCACTTGTGCTCAGCATGAGACACAGCTGGGTGGGGAGGCTGGGTCGGACTCAGAGGACGCACAGCTGGAGGACCTGAGAGATGCCTGCAAACGAAGATAGGCCAGGAGAGTAGGCCAGAGAGAGGCAATGGGGCAATTCCAGAGAAGGCATTGAGAAGCCATGCCTTGAGGACTGAATTACAAAAGGGGAATGTGTGGGTGGTGCTGGTTGCCGAAGGCAACCGTTGCAAAGTACTTAATGGGATCTTGCTCTGTTGGTATTGCCAGTGAATAATTCTCTGTTTTGCATTGTGTTTTATGTCTCCATTTGGATTGTGTTTTGTTGCTTTTGTTTTTGGACCATTTGGCAGGTTTGTTACCAATATTAAAAAGGGTGTGTTTTCTTCTGAGTCTCCAGCCTACTTGTCAAAAGGGGTTTTGTCCTTGTGCAATTAACAAGGACGTACATAGGCTGGGACAGAACAACTACCAAGATGGAGCTGTTCTTTGTCTTTCATGGCCAATGGCTTCAGAGAACATTGCCCTGAGAGAGCAGGTCCACAAATTAAGGGTCTTCTTGCTAGTCGAATACTGAATGGGCAGATGGAATTCATGGCCAGGATAGCCTTTGTCCCATTCTACCTAGTTTACTAATTGTGATTCTCCACACTACTATGCATATGGACTACTGCAGTGCATTCTACATGGCGTTGCAGCTAATACGGAATAAGGTGGCTCTGTTTTGTTAGGTGCTTGACAAAATTACCATGTGACAGTAATTCTGCAGGCACTGCAGGTCTAATGGAAACCATGTTATTGAAATAGATACTATTATAAATCTGTACTAATCTAACTTTCAAAATGGAATAAAGTTCTACTTATAGCTCAGGAACACTTCCTAGAATCTCAGATTCAGTCCCTGACATTTCCAATTGAAAGGATTATGTAGGAAGCAGCGAAAGATCATTTATATAATATGAAGCTAACATGCATAAGCATCCAGTACAAACTGCAAGGTTGCAATAATTATGAAGTGTGAATTGCACTGTCATGATGTAAACTCTGGTCTTTTGTATTTGTGTCTCAAATTGGGACACAAGAATGAAAGTCACATTGTGTTTCAATTCACATTTCCCATGGGTCTCCTTTGCCCCTCTTATTTTCACTTATGCTGAAGTGCTAAATGTTTTTTACATTCTTTTATTGTTCACATAGTTGTTCTACTGTTTGGCTTATAATAGGCCACATTGTTAGGACAATTCATCTGACTTTTCACAGTAGGAAGTTTTCATTAGCTATAGTCAATTATGTGCATCTCGTAGTCCACTCCCTCCCAGAAATGGAACAATGTTTAAGCAAAAGCATTTACAGGGCAACTTCAAATTCCTTAACTAAAATTATGAAAACTATTTGTGAAATCAAGTGGCTTGTGATGAAGACATGAAGATAAAAGTGTCAAATAATTCTTATACTTTTGTTTATTTTGCTGAATGCTAAAATTGGCATCCATTAGAAAAATATTACCTCAGATTAAGATGAGTGTAAATATAACTACTCATTTCTTGTGATAAAATGGTTTTGTCTTCTATATCGATTTAGAAACATTTAATTGAAAAATCTTTGGTTATGACTAAATTAGTTGCATTATGAGTTGTAGTTGCATTATATCAGTTGCATGTCATGAAATATCAATAGATTCATAGCTGGCTGAAAACTCATAGCCAAAGGTTACTTATTAATAGTTTCTCATCAAACAGGGGAGAGGTATCAAGTGAGCTGCCACAAGGTTCACACTACACCCCTTTTTATTAATCACTTAGATGAGACTTAAGGGATTTTTATCCAATTTGCAACTGACACAAAAGTAGATACAATAGCTAATATCATAGAAGACAAAAGCAAAATTCAAAACAATCTTGATGGGTTAGAAAAATGTGCTGAAAATAACAGTGAGATTTGATAAGTTCGTCCTCTAAGAATTATAAAACAAGTACCTTGGAGGGTGTTACAGATGATGCCAAGACCAGCTGTATTAACATATAAATTTAATAAACCTTAACCTTAAACCTTATCCCAGAGAACACAAAATATTAATGTTCCAGGAAGACAGATTTCTGCTAAAAATGTCCTAACAGAAAGAGCAGTGGAAACAATTGCCCAGGGCTGTGATTGGCTCTCTGCACTGGACATGTCCAAGCAGAGGATAAATCTTGTGTCATACATTTAGATTTCTGTGTGCCAGAAGATTGGCTTCTAAGGCCTAAATGGCCTCTTCCAATTTTTCAAATTCTATGTCAGATTTCTTTAATATAAATACTCTGTGCACGGTATAATTGTGGTTGGAAGGAAGTATAACAACATACTGAATCACTCTGCAGGATAAGGTCAATAAAAGAAGAAAAAAGATCAACTGTAATCAAAAATATCATTTTTTGGAACATTTTTGATGTGCAAACAATTCTTGGTTTCAGCCTGTAAACTTTGGATTTTCACAGCAGTGGTTGGAAAAAAGTAGAACATAGGAAGCTGAGGAAAAACCTATAAATAGAGCTGTACATTAACAAATAAATTAAAAATACTGGTTAAAATACAAAGTATGAAATATCTGAAGTTTCTGATTCAGACTGCTAAATATTTCACTTATTTTTAATACAATAAATAATATATATATTTATGCAGCACATGCTAACATATCTGTGCATACTGCTTTTTTCTTTCTAAGTCAAAATCTTCATCCTTTTCATATAGCTTTCTCTTTGGTCAAAAAAAAAACTGAAACAAAAAAAAATGCATATTAATTAATCAATAAATTAATAAATTAAATTAATTAATCAATAAAGTTCAAAGCTGCTGGTTCCCCTCCGCCTAGGTCCCAAGAGCCTGACTTGTGATTGTTACTAAAAAACCTCACAAGTTAGGGTCTCAGGGACTAGGAAAAGTCCGATAAGATCCAGTCGAATTCTTCTTCAGTTAATCAGAATGGGTTTTGTAGTTATTTTATTTCAGTATATTTGGAAGATGTAACAAGTAGCTTTAATACTGTCAAAATACACTTTCAATTATTTTGGAAAGAATATCTATATCTATTGCATGGAGGCAACAGAGACTGTATTTTTAATGCATAAGGCTTTCATTCCAAAGAAGTCAAAGGAAATACATATAGGTTAGAATCCGCTTCCTTTTCTTCCATAACTTAAATAAAGCATCCATGGTTCAGCCTTATTTGTCTAGTAGCATTTGTATTGTGGGCCCTGAACATACGTATTCCGATCTTAAAAGGCTTTCTGGAAGAAGAATGTGTTTGCAATAACATTTACCTCCCGCCTTCACGCACTGAATCGTTTATCTCAGATTATCATGCACTAGATTTTTTTTTTACATCTAGTATAAAAAAATGTAATCCACCCGAGTATTTTTCATCTCCTAAATTTATAGTGACTTTCAACAACTTGTTATTCTTTGTGCCAGGTCACTTGAACAACATCTCATCTTTTTTTTTTTAAAAAAAAAAAGTCTTCATGCAAAATAAAAATTAAAAAAAAATTACACCCTTGCTTCCCATCTTTTTTCTTTTTTTTTTTGTCCAGGTCCAGAGCGTTGAAAAGATTCACCCTTGCCTTCAGCATTTTAATCTTATCTGAAGAATGAAAAATAATATGTCTACTTTAGGAACAGATCCATGATGCTCCGCAGAAGAAATAAAAACCAAAGAGATGCCACAAAGGTGCTGGCCACTTAAGTAGAGTCTGGTGTATGTAACTCATTTAGCCTTGTTTCAAGATGCAGATCAGCTGGGGGGAAGGGAGGAGAGAGAAAAATAATTAGAACACCAAGTTATAAAACAAGCTATACAAAAAAAAAAGATCTTGAGAAATATTTTTTAATGATTACCCCTCCCTTCAAGCTGGTTTTCCATACTCCGCAGCCCCCTCTTCCTGTTTCCACACTATGTTACTTAGGTGTTCAGTTACTTGAAACATTTGAATGAGGACAGAATCTCCCGTTGCAAACAACTCTTTTCTCATTTGCTCTGCAGCACAGCTTGAACGCTTACAGTTCAGGCATGAAACAGTTAAACACACACACACACACACACACACACACACACACACACACACAAAAACCCCCAGCAGCGTTATGTATGCTTTTTGTTATGAACTGTAACATGGTTTTCCCAATACCAATTTGACCAAACCAGTAATTAGGAAGAGAAAAAAAAAAGAAGAAGAAGCTACCTCTCCATAAATATAATCTTAACATAATTGCACCATCCCTATCGCACGGACCCATCCTCCTTAGGGGATACCTCAGTTGATGGAAATCAGTCAGATTTTAA
Organism: Vipera ursinii; assembly: GCF_947247035.1. Lineage (NCBI taxonomy): Eukaryota > Metazoa > Chordata > Lepidosauria > Squamata > Viperidae > Vipera > Vipera ursinii. Next base: position 45,995,195 of record NC_139514.1, on the reverse strand, counting down.
CTCCTCTCCAACGTACCTTCGCTTCTCAGTGGCTGGGTTTTACCTCCCATGAATATGCACGCGCACATTCAGACAGAAAAGGCTTCCTTTACTCCCAGACGTGAACGCGGCCGCGCGCGCGCGCGCGCTCCACACCCCCTTCCCCCCACCCAGCAAAAGAGTACACGCGCCCGCGCGCGCGCACAAAGGCAAAGCAAGGCAAGGCAAGGCAAAAGAGCGACTGCTGACTCAGAGAGGTGGCACGCGGGGCGGGGTGGGTGAGTGGGTGGATGGATGGATGGAAACGGCATTCCGGCTGGCATTTGCACCGCGCTCCTCGTGAATAAGTGACATTCTGGCGCGTGGTCTCCAGCATCCGCCCTCCCGCAAGATTTGCCTTGAACGCCCATCCTCTCTGGTCCTTGCAAGAAGAAGTGGAAGAATAACTGGGAAGGAGAAGCAGCCCGAGAATATCCAAAGCCTTCATTTCTTCCGAAGGCTCGCCCCCACCCCACCCCTGCCACCCCACCCCACCTCTTCTTAGTTTTTCCATCTTTCTACTTCCTCTGTCGCTGCCTCTCAGTTGTGGGACATCTTTCCGGAAGAAAATGCCTTGAGCTTCAATAAGCCAGTTTGCCTGACGGTCCTCCCCTCTCTTCCCAGTTCTATTCCCACCCCCTTTTCTCCCCCTAATCAATAATAAGACAGCTTTCCAAATGCAGTTTGAAAAATAGGCTCTGCATAGATGGTCCTCCTCGATTTTCTGCCTCGGGAAAAGCGGGCAAACTTGGCTCTCTCTTGTCTTTCTCTCTCTCTCTCTCTCTCACACACACACACAGACACACAAACGCACACACACACGTGATGTGGGGAGAAATAATGCCAGCAAGGCTTAAACAGACGTAGAAGTTATCCTGCGCCTTCTTCAGCTTTTCCTCTCTTCCCTTTGCGGCAGCATCCATCAGTGGAAAGGATCCCTCAGTTTTACACACGGCTTCTCCCAAGCGATTAGCTTGCAACATTTTTATTCGGGTATTTTAAACCAAGTTAGTAAGAAATAGAATCGGGACTTTTTAAAAGTACTAAGGGGGATTTTGGGATTGTATTTTTCCCCCCTCCTTTTGATAAGTTTGGAATATTTAACAGTAGTTCTAAGTCTTACTAAAACGAAGTGTGTATTCATTTGAGCCTGAAGAAGAAGTCTGTTTCTCTTCCTGTGGGTGCAGTGCTTGTGTGAGAGGTGTGGGTGTGTTTGAGACAGAGCAGCTAGGAGAAAATAATATATTGTGCCATTACAGTATGTCGGTGTGTAGCGTTTTCGAGTTGTATAGATGTCTTCAGCATGATTCCATTTACGAAAATACTGAGCCATTTGGCATAAATAAAATATACATCATCTCAGTTAAATCCAGCAAAGACTTTGCTAATGTGCTAAAACAGTTATAAAGATAATTGTTTGTTTCTCTTTAAAGAATAAACCGATGGATGCTGATGGAATAATAAGCCTGTTTAATGACCGTGTGATGCGTTGATTTCAATGCAGAAGGAGCACCTTGCACAGGGATTTGAGGCTTTGTAATCCATGGGATAGAGTGCAACATTGTTGTCATGACTGAACTATCATTTCACTCTAACCTTTTGGTACACAAACAGTCACTGCAACAATGCTGCACCAATAAAGGAAAATAAATGGCAAGGAGGGTAGGTGAGAAGCAACATGAAGTATAACTCTCACCACAAAGTGAAAATGAAAATATTGCGAACAGTTATAACAGAATGATGATGCATCTACAAAGGAAAAAAAAAGAATTAAATGCACATTCCTGTACTGGAACAAGAGTATTTAAAAAAAACACACACCAAAATTTGTAAAGCAAGAAGGAACTTATTGCAAAAAGAAAAAAAAATGAACGGAATCAAATAAGTCAACACAGGAAGGTTAAACTGAAATCAGACTTGATTCTAATCATTACAAATTAAGGAGTGTTGTAGCCTTCAATGTTATATACTTGTTTGCTAGAAAAGAAAATCCATTCAAAATATGTCTACAGCACGACTTAAATTGCTTATTGCTGCCAACTTCTGTCTATATTGCAGTTCTACTTTTTGCCTTGAAATCCTATGCAAAAACTGAAAAACAAATGAGCTGAAAACTAGGGAATAAGGTTCTTGAATGTATGTGCATTTGTCAAATAAGCATATATGGAATTGAGCTTTAAATCTCTTTTGCTTTGACTCACTTACTTTTATGTTACCATTTTTTATCTTAGTTGCTTTTCTTTTTTTCCTGTATCCACGTTACCCTGAATAATACAGTTATGCAGCAGTCTGGGAAATTGCCTACTGAGCATGTATCTTCTGCAAATAATCTATCAGATACCTTAGTTTTTTTTAAACTTTTTCTTCCAAAAGAGTCTATGGCAGCTTTGCAATTCAGAAACAATAGATGTACATACAGACTAAATATTGTCCCTCCCTTTTTCTTTCTGAATTACTTATTTCAGTCTATATTATCTTCCCTTCTTAAATTTTGATTATTTATAATCCTATTTAATATGAACACTTAACAAGAATATAATTTAGAAAAAATATGAAACATAACTATGTTTGGTTGAACATTTTTTAAATAATTTTTATGTAGTATTTCCACATACCAAAGCTACATTTTGAGGCAATGGAAAATTCTGAGTAGATAAAATCAGTAATTTAGATGTCATAATCAGCTCAACATACAAACAGATTTAATGTTCTTCCTTAGTCCTTTTTTCCGACTTTAAGCTTTGGACATTCCTAAATGTTCAATCATATTACTTTAGGAAGTGATTAAATAGTGGGCAGGAGTATCCTTGCTTTTCAATATTGTTCTCTTTAAACAATGGAAAATGAATTATATGCTTTCTTATTATGCATAATTGTACATTCTTTAAATATGTGTTCCATAGGTTGGTAGGTAGATAGGGAGACAAATGGATGGATGTATATAGATATATGGGAAAGAGTGTGCAAATGGGTGTGGGTGTATTGTTATGGCTGGAATAGGTAGGGTAGCTCAAATAATAATTAACATGAAATGTAACTTTTTTTAGAAGAATACAAAGACAAAAGATCTTGTCTTGGAAATAGCCTTGGAATCAGCTATGGCTTTGTTCTAAGATCATATGAAATAATTCATCCTCTGTCACTTGTTTTTTGTCAGAGGAGGTACACATAGCAACATACACAGCATAATAAGTGAAAGCAATTCAATTTTTATATAACATATCAATTACAGAAATAAATAAACCGCATATTTCCTTACACAATGGAAGTGTGTAGTATAGGATATTTGGCATATTAACTTTTCTAATTTGAATTCAGTTTTGTGGAAAATATTTTCATTTCTCAAAGAATAATCTCACTTGACATGAAACATTTCTCCACTTCTTTTAAAAATATGCAATATTATTAAGCAACACAATATGTAGTTTACAATTTCTAATCCTAAATTTGCTAGAACCAAGCAGTGTCAACACATTTTCCTAGCAGTGAACTAGTGTCAAAGAAAGAAGAGTGTAGCATTGACAACTGAAATAATCCAGAGAAAATTTGAGTATTTAAAAATAATTGAAACAAAAAAAAACAAATCTGCTATGCAAATTGAATCCTAGTTTCAATCATTAAATTGTTTTGATGCTAGAGAGACACTGTAGTTTAAGCAATCATATAGATAGATCATTGACATAATATAAAAAGATATATATGCATATTCCTGAAAGAAATTTTTTAAAGTGATATTGTGTAGTGGGTCTGATGCAAGGAAGAGACGCCAGCCGGAGTACGTGTTCAGCTCTTTATTGGAAGGGGGGGTAGCATACTGGGGAATAAAGGTTACCTGGCCTCCTTAAATACCTAGCCAGGTACGCGGACAGCCAATGGGGTTGGCCCTAGGTTTCCCGCCGAAACTAGGTTTCCCGCCAAAACCGTTCAGGCCAACGCCCCCTGGTGGCTGTTGCTATGCAAGTGCCTGCATACATAACAAGTGATGTTTGGGATTTCTTATATTTTCTGAATAAAGCCTTACTTAGGCATAAACTCCACAAATGTAACAGATTTTTCTTCTGCAGACTCCACATACTCCTTGACTATATTTCTCAGTGAGGCAGAAGATTTGGTGACAGCTTCTCTTCATTTCTGTCTCTTTGCAGACTTTCAACTTCCGTAAGTAGAGGACAAGGAAGGGATACATTACTCCCATTCTGCTCCTTCTTGAGTGGGAATAGATTATTAAAGGATTCTTAATGTCTGAACAAGGTAAAAAAAATTATGAGTAAGAACCAGCAAATTCTGTGGGATTTATTGCAAACTAAGCAAGTGTAGGTTTGTGCTCTTTGTTTAACTGTAAATTTAGCTTTCGTAGCCATTTTCCCCTTTTCTGTCCATTCTCCTATCTGTTGCATCTTGTTCCCCCTTCACCTTCTTTTTCTTTCCCTGTTTAACTATTTAATTCTTTTATCTCAATCTTCCATGTTTCTTTGCTGTTTTCCTGGGAAAAGAATATTAGTATTTGAGAAAATGTATATTGTACATTTATTATACAAATGAGGAATCAATTCATTTTACAAATGGGTTGCTTTATTTTATAGGCAATTAATTTAAAGAAGGAGCTATTTATTCAATTAACATTAATTCAATTGTATTTCCTAGCCTTTTTTTCCCTCTGGAAAGTAGGTGCTGAATTATGCACACACACACAAACACATACATATATTTCACAGAAATAATTGTGTCAGAAACGTATTTGGGTGGGTGGGGAACATCTAGGTGTGGTTTAACTCACATTGTAACAATGGAAAATAAAGTAGGAAAGGTGGATATTAAACCTAATTTTTGTGTAAAAACCTATATATAGAGAGAGACAGAAAGACGGATGAGTCATTCAGTGATATTTAGTCTGCCTCAAATCAGAATAGTTTTTCTGGTTACAATACCATGAGTTGTTCCAATCACACTACGGTATTTTGCCAAGAGGAGTTGGTTGGAAAGCTTTCAACAAAATACTGCAAGCAGTCTTTTTCACACACTCCATGTCTTTATCTCTTGTTCTGAGAAGCTGTGTGATTGTATGTTGCATTTGATAGCTGATAATAACTAAAAATCAATTTATTTTGTGAAATGGAACACTGATAATACTTAGACCTCAATTCCGACAATTTGCTCTGTTGGACTGAAGGAGAATTATAATTCCAAATGGCCATAATTTAACAAAAAACCTTCAACCGTGCTATATGGCATTTGGCAGGGAAATATTGCATTATCAGGATTATTGTTGCTACAGATGTTTTTAATGATATGTCACAAAATAATGAAGTGATGTCTACTCTATTATAGAAACTTCAAAACCTTTGCACTGATTACTATGGTTTTTCTGCAACTTATCCCATCATATGGTTTAGTTTTCCATTAATTTTAATCCCATTTCACAGAAAAGCAAGAAATGAATGGTCATTTGGGTTTTATTTCATCTAATGTAAATTATATCTCTATAGAAATATGTATGATAGTAGGATTATTATTGCTAACTGAAAGCAATGAAATGGCAAAATGCTAAATATATTTTTATTGGACAAGACACAGTATTTTTGAAAGCTCATATATATTATTGAACTGTACATTGTATGTATGCTTAAAATTAGATATAAATCTCATATTGTGTTTATACTTATTTTTGGCATAATTTAAATTTAGGTTTAGGGTTAGGATTAGTGTTAAGGTATAAATAAATAAAATTTCAATTGTGTCATAGTTTGGAAAATCACATATTATAGCATTATATGTATGTTATATATTAGACTGTTTTATATAAGTGCATACATATGTAGAAAGTAGCTCCGACAGGTTTGAAAATATGTACTTGCAACCCATTTATTTCTTCATTCAAGATGGCACAAAAGTTCCATCTTACAACAACTGAAAAACAAAGGTTAACAACCAGAAAATACAAAGAACCTTTTTGGTTTTGAAGAATTAAAAAAATAGGGGGGGAGGTAAGAAAAACATTATTTTAGCAAGATAAATGTGAATTGCAGATATATAAAGAATGAGTGTACGGTTATAGTTATCGAACAACATGACATAACTAAGGCTTAAAAACATTACAATCATCCACAAGGGGACACTACTTGCGGCCATAGCAGAAACTTCCTGTTTCCACATGAAGAAGTAAAAGTAGAAGCAGCCACTGCTGCAACTAACAAAGCAAATATTTTAGTAATTTTTTGAGATAGGGTCCAGGAAATGGTTCACAAAACTTTTCAAATGATACATACAATGGGTTATGCTTTAAAGCAAAGTTATTTTGCATTGCTACATTATAGTTTGTGATTTTTGAAGATGTAGATATGATAGCAAGATCTTTTAAAAATAAAACTTGAGTTATTTTGGAATAAAAGAGTATTTTCTACAGAGAAATTAAGTGCTACAATGTGAGATGCTTGATTTTGATTAATATGCTTAGAAAAACATACATACTATAAAATATAAACAAAACAAAATTCATATGCAGAAATGCAGAAAAGTAATAGACTTGTTTTAGTAGTTTTATTACAACTGAGATATTTTGAATTGAATGGTAGTTTCATCATATACATGCCATACTAAGCAGTTTTAAGCTCCACTGGGTACACTAACTTTTACTTCCAAGTAAGTAAATAAAAAATAAGTCCTAGCCTCAATCTCATAGTGTATTCCCTTAATGTTCCTAAAATCTATATATTTTAACAAATACAGGACATAATTTGATACATACCCCTACATATTCAGGAAATTTTTATTTTTATTTGTCCAATTTTAGACTTGTCATATTTTTAAAACCTTTTTCTGCAGAGTAATACAAATTTTGAATTACGCTATATTTCAAATTTAATCATGTGAAATTAAAGACATTAAACTTTGTACAAAATGTTACCCAATAAATACTAATTACATTCATATCATTAAAAAAAATCCTCAAAGAAAATGCATGATTTTGTGTTCCTTCACCCAAATTAAACAAATAATTATAATGTATTAAGAAAACATCATATAATATATAATATAATATAATATAATATATTATAATATATATATATATATTATATTATATATTATATATTTATATAATATATAAATATAATTTCAGTATATTTTATATTTTATAAAATATATTTTATATATTCAGTATATATATGGTACCTTGCTCAATAGTAACAACTGTGAGAGAGATCTCGGAGTCCTAGTGGACAATCACTTCAATATGAGCCAGCAGTGTGCTGCAGCTGCCGAAAAAGCCAACACAGTGCTAGGCTGCATTAACAGAGGGATAGAATCAAGATCACGTGAAGTACTAATACCACTTTACAATGCCTTGGTAAGGCCACACCTGGAATACTGCATCCAGTTTTGGTCACCATGATGTAAAAAAGATGTCGAGACTCTAGAAAGAGTACAGAGAAGAGCAACAAAGATGATTGGGGGACTGGAGGCTAAAACATATAGGGAACGGTTGCTGGAATTGGGTATGTGTAGTTTAATGAAGAGAAGGGTGAGGGGTGACATGATAGCAGTGTTCTACTATCTAAGGGGCTGCCACAAAGAAGAGGGAGTCAAGCTATTCTCCAAAGCACCTGAAAGCAGGACAAGAAGCAATGGATGGAAACTAGTCAAGGAGAGAAGCAACCTAGAACTAAGGAGAAACTTCCTGACAGTTAGAACAATTAACCAGTAGAACAACCTGCCTCCAGAAGTGGTGAATGCTCCAACACTGGAAGTTTTTAAGAAGAGACTGGCCAGCCACTTGTCTGAAATGGTATAGGGTTTCCTGCCTGAGCAGGGGGTTGGACTAGATGACCTCCAAGGTCCCTTCCAACTACTACCACTACTACTACTACTACTTATTATTATTATTATTATTATTATTATTATTATTATTATTATTATTATTAAATATATTTGATATATTTTTGCTTGTAATTGGAAGTACAAATTACGTTTTTCTAATGTACAAAAACATTTCCATTTTTCAGGAAAAAGCCAATATTTGAGCTTAAATCATTCTATTCCAGTAAAATGATTAAGCTTCAATAATTTTATACGTTTCTTCTTAAAATGAGTATGTGATTTGTAAACACTGTTAAATAGTCACCCTGCTTTATACAATTTTAAAAAACAGAAAAATAAATAAAATTATTAATAAACCTTTTTAAAAGATTCTAATTTTATTTATATTGAAATTAAATTATTTCTTTTCATCCTATTCTTCATGGTCATGCTTAGAAAAATTGTATGTTGCTAGATCTATGTACTGAATTTTTTTCAAAAGTAATGTAATATATCTCTGCATTCCAACCTTATTATTTCTATACCAGAACAAACTTGTCTCTAACCTCCATATCAAGTGTAATTTATTTGTAATATTTATAAGGCTGATGTACATTAAAAAATGTTATGAGTATAGCTCTAGGTAAGTAAGCATCTTCATTGTCTTCTTCCAAGGGAAAGGTTTTGGATTATTGAAAAAAAATATCCTGCACAGGCTAAATTCAAAAGCAGCAAATGTTATTATTATTTATAATAATAATGTACGGCTTTGTAAGAGCCTTTTTAAAGACCATTGTGATATTTAAACAATCTTATATAAAACTCTTACGTGTTAAGTACATGCATACAATTAATATTTCAAACCTTTACATTCAATAAAGGTTAAAGCCTATTCTGCATTCTCATGGTTTGTCTTTCCATCAATTCCATTGATTTTTAGGGTCAGAGGCTATACCTTCATTGATCAAAGAAACAGCCTGACACAGCGAAAGAGTCTGCCAATTCCAGACAGATCAATCACACCTTTGTCTACTTTCTATATATAATGGTTATTTATTCTACATCTTAGTGGTTTTCTGTCAAACGGTTTTTAATGCAGTAGTGCTACTGAGAAAAATAAAAGGGAAAATATTCCACTAACAATATTATAAGCATTTCTCTGGACTATCTGAGGGTAGATTACAATGAAACTTTGCCAGCACCCTAGATTTAATTTTTGCATTGACTTTTGACCTGCCATTTATGTTTCTATTATGAACATTTTGTGGGAAATGAATTAAAGGACAGCCATTGTAAAAACTCTGAGTAAATATATATTTGATTAGATAGAACAACAGTTACAACATATGATAGCAACATTCATTTTCAGTTTTTATTTTTGAATGTTACGTATTTGATATATGCTAATATTTATAGCATCTTACACCAGAGCATGTCACTTTTTAAAATTAAACAAGTTGGAGAAATGTTCCTTTAAAATGAATAAAAGCAATAACCTGTGATTTTATGGAGGTAACTTGTTCTTAATTGATAAGAGCCTTGGTGGAGCAGTGGGCTAATGCCTCCTTAAGTAATACCAGCTGCTTGCAATTAGTGCAGGTTCGCATCCCACCAGGCTCAAGGTTGACTCAGCCTTCCATCCTTCCGAGGTAGGTAAAATGAGGACCCAGATTGTTGGGGGCAATAAGCTGACTTTGTAATAATGCCGCTTGGGGTGTGTGAAAGCCCTAATAAGCAGGCATATACATAGAATGAAGGCTACTGCTAAGCTTGTAAGCCGCCCTGAGTCTTCGGAGAAGGGCGGGATATAAATGGAATTAAAAAAAAATAAGACCAGGGCATGCTGGCTGAGGAATTCTGGGAGTGGAAGTTCACAAGTCATAAAAGGGCCAAGTTTGAAGACCCCTGGATAAGACTATCTCATTACTATAATTATAGACATTCATTTCCATTGCTGAATATAGTCTTGTCCTTGATCCTATAAATGCAACTTCAGTTCTACAAGCTGGAAAGCACATGGATATGAAGTTCATGCAACATAACTCTGCAGAATTAAGGCTACTGAAAGGTTGCCACTTTCATGGAAGTTCTGTATGTAGTTTTAGATATATGAAATTATATGTTTTTCCATACTTAAGCATTAAACTGAGCAGCCTCCCACTGATAAGCTACACAGCACAATAAGACTGACACTCTTAAATATTCCAAGGTGATAGGAGTATTCAAACATCTACAGTTACCACTGAAGGAATGAAATTGAATTCATAATATTTTGGAAATTTTTTGAATAAAACCGTTGTCTAGTTTACATTGCAAGACTATAATAAACCATAAACACTTCCATTCCACACAAAAGGGCTACACAAAGACTCTTCTTTTAGCCATTTAATCTGGTAATTTATTTTTTCAACCATCACATAAATCGAAACACAGCTGTAACCAATGACTTGCAGATTCACTTCCCTGCCAGCTGGATTTTGTTTTGCTGAAGCAGCAAGATATATTTTTACATTGTTCACTTCTGTGCATCTGGAGAAATCACTAAGGATTAAAGGTGAACAGAGTACTTAACTGAAATAAACTCTACCAGAAATTAATATCAGCTTCATCATCTGTGGAATCGTTATGCCACACCACATATTAGTTCTTATTTTGTGAATTTCAGAATCTTTAGAAATAATTTGCAATTTATAATTTTCTTTAGTAGAACTAAAATGCAGCTGTTTTATCTGTTTTAAACTTGATTTTTTTGGAATCCTTTCTTACAGATACCAGAACTAATTGATAATAATAATAATAATAATAATAATAATAATAATAATAATGATGATGATGATGATGATGATGATGATGATGATGATGATGATGATGGAAGGGACCTTGGAGGTCATCTAGTCCACCCCCCTGCCCAGGCAGGAAACCCTATACTAGTGATGGCGAACCTTTTAGAGACCAAGTGCCCAAACTGCAACCCAAAACCCACTTATGTATCATCTTGTGCCAGGTGAGTGTGGTCCATTGGGTGGGTGTGGCCCATTGTGTGGGCATGGCCCATTGGGTCAGTGTGGCTGTGGTGGTAATGGCAGACTGGGTGGGACTAAAAAGTTCAATCAATCAATTCCAACTTTGTGAGATCTTTTTTTTCCCACGAGAAGTTGAAAATGATTGATTTAACCTTTTTTTTTGCACACGGCAGCGGAGGCCTAAAGCAAAAAGGTTTTATAAAACCCAGCTGAAGGCCTAGGACTGGGGTAATGGCATGCGTGCTGACAGAGAGGGCTTTGTGTGCCACCAGTGGCACTCGTGCCATAGGTTCGCCACCACGGCCCTATACCATTTCAGACAAATGGTTGTCCAGTCTCTTCTTTAAAACTTCCAGTGTTGGAGCCTTCTGGAGGCAGGTTGTTCCAGGTTGTTTATCAGAGTGAATCAATCTACTGAAGATGCAAACGTCTTCACTGAAATGTATGGACCACAATTAATCTGAATGCTCTTATGCGAGCTTTAGACATTAGATAGAGTTTTGTTTTTTAACTTCCTGGTGTATGGCTAAGAAGGAATAGTGGGCCAAAAATCACCAAACCTGCCTCCATTCCTAAGAAAAGACTATCCCTGCTTCTATCCTGGCATTTACATGCTGAGAAACACACAGTGATTCTCATAATAGAATTATTTCCCATATATTCAGCTCAAAGGAAAATTCGTAAAATATTTCCAAACTACCTGCATATTGTGACTTAAGTAGCTTCTAAAATGCTCTTCAAACTCAGTTCATTTTTCCATACAGAAAGAGTATGCTTGACTCTTGAAGTGAAAACAAAATAACATTTGCATGTTGTACAGTTGTATTTAAAGATGATTTCATGTATGATTTCATGTACTATGTAGGCAGGCACTCGTCAGAAAAATGTCCTCCATTGTCAAGTTTTATTTGGATGCAAGTATTGTTATGCAGCATTTTAATGAGTACTATCAACCATTACCAATAGATTTCCCCAGTTTTTACCACACTCATTCTCTGGACTTTGAGTCAAAAATTGTTTAAAAGTTAAAAAAAGCCCACATATAAATCTCTCCTGGGTGTGTGTGTGTGTGTTTCCAGGTTACTCTTCCTCAATCCTGGTCTCCTCTTTCAACCAGTCCATTAGTTTCCAGTAAAGATGTTTAGTATAGAGTTTATATATAATGCTTACTTGGCCAATAGGGTCATAATGAATGGATTGGACCTCATCCCCTTTTTCAAAATAAAGACAATAATATATGCATTCTATTCAGGGGGCATTTTTAATATACAATTTACAATAAACATGCTGTTTACCATATTGTAAACAGTGCTAGAATGTATGATCACCAGTTAGTGCTTAGTTTAGTCAGGTCTGGTGGGATAATACCTCTCCTGAAGTTTTCGCCATTTTACCATTATGCTATTATTTTCAAGATTTAATTTGAATTGACAGGAGGTCAACATGGTAGGTTCCACAGAACCTCTTTAGTGATTATAGAATTACAACTTTCAGGAAGGATCAATAATAAACCTCCTATGTAGGAGCCATAATTGGAACCTAATTCAGGGCTAGTTTCTCTCATATAGTCAGAGATGATATACAAAACATAAAATTATCTCTGATCTTGGAAACCTTAACTATTTTTTCCCAGAGGGCAGGTAAAATGAGTTTGCATTCTATGCCCCTTGTTATTTAAACTATCTATTAATGATATTGTGGCAAGAGTCACAAAATTAGGACATCATTCTCCAAACCTGGCTGGAACAAACAACTTGTATGCAGGTTATCATTTTTACTTCACCTATCAGTTTGAAGGAAGCCCTAAAATCAATTGCCCCCTACTGAAAAGACAGAGATTTAATTATTAATCATGAATAATAATTAAGTATCTTTTTTTCCAGACTTCTAGAGAAAGAAAAGATGGACTAAAAACAGCTTTGTGAAAAGCGGGGCCAACGATCTTATGGGAATGAAGAGTTTATAAATATATTGGCTTTTTAAAACCTCTCCAGATAAGAGGAGACTTAAGATTCTCCACAAGTGCTTCAGATAGCTGCTCCTTGCAAGGAGATTGTAAGACAATGGTCTCTAGTGGGTTTTGAACATTGGGAGACAAAGGAATAGCTATATTGCCCAAGCTGCAGTCACTTTGGAAGGATACTATTGAACATTTCCATTTCTAATCACTTTTGGAAATTCCTTATTAATTGCTTTTCAGTTTTCAGAAACCTGCAGTTTGGATCAACAAATTTGAAAACATCACGTGAATTTCCTTCAATCCTTAGCCAAAAAAAAAAGTTTTAATGACAAGTTTAAAAAAATATGAGGGGGAAATACGCAGCATAATTAAACTTTTAATTTTAGAAAGCTACAGACAGAATAAGGCTCCGAATAAATTTTAAATAAGATTGAGGAATTAATTGTAAAGAATTGGGGAAATGCTTTTGTTTTGTTTTGTTTTTTTAAAAAACCTTTTCCTTAGTATTTACTTAGCTTTCTTTTTACTCCTTTTTTGTTTTTTTCTGCACCTTATACTCTTTATTTTTATTCTATCATATTTCTAGTTTGCATTAGTTTATGTTAGTTCATATATTTATTATTAAAATATGCTGAAAACAATAAAAGCAGCTTTCATAAACTAAGTTTGATCCATTGTCCTTTTACAGAATGCCAGTAGCCTCTTTCATAACACTCAGAGCATTACACTTTCTTCTCAACCTGCAATTATGAAGAACATATATCCCCTATCAAGTTCTTGTGAGTATTTCTGTGGAATAATGCTATATTTATCTCACAGCTATAGATTTCTATGTGTTATAATTAGTTTTTAATAATGAAAAATTAAGAAAACATATTATGCTATTTCTCAGAAAACATGCGAAAGCTGTTTCTAATTTTTCTAAAAAATATGAGATTCTTAAAAAAAAGAATGTCACTGAATTTACTTGATTGTTAAACATGGAGGATGTACATGTGTTTGCTTCTGTTGATGCTGTTAATTTCTTTTATAATTTTTCCACTATAATGAAATTACCAATCCTCAATAAGAGGCATTGGTCCACCTTCAAGTATTCAACAGAGAAGCAAAGAACTTGTAAACTACTAGAAAAATTGTAACAAAGGTATCTGTTCTCAACCACACTGATGTTTATGACATTTACTATCATATTTATGTTAGAACATTGAAGATAAATAGATAAGTAGTGGAGTTCTCATGACAATATGAGAACACACATTTGCTCACTTGTCTAGCCCTGTCCTCTCTTGCAAGATGCCTAGGTCTTCAAACGACAAGACATTTAGATTTGTGGCCAACTTCTAATTGAATAAATGTAAGAGTTTTGTCTTTAAAGTCTCTCATTTTGAATATCTGTTTAATTCCACTCTGCTACAACTTTCTTAGTTTTCCCCTTCTTCTCCACTCTACCTATAATAGTGTAGGGAAGAAGGGGAAGACCAAAAAAGTTATAGCAGGGTGGAATTAAAAAGGTATTCAAAATAAGAGAGACTTTAAATACAAAAGATCTGTGTATCAATCAGTATATGGAGCTGATAAAGATAGGCCAAGATTGGAAAAGCTTTCAATGAATGTCTGCAGGATCAGTGGATCTCAATATGGTTTTGATTTTAGTTTCAAATATTCACTGAAAGCCTATCCTTGGCCCTATCCTTGTTTTTCTTCACATATATTTTAAAATAACTTTTCATATAGTTCCATCTTGCAAACCATTATTCTTTACATCATATCCATATATCAAAATTCTACTCTCCACTAACTTTTATAATGCATTTCTGTTTTTTCCTGACATATTAATTCAATTTTCATTTCCATATAACAAGATGGGCAGAAGGGCACACTTAGGTAATTGTGCTTCTTTTGATGAATATTCATTCTTCACACTAGGGTGCATATTACCCCATCATTCTACTATTAATTACACACCTTAAAACTTCCCCATCCCTATCTACCTATGATGTGCTTGGTTTTTCATATACCTTTTGATTTTAAGGTCAAGATGTTTTCCACTACAGTATATGCATCAACCCTTTTCCCATTCTTGGAAAGACTTTACACACTCATGAGTATATGAGTGTGTTCCAAGGAAAAACATAAACCACATTTAAAAAGGGCAAATAATTTAAATTATAATTCAGATCTCCTCACATAAAAATTATATGCAATAGTGCTGGAAAATCTTCAAATCCTAAAAAGTTGTACACTGTTACTTCCAGGTAAAGCAGAAACTAACAGAAAGTGCCTGCTAATGCACTTTAAATTCATAGACTCTATGCAAAGGGGTCACAATTGTATTCAGTAACACGGTTGTGTTGGAATACCTCCTATCAGTATTGTGATTCCTTACGCACAGATAGCAGATGACATCTCAATCCATATATGCAATGTAGACATATGGATGTTTTAGTCTTGATGAAAATGGTCTCAAAAATTTGGTGCTGATTTCTCTCAATGGACAGACACCATACATACAGTCTATGCTCTTAGATCAGACATGTCAAACACAAGGCCCAGGGGCCGGATCCAGTCCGCGAAGGGGTTTCATGTGGCCCATGAAGCCATCCTGGAAACAGTGAGGGAACGGCCCCCACTGCCTTGGCCCTGGCCCAGAGACCCTCCTTCTACCAGAGACCCCCAGATCTGTCCCACTCCTGCCCAGGACCCCACAGGCATCGTTGATGCGAACGATGTAGAGCTGGCCATGCCCACCCAGTAGGCCATACGCACTCTAGCCACACCCACCCTGTAGGCCACACCCACCCGCCCCCCTGAGGGCAACCGCAATGCTGATGTGGCCCTCAATGAAATTGAGTTTGACACCCCTGTCTTAGATCATCCACAGAGTGATTAGATTAGTGAAAGAGAAGATAGAAATATAAAAAGTAAATGTATTTGTATGGTCAAACCAGTGCTTTTTTATTTCAGCAAAACATTAAGAGATCAACAGATTCAATAAAGATAGTCATTGTCCTGTTTTTATAGCATTTATAACAGCAAAGCTTTGTTGAATGCCAAATTGCAAATAGCATGAACATTCCAGACAAGCCCAAACTAACAATCAGAAAATACTTATGAAAAATAGAGAACACATGGTATTTTAACTGTTTCTTAAAACTTGCTTCCTATTTCAACTTTTCCTACTGTGCCCAGCAACTTCTCTTTTGGCTTCTCTTTTTGGCTGTGTCAAAAGCTACAAGTGATCCTAAATTGTGCCATGTACTATTTCAGAAGTGTTTGGATACTTTAGTTTTTATCCTGAAAACACTCCTCATAGACGGCTATAGAAAACAAATGGATTTATGAAAATGTTCTTTTATATTTTAGAAAAACACCAAAAAGTACTATAAGGAAAAATAATTGATTTTTCCCCCAAATAAAAATAAAAACGCACATATTATAACTAAAATATACAGAAGCAAAATCCTTTGTATGTGGATGAAAATGTTCCAGATAACGTTCCTAAAACATTTACAACATTATTACAAATATATCAAAAACAAGTCATCGTTCTTTCTCAAATACTATGCTGTGTAATTATAGAGCAAGAACATTAGCTTCTCTCATAACATTGCAAATAAAACAGTCATATTTGAATATCAGTAAAACTTTATCCAGGTAGTCCTTGACTTATGGCTATTTGTTTAATGACCAAAGCTAGGATGGTGGTGGAAACCACCACTTGCACTTATGATTGTGGCAGTGGCCCCATAGTAATGTGATCAAAATTTCAGTGCTTAGCAATGATAGTTGCAGTTTCCCAGAGCTGTGACCTTTCCAGGGTTTTCTCAACAAGCAAGGTCAGTGGGGAAACCAGATTAATTTAACCACTGCATGATTTACTTAATGACCATGGCAAAAAGTGATACAATCAGGTATAACTCACTTAAAAACCACATTATTTAGTAATGGAAATTCCAGTCTGAATTATAGTCATAAGTCAATTACTATCTATAGTATTCGTTCTATATTTGCTACACAATGCTTTGATAGATTAAAAAGATGACGAAATCTTTGAAGATTCAAGTGTGCTCCAAGGAAAGCTAGAAGGTTGTACAGTTAACTCCTGGGTGTAACTCTAAACCATACAACCTACTACCTCAACCCGGATGCACACAGCTTGTAATGTCTTCTGATCTTCTCTTTTAGACAAGCATTTTCACAGATTGTATGTTTCACACAAGTGTGGAAAGATCTCTGAACCTTTGGCATCTGTCCTACTGACTACGTTTACTTTTGCACAATAAGATAAATTATGAGGTTTCAATAATTCAAATAAATCATATTAAATACATATATTTCAAATGAATGTGCTTTTGCAGAACAATAAATCTTAGGGCCACTTCACATTCCAGCAACAAAAGTTTTTTGTCACATGTTTTCCCATGCTGCACTTAAATATATGTGTCATTGGTCTGGTGTGTAGAAAATTTCCTCTCTTGAATCAGATATATTCTGTCAAATATAATGATCTAAAAGAACTCTGTTCAGTTTCTTTCAGTCATAACAGATCTGATAAATTTAAAAGAAAATCCTGCATACGGTGGATATAAAAAGTTTACACGTCCCTGTTAAAATACCAGGTTTTTGATTTTTTTTTTAAAAAAATCAGATCAATATAGATCACTTCAGATTTTTTTTCACCTTTAATATAACATCTACAATTCAACTGAAAAACAATTTAGAGAGAAAATAACCATAAAAATGTGCAATAAAATGTAGAATGATTGCGTAAGTGTGCACACCCTCTTATAAGTAGGGATGTGGCTGGCTTCAGAATTAACCAATTACATTAAAACTGTTATAAGCAGTACTCAGTACATACTTGGCATCAATTAAAGTGACTCTGGTCAAGCCCATGTAAAGTTCATCTGTTGAAGTAAGATTTTTCAGACTTTTACAGGTCCAAGAGGCTGACAAGAAATCTACAACAATATTAAAGAAGCTGCAGGAATTTCTGGCAAGTACTGGTTGTATACTACACATGACAACAATCTTCCATATTCTTTATATATATGGGCTGTGGAGTAGGATGGCAAGATGGAAGTCTTTTCTTACAAAGAAAAACATCCAAGCCCGGCTACATTTTCAAAAACCTACATCAAGTCTGACAAAAGCATTTGGGAAAATATCTTATGGTCTGTTGAGACCAAGGTTTAACTTTTTAGTCATAATTCCAAAAAGTACGTTTGGTACAAACATAACACTGTGGATCCCCAAAAGGACTGCATATCCTCTGTGAAGCATTGTAGTGGCAGCATTATACTTTTCAGCTACTTTTCTTCAGTTTGAAGTAGAGCTTTATTCAAGGTAGAGGGAATATCAGTCAATTTTTGCACAAAATGTTCAGGTCTCTGCTAAAATGCTGAAGATGAAGAGAAATGTCACCTTTCAGCACGACAGTGACCCAAAGCATATCTCCAAATCAATAAACAATAGCTTTAGGAGATCAAAGTTTTGGAATGGTCCGGCCAAGGCCCAAACGTGAATCCAATTGAAAATCTGTGGGATAAGCTGAATAGGGTTGTGCATGGGAGATGTCCTTGCAATCTGACAGATTTGGAGTGCTTTTGCAAGGAAGAGAGGGGAAAGATTCCCAAACTGATAGATTCCTACCCCAAAAGACTGAATTGTATCATAAAATCAAAAGGTACTTCAAGAAAGTATTAACTTAAGAGTGTGCACACTTATGTACAGTAACCACATTATTGAAAGATTTCAGTTTATTTTCCTATTAAATTGTACCACATATGTTATATTAAAGGTGGAAAAAAATCAGAAGTGCTTTATCTTGGTCTGTTTTTTTACATCTCAAAAACCTGGCATTTTAACAGACTTTTTATATCCATTATATGAATGGTGTGTGTGTGTGTGTATAAATGTGTAGGAGAGGGAGGAAGGAACCATTCCATAATGTAACTCCATTCCATAATGTTCAGTAGCTTCCAATTTGCTCTTTGAGCTAAAATAAATTATCTTTCCTTGACTACAGGGTTAAGTGTACAAGGAATTTGGCCAAATTTTGTCTCCATAAAACAGATTTTTTTATGGTTATTTATTTGTCATATTTTTATGTTGCTTTTCAGGATGTGCATCACCAGGCCTTCTACAATATTAGCACATTTTGTAATTCTAAATATATAGGTAGTCCTTGACTTACAACCACAATTGAGCCCAAAATTTCTGTTGCTAAGTGAGACATTTGTTAAGTGAACCTTGCCCCATTTTACAACCTTTCTTGCCACCATTGTTAAGTGAACCATTGCAGTTGTTAAGTTAGTAACACCGTTGTTATACGACTATGGCTTCCGCATTAACTTTGCTTGTCAAAAAGTCACAAAACATGATCATGTGACATTAGCATTCTGCAACCATCATAAATATGAATCAATTGTCAAGCAATTGAATTTTGATCAAGTGACTATGGGTATGCTGCAATGGTTGTGTGAAAAATGGTCATTAATCACATTTTTCCAGTGGCATTATAACTTCAAACGATAACTAAATGAACTGTTGTAAATTGAGGACTACCTGTACAATATATGCATAAACAACTACTATTAATGTCTCTAGGTATTTTTATGTTCCCATCTACATTCATTCATCTCTTTATCTCTTTCTTCCTCCACCAACATGATTTACAAGAGTGTAAATCCCAATGGGATGTAATCACTTGCAATTATTATATCTTATAATACATAGACTTGCAGACCTATACAATGTTTGTTGCCAGCTGTGGAATGGCCAGTTTTGTACTTCTAAACTACTACATTTCTATATGTACTAAGTACTATATGTACTAAGAAAGCCAACTTCCGTTTTTCCTTATTGGATTTTGTTTATTGGTTGTATTGTTTTAAAAATAATTTAAAAGCATTTTGCTGGAATGTATATATGTATGTATGTATGTATGTATGTATGTATGTATGTATCAATAGATAAACATTGATTGTTTGAAAATAGTTGCCTAGAAATCAATAATGATGCTTGATATAACTTGCTATGTAAAACTTCTGTTAAATCACCAGACTGACACTGACCCATAGAAACGAGCTTGTACATAGTATTTCACCACAAGATCGGATCTACGGGTTTATGCCAATTGGCACTCATGGAAATAAATTTGAAAAAATAATTGCTAAGCATATATGAGGAAAAGCAAATCTCAAATTCATATTTGAAAAATGGTACAAATCATAAAAAGATGGTTACAATTATGCACGTTTTCAACATTGAAAAATTACTCAAACTTCAAAGTATACTTATCTAACAGATCTATGACAAAATCATTTGCAGAAAACTAAGGATACATGTTGGCTAGTGATATACTGATAAAGTAGTACCTCAGTACTCGATTACTTCAAAACATGGTACACAATGCATTTTGGTGCAAAAATGTTGTCCCGGTACTCGTTGTTTGTTTGGTACCTAATGTGCTAGGATAGGAAAAGGGGAATGGGCATGGAGGACAAGAAGTCAGCCCTGTCAGGAAGGTTGCTGCAAAAAAAGCGGGAGATAGCCACAGAGGGTGAACAGGAAGTTGGCCATAGGAAAAGGGTCAGACAGGAAGACCTTCCCGCCAAAAGAAAGGGCCATGTAGTAAGTCACATGGTTTGTTTGACACTTGTTTCTAGTGCTCATGCCTCTCAAAACCAATTAACGATGGGTCCTGAGGTATTACTGTAGCTCAAATTTCATAATTCAAAAATAAAAAAAAATGTGATGCAAATTTACCAGACTATTAAGAATGAAAAATCAAACTCTCAATCTAAAAAAAGCTTTTATGCAAACAAATATCCAGTACCTCTGTTTAGATTCTTAAGCTCAGAGAACAAAACAGATTTCTTAAATCAGCATTTAGACAGTAGCAACAAATGTAAATAGGTTTGTTGTGCATTCTTAAAAAAAAGTCATATTAAGCAGGACAGCAGATCATGAGAGAAAGTGAAATGATCCACCTATATATCCCCATATATTGTCTTCTATTAGAAGAAAAAGATGGCCCTCATGATCCATATAGCACCCCCAAAGTGCAATGAGTCCCAGTATCAGTAGTTAGGTAAATTATGTTTCCTTCAATAGATTCTACTATAAAGTCAACTTCCTGAGTTTCTTTTTGGAATTTCTATACTTTATCAATTAATTTTTTCCATTATTTGTTACTTTCATCATGATAAGACTTTGCTTTAGAAATATTAATTCTTTTATTCCAAAATATATTAGGTCTTCCTAAAGTGTTTTTCCAAGCAAACCTATGGTAAAATATTATGATGTGGCCATATTTCATTCCTAGAATGGAATACATATACTCTCAGGTAAATATAAATAGATCTCTCGACTCAAAGGATTATTACAGAGAAAGCCATTTCATTACACATTGGTTGTGATTGAAAAACATTACTTCACATACTTCAACCAAATTTGATTTGGTTCTCTTCACTGATAAATCTCACTTTCAGATAATGAATCCAAAATATTTAAATAAAAGTTTAGGGCAAGATAAACTTGTACACTGTACTCACGTGATAAGTTAAAAGTTTGCATTGAAATATTATGTAAATAACATGTATGAGACTATACAAAGGTACACATAATATTTGATTACCTTGTTTAGTTCTTATATGATCAAATTCTTCGTCTGTTTTTCCCACTTATTTTTCATATCACTATAAGAGAATTAAGAAATACAGCATGAAACAGTTCCATATTAAGAGACCCTTAAAAAATTATATCACACAATCATGTCATTCTCCCTCTGAGCACCTCCTGAGCTCTTTGGCAGGATATATTTAACTATTTTTTTCAATAATTAAAAGAAAAGGAATAATGTATGTTTACCCTAAAGAGGCAAAAATATTTTTAATTGGACAAAACAGAAAGATATGCTACTTAGCAATGAGACTCATGCTGCAAACCTATGTAAATGCTTGAAGACCCAGCTAAATATTGTAACCTAAAGCTATGACTATAACTTTTACTGTAATAGTTATCAGTTTATAACAGCAGTAACTTGCTGTTTATGAAATATTTATTTTTTTCCACTAAAACAATTGGGACCAAATTTGGGTGTAAGTGCATCCCCTCAAAAGGGAAAATGATTTATTTCTACTGCTACTCCTATTGTTTTTGTGAAAGGTCATTTAATGAGCAACTGCTAAATAAGGATATTTCATCTGGCTTTATAATAATAATAATAATAATAATAATAATAATAATAATAATAATAATAATAATAATAATAATAATAATAATAATAATAATAATACTGGCATCTGCAGCTTTCTTGGCAAGATTTCAGAAGCTGTTTGCTATTGCCTGCTTTCTAGGGCTGAGAGAGAATGACTGGCCCAAACTCACCCAACTGGCTTCATGCCTCAGGCAGCAGTAGAACTCCAGTCTCCCAATTTTTAGCCTGTTGCCTTAACCATTACCTGTATTTTAATCTAAATGTACAGAAAAAGACTGGAACAGCAAGCTACATAATAATTTACTTAAAATTCTAGTTAAGAATTTATGTTTGTGAAATGTGAATAATTTTTCAATTGGCAGTAACTGTGAGCACTTTTCAATCAACCGAGAAAAATAGTTCACAATAATAGAATAAATTCCATATTTGAGAGCACACAATGAATTATTAGAAGTATCAACTGTTTATGGAGTGATCTGTATGCCTCTAGAGCAGGGCTTTTTTTTCTCATTGAATGCTCAGAACGGAGTTCCGGCACCTTTTTTGGATGGAACCTTGTAGGGTAGGCAAGGAGGGTTGTGTGACATGTGTGAGTTCCGGCACCTCTTTCTTTTACAAAAAAAGCACTGCCTCTAGAGAATATAACTATTACTTTTTATCAATAATGTTTTATGTAGAATATATTTTTCATACGGAGACATAGTTCTTGCTTTTTGAAAGAGAAGTACCAAGAGTCATAATAAGGCATAGAACATTGCCTTATATTGATCTGAACTGTTTTTTGCATTCTGTCTTCAAGTGAAAATTAATCTTGATTAGAAATACTCAAGTCACACAGCAACAAACATTTATAAAGAGCTGATTTGCTACACTGGCATTACCTTTCAGTGCCATGATTACATCTACATGACTCCCTGAAAAAATAAATGGTGCACATTTTCCCTTACTTCTTGGAGAAGTACCAAGAAGTACACAGAAATAGACACTGTTACAAATTGGAAAACTACTCACTATCTATATCAACTACTAAGTCAGGGGTCTGCAACCTTGAGCACTTTAGCACTTTAAGCATAGCTGGCTGAGGAATCCTGGGAGCTGAAGTCCACAAGTCTTAAAGTGCTCAAGGTTGCAGACCCCTGTTCTAAGTATACGGTTTATAAGACTAAATAATTTGTAATATTATTATACAGAAATGAGAAGACTTCTTAGAAGTGCCAGAAGAATCAGCATTTTGTCTTCAGGCACCAGAAAACTGAGTTATTCTATCAATTTCATGGAGGTTGACCCACTCTGTTTAAGGAAAAGATTTGCATTGCTTAGCAGCAAAAGCCCCCACCCCATGTATTTAATGTCATACTGATAATCAAAGTTTAACTGAAAAGGAAATTGACAAGAGATATCTGCATTACTTCATCACTTAATTAAGATTAAATGTGGCTCAGAATTAATCATAATATTCTTGGGTCTTTGTTTTTTCCCTCCATTTTCAGCAGTATTCCGATATGAATTAAAAAGCCCCTAAAAGGAATGCAATTAGTTAAGCTATCATAATTGAAAAGGAAAAGGAAAGCATTGAAATAAAAGTGCTATATGTCTGTTTGGAAAAAAAAATATGTCAGCCATAATGAAAGCACATTTTCATTCAAATCACGTGGCACAAATCAGTCTTTTCATCTTACTGGACTATGTCTGAAATACCCTAAACATGTCTTCATTATTTTTGTGAACAACTGCAGTAACTGCATTGCCAAAGTCAGTATAGATGTCTTCCTGGGTACTAATCCAGGCTTAAGATCATAAATTGTGCTGTATTTTTGTTATTTCTCTGAGAATTCTAGTCACACCGAATAACACCCAATAAATCCTTGTGATAACCCTCTCTGAAAAACTAGAAGCAAGACAAACCAGCCCCCATATAAAAATAACAACAAAATCATAGTGCTGATTTCATAAATGTGGATTGCAAAACTTGCCAAAGCAAAGGGGCAAAAGAGGAGTTGCCGAGTTTACACTGTTCAAATGCCTGTTCAGCAAAACTCAAGATACTAGTATTTTTCAACACTCAGAATTGGGGGTATAAACGTTCCGTCTTCCAAAACGCAAACAATACATGCAAACACAGACAACTTCATTATCTCTAGAAGGGGAAATCCATGGTGGACGGAGGGAGGGCGGTTGTGCTTTAAGGATCACTTGCAGAATTTATTTGATATAGGATACAAAGGTTCGTCATTCATTTTCTGACACGTACAAGGAAAAAAACAATACGTGAAAAATTCAGTTCTCTTTGAGTCTCTGTTGCGTAATTGCAAAATATCATCCATAAAAGTCACATCCTTTTATCCAAATACTGAGTGCATTCTCAAAAATCATTCTATGAAGGCAGCTATTGCCTACTTTTTCAGGGCCCGTCCGACGATTCACCCAAACAAATGAAACCGGAACGGGAGCTGGTTCTTCTAAGCCACGTTTATTGCTTCATAAACAAGAGCCCGAAGATTGATGAAGTCAGCGTTGATTTTACAGCACAATCAACGCTGCTAAATAGCCAGTAACGGCAACACCCTCCACCACACCCTTAATTATTCCACCACGCCCACACCTAACTTAACTACCACCCCCTACAGTATCCACCCTTTGGCACCCGCCCCACCACCATTGCAGCCGGTAAGCCACCCCCCAGCCCAAACCACCCTCCTTTCCCCCAGAGCTCCGCATACTTTCCTTTTCCCCCTCATCTCTCCGGTCTCTCCAGTCCGACGAGGGCTGTGCCTCGAGCCCCTCCCTAACTCGCCGGCAGTCTCCACCCCCCCTTGAACCCTCCTGGCACCCGTCCTTGTCCTGCCGTTTGAGTTGCTCCTTGGCCCTCTGGTCTTTTGCTCTGCGACGGCATCCTTGCCCTTCCCCCCAGCTCCCAAATGTCAGCTGGCCGCTCCATGGCCTTGCACGCCAACCGCACTCCCTCCCGACTTGCTGATCACTTCCGGGAGTCGGCAAGAGCGGCGCGGCGCTGTGGAATGTGCTGGCAAGCGGGCCCCAGGCTGGGAGGCTGCAGCCGATGCCTCGTGGTCGCTGCTCTCCGTTCCGGGCGCCACCGAGGGAGGAGGAGCGAGGAAGACGCCGCCGGGAATCCCTGGAAGCCGGTAGGTTGCTTTCTGGCTTCCCCGGACGTTGGGCGGGCGGTTGCTGAGGCGCGGAGAAGGCCGAGCGTTGTCCCGGCCGTCTAGGCAGATGCGGGCACTGGCGCCTGACTCTGGGGCCTGGCGGGGCGCTCCGCGGCCGCCGGCGGTGATCTTCGGGCCCGGGCAGGCCGCTCCGCGGCCCCTCCGTATGTCGGGCTTGCCAGGCCCGACATGCCGCCCCCCCTACCAAGGGTCTACCTGCAGATGTAGAGAACACGGTTAAAGAATCATTCACTGCGCAAATTCTCCCATGTCCCCTACCCCCCGGCCTGCTAGGATGGGCTCGATGGAATGCTCGGACCAAACGTGGAGCATGGACGTTTTCCCGTGACACCCACGTAGCCTCCTCCACCGGGTACCCCTTCCACCGAAGGAGATACTGTATACCGCCCCTCCGTACCCTGGAGTCCAACACCTCTTGCACCTCGTACTGGTCAGCGTGAACCGGTCCGGGGCCCCCCTCCCCTGCCGCCGTAGTAGCTGCTGGAGCGGGTTTCAGCAGACTGCTATGGAACACCGGGTGGATCTTACCCAAGAATTTAGGCAACCGCAGTCGCACCGTCACCGGGTTCACCACCTGCACTACCCGGAACGGCCCGAGGTATTTGGGCCCCAGCTTACGGCACGGAACCTGTAACCGTAAGTACTTGGTGGACAAGTAAACTAGATCCCCCACCCGCGGCGTAGCAAAAGGTTTCCGTTTCTTGTCCGCCTGTGTTTTGGCTGCCGTAGCAGACCGGTCCAATGCTTCCTTTGCCGCCCCCCAGGCGGCCGTGATCTGACGCATCCAGTCCTGCGGTGAACACGAAGACCCCTCCTCCTGAAGGCATTCAGCAAAGGGAACGAATTCATGACCCGTGACCACCCGAAAAGGAGAGAAGCCAGTGCTACTATGGACGGCGTTATTGTACGCCACCTCAGCCAGCGCTAACAGGTCTACCCAATCCGTCTGCCGAAAAGAGACGTAGCTTCGCAGATAACGTTCAACGGCAGCGTTGGCTCGTTCTGCGGCCCCGTTGGTGCTGGGGTGATAAGCCGTACTCAGACCCTGCGACGAGCCGATGTGACGCAGGAAGTCTCTCCAAAATCGAGCCGTGAACTGCACCCCTCTGTCGGAAATTACACGTCGCGGCACTCCATGTAGTCTGTATATCTGCGTGAGGAACAACCAAGCTAGTCGACGAGCCGATGGTAACCCCTTACACGGAACAAAGTGTGCCTGTTTGGAAAACAGGTCGACCACTGTCCAAATAACGGTGTGACCCTTGCTCTCTGGGAGGTCCACAACGAAGTCCATGGCGATATCTTGCCATGGCCGAGACGGGTCAGCTACTTGTTGCAAAAGTCCCAAAGGCTTCCCGACCTGGGGCTTTGTAGTAGCACAGACATGACAACGCCGCACATACTCCTCGATGTCACTCTTCATGCGGGGCCACCAAAATTGACGGCGTGCCAGATGCAAGGTCTTTACAAACCCGAAATGTCCTGCCTGTTTGGTGTCATGACAACCATGCAGAACACGTGGCCGCACAGATTCAGGTACATACAATCGTGTACCATGCCACGCCAGATCGTCCCGCATAGACAATAGTCCCGGATTACTCCGTAACCAAGCGTCCTCCTGTAAGGCCCTTTGGATGGTCTGGTTCAAATTCTCCTCCGTCACCCGTCCAGCACTCTCTGATGTATCTCCCGCCTCCACTAGTGTCGGGATAAGCGCCTGCACCACCTCCTCCCTCTTGCTGTCAAACTGTGGCATGCGGGATAGGGCATCCGCCAGAAAGTTTCGACCCCCCGGCACATACTTCAGCACAAACCTGAAGCGACGGAAGTATAGAGCCCACCTGACATGCTTGGGCGACAGGCGGCGAGGGGTTTGTAGGGCCTCCAGGTTTTTATGGTCCGTCCACAGTTCAAATGGACGGGAGGCCCCTTCCAGGAGATGTCGCCAAGTCTCTAAGGCCCAACGGACCGCAAAAGCCTCCTTCTCCCACACTGCCCAGGCCCGTTCAGTGGGAGTCAGTTTCTTGGAAGCGTAAGCACACGGCTGTAGGATCCCGGCACTACTCCGCTGAAGAAGGACGGCCCCAAGGGCAACATCGCTCGCGTCCGCCTGTACGACATAGGCCAGTTCGGGGTCGGGGTGTCGCAAAACGGGCTCTTTAGCGAAGAGGGACTTCAGTTCCTCAAATGCCCGCTGGCACGCTGTGGACCACTCCAACTTAAGCCCTGGGCGTGGACGTGTCTTTAATTGTCGTGTGCGCAGAAGATCTGTTAACGGCAGGGCGATGGCCGCGAAACGTGGGATGAACTGTCTGTAGAAGTTGGCAAAGCCAAGGAAACTTTGCAACTGTCGACGAGTTCGCGGAGGCTGCCACTGTTGAATGGCGTGTACTTTTCTAGGATCCATCTCCACTCCTGCCGCCGATATACGATACCCAAGGTAGTCCAGCTGGGCCCTATGGAACTCACACTTGGACAGTTTAACATAGAGCTGCGCTTCCAATAGTCTAGTCAACACCTGCCGTACTAGGAGTACATGCTCCTCCAATGTGTCCGAGTAAATTAGGATGTCGTCTAAGTACACCAGAACTCCCCGATACAGGAACTCATGCAGGACCTGATTGATCAATTGCATGAATACAGCCGGAGCTCCCTGTAGGCCAAACGGCATCACTCGGAACTGGAAGCTACCAAGGGGGCAATTAAACGCAGTCTTCCACTCGTCCCCTGCTTTGACCCTCACCCGGTAGTAGGCTTCTCTCAGGTCCAATTTAGTGAACACCCGGCCTGTTGCCAAATGGGCCAGCAGGTCCTTCATCAAAGGAAGGGGATAGAGGTGCTCCACGCACACCGCGTTAACCCCCCGGTAGTCCACACACAAGCGCAAGCCCCCATCCTTCTTCTCGCGGAAGAGCACTGGCGCCGCCACCCGAGAACGGGCTGGTTGGATAAACCCCCTCTCCAAGTTTTTATCTATATACCGCCGTAACTCCTGCATCTCCTTCGGGGACATGGCGTACATACGGGGTTTAGGCAGTCTGGCACCAGGTTCAAACTCGATGGCACAATCCGTCGGCCGGTGGGGTGGTAACGAATCGCACTCCCGCTCATTGAAGACGTCCATTAAGTCGGAATAAACTCGGGGCACTTGCACCATCGAGTCCTCCGCAACCCCGCATACCTTCTCCCGCGACCCTATGTCCTCCGGCCCCAGGAAAGAATGGTGGAGAGGGGGCTCGGGGCCCAAACCCACCCGGAGATGGCGACAACCTCCCTCCCACCAAATCGTGGGACCCCATTTATCAAGCCACGTAAGGCCCAGGATAACAGCTTCAGTCATAGAGGGCACCACAATGAAACGCAAAGTCTCCCAGTGGGCCCCCAACTCCAGCCGGACTGGTTCGGTAACATGGGTGATAGGGGCTCCCCCCAGGAGCGACCCATCCACTTGCTGGAAGCGAAGGGGGGTTACCAGGCGTTGCAACCGGATACCCACTGCAGCCGCTGTTTTCCGGTTGATAAGACACCGGGTGCTCCCAGAATCGACCAAAGCCCTAACTGGCCGCCTTTGCCCAGACACTGGGCTCACCAACACCACCGGGAACGCGAAGGGACACACCGGGGCGCTTACCATCGGATCCTCCTCCAGCTCCAGCTCCAGATCCTCAAGGTCCTCTGTTGGTGTGGGCTGGGTGGTTACGGGTCCGGTCGCCAAGGGAGTAGTCACCCGCCGGTCGTCATCGACTGCCTGATAAGCAGTCCGGGACCGCTCCGAAGTCTTCCTAGTGGACAAAGCCCGTGTCGAGGTCGCAGGGGGAGCCATTCGGGCTGGCGGGAGCGGGCATTCAGCCGCCCGATGACCTGGCTGGTCACATCGGAAACACCTGATACCAGAACGTGGTGGCTGTACGGAGGGGGCTTTGGACGCCGACAAGCCAGGCCGCTCCTCCACCTTCTTTTCGGCCGGCCTACGGGCTCCGGTTGCCCCCTCAGGTCGTCCTCGAATATCCTGCAAGCCAATGTCCAACTCAACAGCCACCCGGTACCAGTCCTGCAGACGGGCCGGCACCCCCCTTACCACACAAGCTCGTCGCAGGGCACTGTCCAGTCCTGCCTTGAAGTGGTGCACAAGAAGGCGTTCAGGCCATGACCGTAACCTCCCGGCCACTTTCCGGAACTCCCCAACATATCGCACCGCTGGTCTTCCTTGCTGGCGCAGATCCAACACTTCGGCCTCGGCGCGGAGCACCCGTGAGATATCTTCAAAACGGGCCCGTAGAGCCTCCAGGAAAAGACCAAGGTCCCCGAGCTCACGGGCATGGTCGCCGTATAAGTCGGCCGCCCAGACCGCGGCCTCTCCTTGAAGACACGCCGTCACGGCCACTACCATTGCCCACTGGGACGTATAGGCTGGTCCGTACTGGTCCATATGATTAATCACCTGGCCCAGAAACATCGCCAAACGGTCTGGATGACCATCATATGCCGCAGTCAGGGGCGGAGGGCCCCACTGCAGCCCTGGACCCCAAGGACCCAGCGGCACCCCCTGGATTGGAGCCCCCCCACCTGGTCGTGACGGTTGTTGTCTCGGTCTTCCAGTCACGCTGTCCCAAGGAGCCGTGCCACTCGGTACTGCCGTTGCGGGAGCCGGGACCCCAGGACCTCTACGAACCTCAGGCTGACGGACTGGCCCCTGATACCTTGGGCTGTCCATACGGAAGCGGGGCGGACTAGACCGCCGGGCAGGGGCCCTTGGGAGGGACCACTGCCCCTGGTCTGACTCTCCTGGAACAGTCCAAAACTCAGGCTCCCGGCCCCTCACCTCCCCGAACCGCTCTCTGAGTACCTCCATAGTACGGCTGCCCGGAGCGGTGGAGTAGCTCCACTCTTCACTGATGTCCTCCATGTAACACCGCTCCCTCCACTCTGTAGACGCACCTTTAGGCCGGGCCACCTGGCCTTGGTCGAGTCCTCCATAGTCCCCATCAGAGTGTGGCCACTGATCACTGCTGCGACCCCTCACTCCAGCCTCCTGAGGTCCCGGACCAGGGCCGTCGAGTGGGGGAGGCCTTTCCTTCCGCCGCACCGAGGGCAACGCCTCCTCCCCCACTTCCACCGACTCCAGGAGCCCAGCTGCAGCTCCAGCTTCCTCCTGCTCCCCAACCAGCGGCGCAGCATCCTCTGTACCTTCTGCCATAGCAAACAACCAGGAAGAATTCTCCACAAAGGTTGAAGGAACGCTGACTTACTTTCAGGGCCCGTCCGACGATTCACCCAAACAAATGAAACCGGAACGGGAGCTGGTTCTTCTAAGCCACGTTTATTGCTTCATAAACAAGAGCCCGAAGATTGATGAAGTCAGCGTTGATTTTACAGCACAATCAACGCTGCTAAATAGCCAGTAACGGCAACACCCTCCACCACACCCTTAATTATTCCACCACGCCCACACCTAACTTAACTACCACCCCCTACAGTATCCACCCTTTGGCACCCGCCCCACCACCATTGCAGCCGGTAAGCCACCCCCCAGCCCAAACCACCCTCCTTTCCCCCAGAGCTCCGCATACTTTCCTTTTCCCCCTCATCTCTCCGGTCTCTCCAGTCCGACGAGGGCTGTGCCTCGAGCCCCTCCCTAACTCGCCGGCAGTCTCCACCCCCCCTTGAACCCTCCTGGCACCCGTCCTTGTCCTGCCGTTTGAGTTGCTCCTTGGCCCTCTGGTCTTTTGCTCTGCGACGGCATCCTTGCCCTTCCCCCCAGCTCCCAAATGTCAGCTGGCCGCTCCATGGCCTTGCACGCCAACCGCACTCCCTCCCGACTTGCTGATCACTTCCGGGAGTCGGCAAGAGCGGCGCGGCGCTGTGGAATGTGCTGGCAAGCGGGCCCCAGGCTGGGAGGCTGCAGCCGATGCCTCGTGGTCGCTGCTCTCCGTTCCGGGCGCCACCGAGGGAGGAGGAGCGAGGAAGACGCCGCCGGGAATCCCTGGAAGCCGGTAGGTTGCTTTCTGGCTTCCCCGGACGTTGGGCGGGCGGTTGCTGAGGCGCGGAGAAGGCCGAGCGTTGTCCCGGCCGTCTAGGCAGATGCGGGCACTGGCGCCTGACTCTGGGGCCTGGCGGGGCGCTCCGCGGCCGCCGGCGGTGATCTTCGGGCCCGGGCAGGCCGCTCCGCGGCCCCTCCGTATGTCGGGCTTGCCAGGCCCGACACTTTATATCCAAAATTCAGCCCACTATTCATACCGGTAGCTAAAAAATGCATCACCACTGGGACCTAGGAGTCATGGTAACCTCTATTTGGCCAGCTTTCCACCTTTTCTGCTTGTTAGCCAGAGGCAGAATTATGCTGCGTAAATGTAACAATGCCTGGGGAGTGGAGTGCCCCAAAGTGAATCTGATCCTTGTTCATTTTTTCATTTGCTCCTTGGCAGATATAGATGGATCTGGCTGGGACATGGGGAAGAGAGGGAAAGAAATAGGGCAGCTTCTAAATACAGCAGTTAAAATATTTGTATACTTGCATACTTTAGAACTTGCCTCTACTGAGCTACATTTTTAAAGCAATGAAATGGTTTTTATTGTGCATATTTAATGTTTAAAACAGTGCTTATTTTGTTTTTTTCTAAATAAAAACATTCCCAATATGTCCAAATGCTTAATATATATTAGATATTTTCCAATGGTTCCCCTACATCTTTCTGCTACTTTTATTAGTGTATGTCTATACACTGGATATACATCTACTGTATATCCAGACACAGCTGTACCACAAGTGAACTAGAGAACTCAATGTCCCTTCATTTTAACTTATATTGCTTTTTAACTTTGCCCTGTAAACCGCCCTGAGTCCTTCGGGAATAGGGCAGTATATAAAAATAAATTAAATAAATAAATAAATAAATAAATAAATAAATAAATAAATAAATAAATAAATAAATAAATAAATTTAAATAGTCTGAGAAGAATGTTCTGTACCAGCCTGCTACCAGCCCTGCAGAAAAGGCAGGGACAACCCCTTTTCAAACGGCAAGAGGCTGGAATTACGCCTGCCAAATTTATAGCTACAAAAACAAACAAGACACGAACCAAGAAACAGGAGCTTTAAGAAACATGAACTATCCAAGCGGTTGCCTTCAGCAAACCAGCCCTCCCACACATTCCCCTTATATAGAGTTCAGGGCGTGGCTTCTCTCTGCCTCCTTCCGAGGAGCCCCATTGCCTTCCTCTGTTTACTCCTAATTGACTGCCTCCTGCGTCGGGTGTCCTTGAACAGGGCCAGCTGTGGGTCATCTTCATCCACACTGTCAGGCTCACACAGCTGGGTCTCCGTGGTGACCAAGTGGGAGGGGCCTGGCTGAGGGCTCTCATCAGCAAGATCTTCAACCCCCTCAGCAAGGTCTTCAACACCCCCCTCCTCCTCTGAGTCATCCGACCCAACTGCCGAACCCACAGGCTGACCCTGAATCACAACAAAGAAAGATACTTATGCTTCCACAGTTCGAATGGCTTTATCTTGGTGTGTTTTAGAATGCCTTAACCACATTCAAGCTGTACACTAACAAAATGACTGAAAATAATGTTTTTTTTCCATTCACAATTTTAATTTTTTTAATATTAAAAATATATTTAAAGTTAAAAAAAGATACAAAAGCTAGTTGTTCCGATCATGTTAGAACAGTGTTTTTTCCTCCTCCTCCTCCATTTGAAGACAGAATGGAATGTGCAACAAACCCTAATAACATTATCTGATCTGCAGTATATGTCTCCCCAATTATTCAAGACTCTAAGGCATGGTGTCAAACTCAATCGCATCACATGATGTATCGTGACGTATCGTAATATATCATGATGGTTTTTGCCTTTGCGGAGCTGGGGTGGGGTGGCCTGCATGTGACACATCTGGCTCAGAGGCTGCCAGTTTGACACCCCTGCTCTAAGGTAAGCTTAATAACTTATTATAAATAAAATTAATGATATGCATAAAACAGACATCACTCTGAACAATATATATGGATAAAAGTGCAGCTTGCAGAACAAATCTATTTCCATTACTGTCTGCTCTGCTGAATTCTGGACTAGCTGAAGTTTCCATGCAGTCTTCAAGGGCATCCCTATGTATAGCACATTGCAGTAATATAAATGGGAGATGACCGAGGTATGAGTGACCACAAACACCTACTGCTTTCATACTTTGCCTTTTATTCTGGGATATTTGACCTTTTTTTTTTAACTTTTCAGGAATCTTATCTCCATTAGTCCCAACTTTCTTGGTCTTCCCCTTCTTATTGACCCAGCCATTTTTTTCTTCTTATATTTGTTTTGCAATTTAATTGGTCTCTATTCAAACCCCTCAGTGTGCTATCTTTTTTTAATATTAGTCATTCACTTTTCCATTCCATTGACATTCATTTATTGCACGTTCATTCTTGATCTCATTTTTTGTTTTATAACCTACATCTTAAAGATCACATTCCACTGTTTTTAAATTGTTTTTATATTACACTTAGCCCTCTTTGCTAGTCAGAAAAATGTATAGAAGCATGCTTCTACAAACAACCAATTTTTGCTATTTTTCACAAAAATAGTCCTAGAATGTATCACATAAAATCAATAAGTTTTGTACAGCTTATTGATATCTTAAGATTTATTTGTCCATTTCCTTATCTTTAGTAGACATTTGACAAAGAGACACAGATGTGTCTGTGAGCTGGTTTTTTTTTACCAGTCACATATAATACTGTATGGAATCTTTCATTGTACTTTTTCTGATAGACACAACTTTGATAATCTTTGATATATTAATCACAGGTTTATGCTCCTAATTGCAACATGCCGTTAATATCAGTTGCAGATCATGCAGCAATATGAATTAGCTATATCCAAACGTTCACTCATACTGATATTCCCAACCAAAATGCCTTGAACATCATCGTAGGTATATTCAAATAGGTATCCATAAAATATTAGAAAATGAACACATCCTTGTCAATGCTCAGTGGCTCAGCACTGATGTCCAGTGCTGAACCATTCATTAAGCATTATATTTAGCTTATATATGTTTAGTTTCAATCATATAGTACTGTTTTCCCATTACTCATTCATTGTTCAATTCCATTTTCACATAGAACTTTATCTTATACTTTCTGTAAATTAATAAACATATATTAGTAAAGCATATGATTACTAAGACCAGATGGATTTAATTGAGAAGAATATGGCTTATTTATAGCATTAAGACTTATTTTTTATTAGCCTTTAAATGGAGATTGTATTTTGTTTTCTATTTATTCTGTCAGTTCTATTTCATCCAGCTTTGTCAGAGGTCTATTCATTATTGAAGCTTATAACCCAAATTTCTTTTCAGCTATCTGTCCTGTTTTAGTTTCGTTCTTAAGCTTACTTTTACATAACATATCTTCTTGATCTTATTTTTTAAAGTTAACATTTCTTGTTACTTTTTTTAAAGTTAATCGTCTAGTTTTTAAATCTACAATTATGTTGGCTAATGATTTGTTTTGTGCTGGTTAATGACTGCAATGAAGATTGACGATGATAAATGTACAATAAGCTTTTTCACGCACATTATACATTTCTTACTGATATGGGAAAGAGCACAATACAGCCTGCACAGTCTTTTCCCAGAATAAAATACCCCTGTATCTTCAAAATTTAACCAAAATTTTGGTAGGTATATTTAATAAAGTAACAACTATGTTACTATGTTTTTGCATTAATTCTTATTTTGTTTCTTTTTGTGTAGGGGAAAAATAACCACATTCTTTTAATCAAAAGGAATTACTGCAGCTTTCATACATAAATAAAATCATATAGCCAAAATATAAGCAAACCACATAGTTTGACATTTCTCCAGTTATATCATTTACTGTACACTTGTGGTCTTACCATTTCTCACATCTTTTATAACTTCCTTTAATTATTTTTTTGAAACCTACCTTTAAACCATTTTTTTCAATCCCACTCTTGAACATATTATTCCCATAAAGATCTATAAATAATCTTTCTGATTTGAAAAGTATTTATCCGAAACAGAAAGAATTATTTCTTCGTTTCACTTGCATCCCAGATTAAGTAATCATGTTTAATTTTTAATTGTATTAACTTTGCTAGAGATGTTTCTAGTCATCATCCATTTTGGAATAAGATTGTACAATATGTTGAATTACTGAGAAATAATTATAAACATGTAAATATACATATTTC
This sequence comes from Vipera ursinii, assembly GCF_947247035.1. Taxonomy (NCBI): domain Eukaryota; kingdom Metazoa; phylum Chordata; class Lepidosauria; order Squamata; family Viperidae; genus Vipera; species Vipera ursinii. The sequence continues at coordinate 45,959,777 of NC_139514.1, read as the reverse complement.
CATAAATAAAGAATTGGATTTCAGATATCTGTAATTAAGAATTTTTTGAGAAAATTATATTAGTTTATCAGAAATTGTCAATTACTAGATAGGCTTAGTCGACACTGAAACATTATTTTATTTTGAATTTACAAAAGACTTACAATATCAGGTAAAGTTGTTGCAATTAGGGGTGAGGATAGCTGTGTTTTTTATGTTTTTCCTTTGACTTTTGTGTATGGAAAACTGTTCCTTTTATTTTATTTTACATTATTTTATGTTTGAATAAGGATTAATCAAAACTAACTGGTAAAAAACTATATTGTTGTTTGTTTCACAGGTGTATTTTGCTGTGTATATATGATAACAACAACAACAACCACGTTGGAAGGTATCTTGGAAATCATCTAGTCCAACCCCTGATCAGGCAGGAAACCCTATACATTTCAGACAAATGGTTGTCCAGTCTCTTCTTAAAAATAATAATAATAATAATAATAATAATAATAATAATAATAATAATAATAATAATAATAATAATAATAATAATAATAATAAGTAGTAGTAGTAGTAGTAGTAGTAGTAGTAGTAGTTGGAGGGGACCTTGGAGGTCATCTAGTCCAACCCCCTGCTAAAGCAGGAAGCCCTATACCATTTCAGACAAATGGCTGTCCAGTCTCTTCTTAAAAACTTCCAGTGTTAGAGCATTCACAACTTCTGGAGGCAGGTTGTTCCACTGGTTAATTTTTCTAACTGTCAGGAAATTCTTCCTTAGTTCTAGGTTGCTTCTCTCTTTGATTAGTTTCCATCCATTGTTTCTCGTCCTGCCTTCAGGTGCTTTGGACAATAGCTTGACTCTCTCTTCTTTGTAGAGATATTGGAACATTGCTATCATGTCACCACTTGTCCTTCTCTTAATTAAACTAGACCTACCCAATTCCAGCAACTGTTCCTTATATGTTTTAGTTTCCAGTCCCCTAATCATCTTTGTTGCTATTCTCTGTACTCTTTCTAGAGTCTCAAAATCTTTTTTACATCGTGTTGACCAAAACTGGACCCAGTATTCCAAATGTGGCCTTACCAAGGCATTATAAAGTGGTATTCAGACTTCATGTGATCTTGATTCTATCTCTCTGTTGATGCAACCTAGCACTGTATTGGCTTTTTTGGCAGCTGCAGCACACTGCTGGCTCATATTTAAGTGATTGTTCACTAGGACTCAGAGATCCCTCTCAAAGTTACTACTATTGAACAAACTACCACCTATACTATACCTGTGCGTTTGTTTCTTCTTGCCTAAATGCAGAACCTTACTTTTTTCACTACTGAATTTCATTTTGTTAGATAGCGCCCAATGTTCAAGTCTGTCAAGATCCTTCTGTATCTTAAGCCTATTCTCTGGAGTGTTGGCTATTCCTGCCAGCTTGGTGTCATCTGCAAGAAATACTATTTTCTACCTTCCTATGTTTTGCAGGATTTTTGTATAAAGTATTTCTCATCTACTCTTTTTCACTACATACTTCCACCAGTTATCCAGTAATATCACATATTTCCCTGGCACCATGTAACAATTATTTTCACTCTTTCAAGCATTCTTTGCTTTAGCCTTTGTTATAACTAATTTTGATATATTTGAATGAAAAAGTAATGTGTTTTCTACTTTTTATACAGGACTTCTACTTTTTTCTTGCAGTTGGTCACTTATTAGAGTTAGTTCTCATAATAATAAAAGGAACAGGGACTACAGAAACAATGAATAGAGGTACGTTGTCCTACTTGTATTAAAAAGGCAAGCCTCTGTTCACAAAAAGCATAAGGAAACCCACAAGACTTTTGCCAATTATACTGCTTACAGTATATAACTATTTTCCCCCAATTATTTTTATCCAAGAATTAAAATGCAAACTCACAAATGTATGACCAAGAACAGAACAAAACTAAGCAGGACAAAAAAGTGCACTAAAAAAGAAAAAAAATACATATAAGTTGTCTCCTATTTGAATACTGATAAATACAGTATATTACAATATTAGTAGTTTTCTTCCCCTGTGAAAAAGGTCTACAGTAAACCTGCTACAATTCTATTGACCCAAACAATTTGATCTATCATCTGTCTCCTGTACAAATGAACAGTTAACAGGTGAACCCAACAACAGATACTAACTTCAAAGCTTTCCATTAACAATGCATTATTGTTTTTTACCTGCAGAAAATATGCAACAGATTCAGTTTCAATTTCAACCTTAACCATTACAGTCATTGTCTCTGGTCCATCCATGATCAAATATCTTCAATTAATTTTTGATAATACAACTTTACCTTAAAATTAAAATTTCCTTTCCACATAATCTGCTGCCGGGAACAAATTCCCATCGTCCAGTACGCTCACACAGAGAAGGCCTCCTCAGGGTACCGTCAGCTAGGCAATGTCGGCTGGCGACCCCCAGGGGGAGGGCCTTCTCTGTGGGAGCGCCAGCCCTATGGAATCAGCTCCCCCCTGAGCTTCGGATGGCCCAAAATCTCCAATCCTTTCGCCACGGCCTCAAAACACTCCTGTTCCACCAGGCTGACCTGGACTGACAGACATTTCAATTAATTTATATTTAGAATTTTTAATTTATTTTCTAATTTCCTTAATTTTAATTTATTGCACAGATGACTTCAATTTTATTTTTATCTTGATTTCTGTACTTATTATATGTTTTGTTGTTAGCCGCCCTGAGTCCTTCGGGAGATAGGGCGGGATATAAATCCCATCAATAAATAAATAAATAAATAAATAAATAAATAAATAAATAATCACATTTCATTCCCCAAACTCATAGATCTCAGCTGTAGGTGTATCTACATCATTTGCTGTTCAAAAGTCCTACATCTGTTTTTCATTGGAAAGAACAGTTACTTGCAATTATTGAGAAGCAATACAACCAATGATTAAATAGTATGAATTACATTTCTCAGATGACCTTTTAATATAATGCTTATCCAAGTTGGAGTTCCAATCACTGATGAGAAGAAGAGAAAGTTGATGAATGTTATGATCAATTTCAGTTTGAAATTGACAAAACATGCTAAGTAGGTGTGCTTCTTTGGTTTAAGACCAGACTGGCAAAATTGCATATAGTAAGGAGAAGAACATAATTTCAGTGAACCAAACATTGACATGACACAGTCTCTGCCTATACAATAATTTCTTCATTGCTAACATAATCTTGTGAGTTCTAGTGCACAATAGAACAAATCAACACTTGAAACACGAATGACCAGGTTCAAATTACCATATTTTGGGCACTGCTAGGAAAAGTAGAAAGAAAGGAAAAAAAAGGATGATCAGCAGCAAGGTGGATTGATTTGATTACAGCACTGATGAGTTCACCATTGGAACAAATGCAAGACTGGGTCAGATCATCCTGGAAAATTATGTGACTGCTAAAAAGTGTCACTGACTTAATGGTGTATAATCAATGAAAGGTAATAAACCAAATCTTATCTTAGAATAATTCCTCCACTCTTCCATCCTGAATGTTCTGCTTTATGATTATTCTAATTCTTTTTGCTTTATGATTATATATTGAGATTTTTAGACTAAAACATGTCAAATAACATAGTTCAGTGATCCAAGGCACTGATATTTTTTAAGGTACTCCTATTATAGGAACTCCAAAGATATTTTGTCCTCTTTTACATTCCACTTGGATATGCATCACACAGAAAAGAAATCTCTTTCCCCTTTGCCTGTATTCTTGGCATTGAATAATAATACTATTTTTTCTAGATAGAACAGAGATTTTATTCAGTCACTTCCATTCTTCAATGGGAAACAATTTGGGATCCAAGTATTGCTGGACAATAACTCACAGCATCTCTCATCACTGTTCATGCTATCTGGATTTGCAGATGTCCATGTTGGGGCTTGCTCATGATAACAGCTAATCTGATCTATAATGTTTAAAAATGTCTCTGGCATTTTTCTTCAGGAAGAGCTATGTAATGTTGGATAGCCTCTAGTCTAAGAAGGAAGAACAGCTATAGAGGACTATAAATGAGAAAAGGTTTAGCAGGGAAAATATTTGAAGACATCTTCTGAATTACAACTTTATCAAACATTTACTTCTTCAAAATAGCTTTAAATAAAATAAAATCCAACTAAATTAAGGAGTCACACTAATTTCCCCTATTGGTATGGACTCTTCAGTTTGCTTTTGAAAAGAAAAAAATACTCTTAAATATCCAACTTGTGTCACAGAATTTTAGTGACCAGCAATGGTTTGCAGATCAAAATTATGAGCTAATTGATTATACTGAATAAAGCTTTCACTATTTTGTTGAAATCTGAATAAATTCAGATTTAATGATTAAAATATGCAATATTTTCTGATTTATCGGTACTTGCAAAAGCAATAAAGAAGAAAAATAAAGAATAACAAGCATACCAGTTTATTAGTTCCAGATAATAGTAAATAAACAAGGTTGCATATGTTAGAGCAGGTAACACAAACTGATTAAAAACTTTTCTCTTCATGCATGGGGGGAAGTTGTTCTTGAAAATTACACTTAGCCTGCTGACCAACCACATTTAACACACTGTTCAATTTCCTTTAATGTATCATCTTCCATTGAGATCCACTGGCCAAGGTATATGTTGTGGTCTACTACGTCTAGTTCTTCTCCAGATATTTTTTTTTCTTTTTTGGGGTGAATTTATTAAACATAACCTGGCTCTTTTTCAGGTTTATTTTAAAGCCAAATGTTCTCCTGGTTTGTGCAGCTTTTGTATGTGTTTTTGTAGCTCTTCTGGGTCTTGTGAGAAGAGGACAACATCATCTGCAAATCTTAAGTGATATAAATAGGCGCCAATGATTTTTATTCCATCTTTTGAACATGGACACTAACCTCACAATCGATACAAAATCTACAAGTGGCGCAAAGAGTCATGGAAAGATACAAGCTCAGATAGAAAGACCTGCACACAGAATAGAGAACAAATGAAAGTATACTATATCATCAAGAGAGTAAAAGAATTGAAATGGAATTGGGCTGGTCACATAGCAAGGAGAAATGATGGCAGGTGGACAAGGCAGCCATAGTATGGATCCCACTTGAGAAAAAGTGTCCGTGAAAGAAACCTAAAACAAGATGGATTGACGACATCAGCAAATATTGTGGGCCCAATTGGCAAAAGAAGGCTCAGGACCGTATTGATTGGAAAGATGTGGAAGAGGCCTTCATCCTGTAGTGGATAGACAATGGCTAAAATGATGATCATGAAACAAGGTTGTAAAAGGATAGAGAAATATGTAATGCCAAAAAAAACAAACCCACCTACCATCACTGATACCATCACAACACTAAAGTAAATTTAAGAGGACCAATAAAAAAATGCTTTTTAAAGCTGCCTCATATGCTTGCTATTACTGATATGTCTAGTAATAGCAATAGAACTTAGACTTACTGTATATACAGCTTCACAGTGCTTTATGGGTCCCCAACTTTTTTGGCACCAGGGACCCGTTTCATGGAAGACACTTTTTCCATGGATTGGGGGTGGGGTGGCATGGAGAGCATAGGGGAGGTTCGGGATGATTCAAGTGCATTATATTTATTGAAAATGTTCTAAATAAACAAACAAACAAATAAATAATGGGCTTATTTCTATTATTATTACATTGTATTAGATTAGACCAGTGATTTTTCTGCTTCTAAGAAAGTGGGAAGGAAGAGATAATCCTAGACTCAGCCTTCCAGCAAAAGACAGCATGTTGAGGAAGTGTTGAACACCGTGTGTGTGTGTGTGTGTGTGTGTGTGTGAGAGAGAGAGAGAGAGAGAGAGAGAGAGAGAGAGAGAGAGAGAGAGAGAGAGCGCTTGGCTTGCAAACTTGGAGAGCTGCAGAAGAAAGGGGGAACACACACACACACACACACATATTAAAATAAACCACGAAAAACAGGCAGGATGTTGCCAAAACACAAGGCACCTGGAGCATCAAAACAAAAGCAAAGAACTCTGGTTGAAATGCAATGGAGCCTGGCAGTCTTAGAAAAGGTGCAGACGAGAGAGAGAGAGAGAGAGAGAGAGAGAGAGAGAGAGAGAGAGAGAGAGAGAGAGAGAGAGAGAGAGAGAATCCCTTGGAGACACAGGGCTTGCAAACCTGGAGAATTGCACGAAGGGTGCACAAGTTCAGCTGGAGTGCCAGAAAGGGAAGAGGAGGAAAATGAGGAAGAATAGGAGGAGGAGGAGGAAGAAGAAGTAGCAGGAGGAGGAGTAGCCAGTTGCAAGTGCAGCTGCCGGAGGACCTTTGCATTGAGCAACAGAATTTCTGCCCAGCCACTCTCCTGCCCCTGCCCAGATCCCTGCAGTCTCGCCTCATGCTTGGAGGTGGAAGCCGGGCCTTTAGCACATCTTCAGCTGCACAGCCTGGTTCCTAACTGGCTGTGGACTGGGACCGGTCCGTGGACCAGGGGTTGGGACCCCTGCTCTAAGCAGTTTACAGAGTTAGCATACTGCCTCCAACAAGCTGGCATTTCACCGACCTCAGAAGGATGGAAGGCTGAGTCAACCTTGAGCTGGTCAGGATCGAACTCCTGGCGGTTGGCAGAGTTAGCCTGTGATACTATATTCTAACCACTGTGCCACCATGGCTCTGGATGGGTGATGTAGGAATGGGATTTGAGTTACATACTGTATGCACAACAATACAGCTTCAAGTTTCATAACTGCTAATTTATCTGATAACATTGCTGGTTTTGTTTTAAAATTTATGAGGTAGGTAAGGAATTCTATTTCTGTCATCCTGCCTTATTTTAAAGGCAGTTAATGCAAAGGGTAAATGTGTGCACATACTAGCTTGCTTTTTACACAAAACTTTCTAATGCTGCTGAAGTTATATAAAAATAAAGGTTACTAGGATAATGCCTTTAATAGTACGTTTTTCATACAATTAAGAAACAGCATTTTGTTAGCAGAACAGGTAAAAGAAACAATGTTAACCTGGAGTAAAATTTTTGGTTACAGTATTGACCTAGATAATTGGCAATCACTATGGGATAGAAACAGGAGGTTAACGCTAGCCATCTCCTATAAAGAGAATCTGTACAAGATGTTTTATAGATGGCACCTTCCCTACAAGGTTAGCAAAAATAGATTAAAAAATCTCACCGACGTGCTGGAAATGCAGAAGGCTTCCAGGGACTTACAATCACATGTGGTGGGAATGTTCAAAAGCGCAAAAAAATTGGTTGGAAGAAATATTAGTACAAAAAACTGATTTAAAAACAGAAACCTTCTTATTAGGGATTATTAATGATAAACTCAGCAAAGCAACTTTCTACTTATTATTGCATATTTTAACCACAGCGAGATTGGCATATGCCCAAAAATGGAAAAGAAAGGAAACACCCGCTGAAGAAGAAATAATAGATAAAATTTTATCCTGTGCCGAAATGGACCGGTTAACCCTAGAGATTAAAAATAAGACTGAAACAGAGTATTATGAAATTTGGCAAAATTTGCTCGATTGGTTAGTGATAAGGAGGATCGCTGAGATGACTATCGATTGATTAGTTGATAACGTAAGGACTTCTTATTAGCACCTATATCAGGACACAACTGAAAGATATGTAAATATAATGCTGACGACTGAAAGACAGTTTACCAAAAAATTTACAGATGTTATATGTACAGTTTGTTATACTCTGTCCTGTCATAGAATGCATTTTAAGTTTTTGTTTTTTTCTTTCTGTAACATGAGGTAATACTAATGGTAGTGTTGTAGCCAGGGAAGTTGAATCATGTCCACTTTTGTTTTTTAAATGTACATTTAATAAAATTTTCTAAAAAAAAAAGAAAAAGAAAAAAAAAGAAACAACATTTGCTCTCTTTTTTGTTTTGCTCTTGTTTAGCAGCCAACAGACTCCCTTATGTGCAAGCATAAACATAGTTGCTTTGCTACAGAAAATTGGCAAAACAATGAGAATAAAACCCCAAAACAGTAAGAAAAAGTTATGGCACATATTTATTCATTGAGGAAAATGCTAGATTAGCTTTCTCATTGTCTTGCACCTTGCTGACGGTATGAGCAATAGGCTACACATTGAAAGACATTGCTTCTTTCTGTTCAGAGTGGAGCTTTTTATATGCAGTATATGCTCACCTAAATAAACGTCAGTTGATAAGAGCAGACCTATATCTCCATTGTTTTCTATAGGGATTTATTATAATTTTAAAATGTTGCAAAATCCATGGTCTTGATCATATTTTATGGAAATTGGCTGGTGGATTGTATTCAGAATTGACAATGCAATTCAATTGTTTTGTACAGCTGAACTCTCAAAATTGTTTGAAATGTATTTTAGTGGAACAAACAATATTGAAGCTCTGTTTAGTGTTGGATTCAAAATTGTCAACTCAAAACATTTGACTGAACAGTTTGAGTGGGGCTGCTTTAGTATCAACTCAAAAATGATTTCCCATTTCGTTCATACCCCTTTTTATTCCTTCCATTGGAAGCTTCCCATGGTTCTGGACACATATTTGCTGTGTGAGAAGTTTGTACACTGCCTTACTACCTACTCTTTCAAGAAAATGAAAAGCACATGAAGTTAATTAACTCTGTTTCTTGATCTTATTTTAAAACCTTAGACCTCATACAATATTTAAGGAAATCAAATATTCTGGGTTATATTACTGATTTATTTTGGTAAATAGGATTTCTTCTGAATAAGTTAAGAAAAATGTTTCACTGATATTTTAAACTAATATTTTAAATGTAATGTGGAATACTGTGAACTAATGCTTTCACAGACAAGAACTCAATTTTAACATTTTAATAAGAATTCACACTTGGATAAATCTGTCCATCATTTATTTGTCTATCTATCTGTCTGTCTCTCTATCTATCTGTCATCTATAATCATCATCATGATCATCATGATCATGATCATCATCATGATCATGATCATCATCATCATCATGATCATGATCATCATCATCATCATCATCATCATCATCATCATCATCATCATCTAAAGAATAAAGTAGAAATATGCAATTATCCCTTCTGGAATTTGTAAAAGTTGCTTCCTATTTGCTTAAGCAAAGATTAATAAACATGTATTTTCAACAGATGTGTTCATAACACTTGGTTTCTGCATACATTTACTACAGACTTTCATTTTTATTAGAATAGCAGAGGTTTTGTGAAATAAAAGAATTAAATCAACAAAAATCAGTATCTCTGATAAAGAGAAATAAAAATAGAAATTGGGTTCAGTATGCCTCTTACACATCTTCCTAGGAAACGTTTCTGATGAAAGCAGAATTCTTGTTGCTTCCCCATATCTGCTACAGATCTGTAAGTACCCTGAAACTCTACTGGATAGAAGATTTTAGGCAATAGTATACTGGTGAAGATCAGATTACAGGAAAAGAAAACCAGCAAAAACTCTTGTATAAGATTTAATCGGAAATCTACAACTAACAGAAGCAGAAACTAATCCAATCTTTATTCAAAATATTTTCTATTCTTTTAATCGGATTTTCAGATTTTTTTTCCTGAGAAGCCATTTTTCAAAATTTTATTAATAATGCCAAACTTCTATCACAGAAAAGTACAGTATATACTTTTCTTTTTAAAAAATAAGACTAATCATTAGTTTAAAATTTATTAAAATGAATCCTGCAAACCGTCCCCCTGAACCAGTTGCAGAGGCAATTTATTTGTCAGAATCAATAATGCAGACAATACAAGCCTCAATTGTAATGGATTATGAGCAAGATAAATATTACTAAAGAATATTAGCTTGAAGCTGTACCTAATCTGAACATGACAGCTATATCATCACCCAGAATACCATTAATTAAGTACTACTGCTTACATAGGCAAACTCTTGAAAAATGAAAATAGTTTATTTTGTTCAGAAAAAGGTAAAGCTGAAATTGAAATTTAGGCAGGATATTTGTTAACAAAACCTAGATCGACCATAATAAATCTGAGAATGGACTCTAAAATTTAATATACTAACAGCTAACACAACATATCTTTACGATTAACAAATCCTGTTCATATCCATATACACATAGCAGTTATGTAAAAATGGGACATTGCTGCTGTATGCTTGATGGCAATGTATTCATTGGCCTTAGTGATGAGGGAAGCAGCAGAGTGGACAATGGCTAAGCATCTTTTGAAATAAAATATGTTTAGAAATGCCTATTTTGAGGTGTTTTTTTCCCTATAGATAAACCTGGAGAAAGATTTTTTCTAAGTTCCAAAACTTACCAAGACTTATATATATATATATTTGTGTAAATTTTAATAAAAGTTTGATTACAATTTATACTTTAGCATTTGTAAAAATGCCAATTTAGAAATCTTTCCAAAATTGTAGAACAAATTTTGAAACGTATTTTGTCATTTTCACTTCTGACCCACCCAAACAAAATTGTTTAGTGGTAGTTTGTATAGTTTCTCTCCTTTGATGATGTAACAGATTAGTTGTATATTATTAGATTTGAAAATATAAGTACTAAAGGGTTTATATTCTAGAATTATACATTTTCAGGTACATTTTCCATTTAATTTTAAATTACACTCCTACAGGGTTTTATGCATATTTATCATGTTTTTAGAAAGAAGATAATGTATATCTCACTGGCACTTGTATCACCATACTAGTGACTTGAATTCTTAACATAAAGAAAAGAGTACTGCCTTTCCGACTTGTTCTTTAATCCCATCATTGCAACACTATCTATTCCTGTTTGGTATTTGCTTAGGCCTTTGTATAAACATTCATGTGTGATTACAAAGCAACCATACCTGTTTTTTTTTTTTTTAAAAAACTGATATATTGAAGATACCGGTGAAACCTGAAGTAAAAAAAGGAGAGTATGAGAGTCAAGAAAGCACTGAAAGAAGTGAGGAATTGAAAATAACTGTTCATATGTAGGAAGAAAGCAGTTAAATTCCATATAAAGGGAATTGGGCAAAGATCGTAAAGAAAATGCAAAGAGGATTCTTTTGTGAGGCATTTATAAGAGAGACTAGGCTAATGGTCCTGTGAAAAGGCATATTTATTCTACTAGAATTTTGAATAAATCTTTTCTGAGAATAGACAGGAGTAGATTAGAACAATGTTTATAAAGCACTGTTCAAAGAACACAAAATATAGTTAGGATTATTGCTTTATAAAAATAGAAAGAAAAAATGTGAGGGCTACTGACATTGTCGTACATAATAAGACATTGAAGCATAGGAATAAACAGAGGATTGTCTGAAATGGTATAGGGTTTCCTGCCTGAGCAGGGGGTTGGAATAGATGACCTCCAAGGTCCCTTCCAACTTATTATTATTATTATTATTATTATTATTATTATTATTAGTAGTAGTAGTAGTAGTAGTAGTACAACAACACTTAAACGACTAGCTTCTCACCATGTTTCTTCTTCCAGCTCCTAACCAAGATGTACAATCATGCAAACATTTATTTATTTATTTATTTATTTATTTATTAGTTACATTTATATACCGCCCTATTCCCTGAGGACTCAGGGCGGTTTACAGGGAGTTAAAAATCCACCATATAAAAGTTAAAAAACCAAATTAAAAAATATTAAATTAACCCTGTATACATTAAAACCCCAATTAAAAATTTCTCCTCAGCCTGGGCCTGAGAGCTCAAAGAGCCAGGTCTTCAGGCCCCGGCGGAATGATCGGAGGTCGGGAGCAGTCCTCAGCTCCACCGGCAGCTGGTTCCAGAGGGCAGGCGCTCCCACCGAGAAGGCCCTATCCCTGGGTGTCACCCGCCGGCAATCTCTCACCGGCGGCACCCTAAGCAGACCCTCCCTGTGGGAGCGTACTGGGCAAAGGGCGTTTGATGCCGGCAGCAGGTGTTCCCTCAAATAGCATGGACCCAGGCCATGTAGGGCTTTATAGGTAATAACCAGCACCTTGAATTTCACCCGGAGGGCAACCGGAAGCCAATGCAGCTTGCGGAGTAGAGGTGTTACATGGGAGTATCGGGAAACCCCCATAACAACTCGCGCGGCCGCATTCTGCACCAGTTGAAGCCTCCGAGTGGTCTTCAAGGGCAGCCCCATGTAGAGAGCGTTACAGTAGTCCAAACGGGAGGTCACGAGTGCATGAGTAACTGTGCGTAGGGCATCTCGGTCCAGATAGGGATGCAACTGGCGCACCAGGCGAACCTGTGCAAAAGCCCCCCTGGTCACGGCTCCTATGTGGTCTTCAAAATTGAGCCGTGAATCCAGGAGGACGCCCAAGTTGCGAGCCCTATCAACGGGGGGTAACACCTCACCCCCCATCGTTAGAGGTGGAATAACTTGGTTAACCCGAGATGCCGATATGCACAGCCACTCAGTCTTGGCGGGATTGAGACGAAGCCTGTTTCTCTCCATCCAGACCTGAACCGCCTCCAGGCACCGGGACATCACGGAGAGGGCATCGCTGGGTTGGTTCGGGGTGGAAAGAAAAAGTTGGGTATCATCAGCGTACTGGTGATACCCCACCCCGAAACCACGAATGATCTTGCCCAGCGGCTTCATATAGATGTTGAACAGGAGAGGCGAGAGGACCGACCCCTGAGGGACTCCACAAATGAGAGACCTCGGAGTGGATCTCTGCCCTCCTGTCAACACCGACTGCGAGCGGCCCTGGAGGTAGGAGGAGAACCACCGTAGAACGGTGCCTCCCACTCCCAACCCCCTGAGACGCCGCAGCAGGATACCATGGTCGATGGTATCGAAAGCCGCTGAGAGATCTAATAGGACCAGGACAGAGGAGCAACCCCTGTCCCTAGCCCTCCAGAGATCATTCACCAGCGCGACCAATGCCGTCTCTGTGCTGTATCCGGGCCTGAAGCCCGATTGGTACGGGTCCAGATAATCAGTCTCCTCCAGGAACAGAGGGAGCTGATGCGCCACCACACTCTCAACAACCTTCGCCAGAAAGCGAAGGTTGGAGACTGGACGATAGTTGTTTAAAACAGCCGGGTCCAAAGCAGGCTTCTTGAGAAGGGGCCTCACCACCGCCTCCTTCAAGGCGGCAGGGAAGACACCCTCCTTCAAAGAAGCAGTTATTACTGCATGGAACCAGCCTCGTGTTCCCTCCCGAGCCGCATAAGCTAGCCAGGAGGGGCACGGATCCAACAAACAGGTGGTGGTGCTCAGTCTCCCCATGATCCTGTCCACATCATCAGGGGAAACAGGGTCGAACTCAGTCCAGATAACATGCTCAAGACCGCCTGATTCCTCCACGTCAGACTCTGCCCAGTCAGAGTCCAAGCCGGTCCGGATCAGAGCGATTTTGTCCGCCAGATGGTGACTAAACTCCTCGGCTCGTCCCTGCAAGGGATCCTCTCTCACCTCCTGGTTAAGGAGGGAGCGAGTCACCCTAAACAGGGCGGCCGGGCGATTATCTGCGGACGCGACAAGGGCGGCAAAGTAGTTAGACTTCGCCGTCCTTATCGCCGCAAGATAAGACCTTATAAAGGTTCTTAACTGCAATCGGTCGGATTCGGACCGGCTGGATCTCCAACCGCTCTCTAGACCTCGTCTCCGACGCTTCATCTCCCGGAGCTCCACAGAGAACCATGGGGCCCAACGGGATCTGCGCCGAGTCAGAGGTCGCATGGGTACAACGCAGTCGAGTGCCCTGGTGGCAGCCGTTTCCCAGGCCTCCACCAGAGCATCGACTGGGCTGTGGGTAAGGGTGATAGGTATCGGCCCAAGCGCCCTCTGGAACCGGTCCGGGTCCATTAGGCGCCTGGGGCGGAACCACCTGGTCGGTTCCGCCGCCCAGCGGCGGGGGATGGCATGACGGAAAACCAGCCTCAGGAGGTGATGATCTGACCATGACAGAGGGGTGATGGACGGAGAACCCCCTCCCAGATCATCCAACCACTGTCCAGACAGGAACACCAGGTCGAGAGTATGATCCCCCTCGTGAGTAGGGCCCTCAATAACCTGGGTCAGGCCCATGGCTGTCATGGAAGCCATGAACTCCCGAGCTGACTCCGACGACCCCCCCAGTGATGGCAGGTTGAAGTCACCCAGGACTATAAGCCTGGGGAACTCCACCGCCAACCCTGAGAGGGTGTCGAGCAGCTCAGGCAGGGCTGTTGCCACACAGCTGGGCGCCAGGTATGTGAGCAACAAGCCCAACTGAACCCAAGGACCACATCTCAAGAGAAGGGATTCACTCCCGGCCATCTGGACAATGGTGGCCTCCCGGGGGCACAAAGTCTCCCGAATAACCACTGCCACCCCACCACCCCTGCCCTGAGCCCGTGGCTGGTGCAGCACCCGGAAACCTGGCGGGCATAACTCGGTGAGAGGCACCCCTCCCTCCGAGCCCAGCCAAGTTTCCGTGATGCACGCTAGATCCGCACGTTCCTCCTCGATCAGATCACGGATGAGGGGAGCTTTGTTAACTACGGATCTAGCGTTAAAGTAGACCAACCTGAGCTCAGGGGCCTGATCACCCTCATCCCCGGGTAAGAGGGTGCTAACCGGAGGGTCGGAGCGTGCCACCGCTCGGAGATAGCGGGGGCGCGATCCCAGATGTTGATATGGCCCTCCGCGCAAACACCTGCTGCCATACCCTATCGCCGTGGGAATTCGATGCCCCACCCCCACACTCCCAGCGCCAGCCGCCACCTCTCCCGACCCCGTCCCGTCGGGACCTCTAACAGGTCCAGACTGAGTGCCGGTTACAAATTTCCTCCCTACCCCCCCATCCCTCCCCCTCCCTAACCTCTTAAAATAACCGGCTAAAAATCTTATCAGGGGCCTCTTAGCATGTCTTAACTCAAGGCCCCTATCTAAGCCCAACCACCTCTCGGAGTCACAAAGCTTGGACCCGTCATTAAGGGGAGTATGGAAACAGGCGACAGGTTGCGCCCATGAGGCAGAAACTGCCCTAAGGGCATACAAATCCGCTTCGGAATAACGATAGACCATATTGTGCCCGAATAGTCTCTTGGGGCCGATGTTACAGATATATCTAAAGGATCGCTCGTTGATGGAACATAGATGGAGAAAGAAGAAGTCCAGTGGGCATATCTCTCAATCTGCGAGGCCATCTCAGCTCTCACCTGAGATGGAAAACCAAAGGACAACCTCAGCCGACCTCTCACTCCGGCTGAGGCGTCTAACTGGAGCAGAGAGAGAAAAGGGGATCCTGAGCCAGGGCCACCCCAACTGGTCTCTCACACCAGTGAGATGGTCACTGACCAGTCCAAAACCGTCCTCCCACCACGGTTCGGTCCCGTCCACATTGGGCTATCAATAGGGAGATCTTAATTCCCATCAGGTACGGAGCCGGCCATAATGCCTGCCTGTCCATAAAGAAAGTAAAGGACAGGCAGGCCCGGCCTCTGTCGATCCTCACATTGCCAACCAACGCCGTCAGTCTGAGGGAGGAGAGCAGATACATTCTCTCCCCAGAGCCTGTCCGCCAATCCAAACCATCTTCCAATGGCGGAAAGAGGTGGTCCCAGCAGCAATCTGGGAATCTGCTAGCATGTCCGTCGAGGCCGATGACCAGGCCCACAGTCTGCAACCACCATCCGGGAGGAGGAGAAGGCTCCGCACCGCAAAAAACGGTGCCAGCCAGCAGGTGGTAATAAAAGAGTCTCCGTCCGGTGGGATCATCGCCGCTGCCCCTCCGACAACAGAGGGTATCCACGGCGAGCAGGCAGAGAAGGGAAGACAGGCACGGAGGGAAGACAGGCAAGGCGTCCCGGGCTTCCCGGCGCTGTGATAGTACTAGGCGCCGTAACGGAGCTCAGCAGGTCGGCAGGAAAATCTCAGCGCTGCTCATTCAAATCAGCAGATCACTGGTTGGGGGGGGGCTCAGCGTCATGAAAAGCAGCGCCCAGCAGCTGTTCCAAACAATCCCCAATCCCCAAAACTGCTTCGGCCCGCGAGCAGATGGAGCAAGGCAGAAGTCCCGAGCTTCACGACGTGGCAGCACTCAGCGGCATAATGGAGCTCAGCACGTCAACAGACAGTTCTCAGCACCGCTCATTAAAGTCAAAGCCGCTATTTCGGAGGGGGGGCTCAGCGCCACAGGGAGCAGCGCCCAATAGCTGTTTTAAAGCTCCCGACTCCCAAAGTCGCCTCGGCCAGCAGCAGATGGAAAGAGCAAGGCAGACGTCCCGGATATCACGGCAAAGCAGCACTCGGCGCCATCATGGGGCTGGTAGGTCGACAGGCGGCAGATATCAAGCGCCGCTAGTTCGAAGGGGGGGGATCAGCGCCGCCGAAAAAACAGCGCCCAGCAGCTGTTTTTAAACCCCCCACCCCCAGAATTGCCTCAACATACCGTGGGCTTCCCCGAGCTAAATCCTTTAGAGCCCTCAAAGAGCGCCCGAAGCCTAAGTTGCGACCGTCGCCATCTTGGGCAGGAAAAAAAAAAAAAAAAGCAGAATTGGAGAAGGCATGAATTATTTGTACATATACTGATGGCACAACTGAAAGTTGATTTTGGAATACTGATGGGGGATATAATCCAACAATACTTTTAAAAAAAATGGGTAAGAAGAAAATAACTCGATTTTGGCGGATTTTTTTTAAAAGTAAAATTGCCTTCAAATTGATCTTGACCTCTATTGACTTCATGATCATGTGCATATAAGAGTTATGAAAATAGTTTGTCACTATTTATTTCTGGGTTTTCAATGTAGCTTTCAGCAAAAATTGGCTTTCAAATTCTTCAGAAAATAATTTGTCCTTTACCTTAAAAGTTAGGAATGCACACTTCCAGTTCTTTTTCTTAGACTCACATTCAGTTTTGGACCTATGCATGCATATTATTTTACTACTTTTGGTAATTTTTATGTAAAATTATTTTTTATTTTTCAGTTCTGTTTTTGATTCAACATTCTTGCTGAAGATGTGAAAGTTGAGTAAAATCGTATTTATTTTACTGTTTGTATCAAAACTATCTTTGAAGAGTTTTCCAGTCGACAGATTTTTATCATCATCATCATCACTGTCATTATCATCATCATCTACTAATTTTTAAAATGTTTATGTTTGCAAGCTCTCAAAACATTTTGCTTACATTTTCTGTTAATTTATGCAAATTTTCATGGATAAAAATAATTATTTTTGCCTTTTTACATATACATTCCCTTGAGGTAATTTGTCAAGTATAAATACTCATTGCAATTTTTTTTAGAAAAGTATCACAAACATTCTTTGCACATAAGTGATTTTTAAATGGATCTTATTTTTATCATAAGAAAACAATCCTTGGAAAGCTGTGCTTGAGGCTAGTGAGCAACTAACCAATATGTAAAGGAAATGAAAAAACATCTTGCTGTTTCTGCTTCTGTGTCTGTCATCTTGTATCTTTTTTCTGAGATAAAAGACAATGGTTGAATATTGGCTTTTTCTAAACAACAACAACAAAAATCTTAATCTGACAAGATAAGGAATAGCTTTTCAGTTGTTTTTCAGTATCTGAGATAAGGAAGTGCAAAATTCCTGTAATATGTCCCCGAAATGACTCACATTATCCAAACTGTAGAAGTATCCATGAAAAGAGCTGATCACCATAGTTTAAAATGAAAGAAACTATTCTATGCCAGCTGCTTTTATAACAGCTTTGAGCTCAATTTCTCTTGTTCTCTCTTTCTCTTTTTAACAAATATTGAGGGAATTCATGGGGAAAAAATGAAGCTGATTTAAGATGGTATAATTTAAATTTTTAGCATAAACATATCTTAGTTTATTGAAAAAATAGTTACTTTTAATATTTTTGTAGACAAGAGATGATACAACTAATTCGTCAACCTGACTTCATAAATATCAGCATTCAAAAAGTATGCACAGTGTTAAATTAATAAGTTAACCAGGTCAAAATCCACAGGCATTGGGAAATCCAGATATGGGCACAATCAAAATTTAAATCCCACCCTTTGTTATTCTCATGTGACACAGATATGTTTTATCATATCGGTAAGACCTCACTACATGCTTTAATCTGCTTTACATTAAATTGACCCTTTTAAAAATTTCCACTCAACAGGATTATATTTTGGAATATCTTCAAGGCAATAATTTACAGTATTCATGATCTTTAGATACCATGATGTCAAAGCATAACATCTAGGCTTTAGACTCATAATTAAATTGTAATCAAATATATTTCACTTCCATTAAATTAAAAGGTGCAATGTCCCTTATTTTTATATACCAGGCTTTCTGAAACTGGCAATTTCTGCTGATTTGTTGGATGGCTAAGTCTTTATTTTCAGGTGCTTTGATAAAGAACAGAGTCCTCACTTAATGTCCACTTACTAAGCAATGATTCAAAATTATGATGGTCTTGAATGAATGGGACTTATGATGGGTTGTCCTAGTTGTAGCCAACACATTGTCTCCATGGTCATGTGATAGTGCTTCTGGTACTCAGCAACTGGCTAGCAGTTACATGGTCACATGGTCACCATTTGTAACCTTCGGTGCTGGTTTCTGACAAAGTCAATGGAGAACCCAGCAAGAGTTGCAAATTGCTATCATGTAAGGGATGCAGTGGCTCAGTGGGTTAGGACGCTGAGCTTGTCGATCAGAAGGTCGGCAGTTTGGCGGGTCAAATCCCGAGTGCCGCGTAACAGAGTGAGCGACTGTAACTCGTCCCAGCTTCTGCCAACCTAGCAGTTCGTGAGCACGTAAAAATGCAAGTAGAAAAATAGGGACCACTACAGTGGGAAGGTAACAGTGTTCCGTGCACCTTTGGCATCTAGTTACGCCGGCCACATGACCACGGAGACGTCCTCGGACAAGCGCTGGCTCTTTGGCTTTGAAACGGAGATGAGCACCGGCCCCTAGAGTCGGAAACGACTAGCACACATGTGCGGGGGAAACTTTACCTTTACCTTTAACCTCAGAAAGTTGTAATTGGGCAGAATTCATGTAACAAAGGCAACATTATAAGTTGGTGTGAGCACATGACCAGAGTTCTTGGTTCCAATTACTATTGGTAAATGAGGTTTATATGTAGAACACTTCTATTTTTAACCAGAACGCAGAAAAAGGCATAGTTCAGAAATATTTCTGCCTTTGGAAAACAGCACTGTTTCACAGGGGCTCAACAAAAAGGCAGAAGTGTTAGCAGGAAAATAAATGTATCCCTATTATGAGACAGGCCACAACTGCTAGTCACAATAAAATTAAACTAAACTTTCACTAAGTGATGGAAAACCAGGGAAGAACTGGCATAGTTTAAGCATGCTGTACTAGTCTACTCCTACTCTATTCACAGGGAGCAGCATTGTTACTGAAAGCTCATTGTCATTTTAATGTGTTTGGCTTTACAGCTATGATCATGTTTTTGGTTGCCTTAAAGAATTCCAGAAATAAGAATCAAGAATTGTCAGAAACAAAAACAGAAAATACACTGTGGTTCTTTAATAGTTCAGGAGCAACTACTTAATGCTATAAAAGATATTATAGGTCAACAGCTTACACGTCCTAGAATAACTGGAGAAATATGGCATACATTTCTTAGATGTCATCTATTAACAGCATCCAGAATTAAAATAGTTGTCCACTTAGGGAGACCAATCCACAGCCAAATTTAGAACCATTTAATAATGGAAAAATGAACTCGCCTCAAGTTTCTTATAACTTGGCTACAACTTCTAAGTTTTGTTGTTCAATTTATTGTAGTTTGTTTATTTGTTTTGCCCATTGGCAACCTTTTGTAACTTACGTAGTATATAAGAAAAAAACACTTAACTCTTAGTGAACCAGGAAACAAGCAAACAAGTAATTTTAGAGTGTCATCTAAATTGCTTCTATCGTTAAACGATAAGGATTTGCATTGTCTGATGGAATACTAGGTACTAGGTACTGAGCTCTTTAGGATTTTACCACCCATATAGCTTTAAAACATATTTCTTATTTCACAGAATCAGAGAATCAAAGGACTGGAAGAGATTTTGGAGGTCTTTCAGTCCAACCCTCTGCCCGAGGCAGGAAATTTATTTATTTATTTTTATTTTAATTCCATTTATATCCCGCCCTTCTCCGAAGACTCAGGGCAGCTTACAAGCTTAGCAGTAGCCTTCATTCTATGTATATGCCTGCTTATTAGGGCTTTCACACACACCCCCAAGTGGCATTATTACAAAGTCAGCTTAATTGCCCCCAACAATCTGGGTCCTCATTTTACCTACCTAGGAAGGATGGAAGGCTGAGTCAACGTTGAGCGTGGTGGGATGCGAACCTGCACTAATTGCAGGCAGCTGGTGTTACTTAAGGAGGCATTAGCCCACTGCTCCACCAAGGCTTATTGCATTCCAGACAAGTTGTTGTCCAATCTTTTCTTGAAGACCTTTAGCAATGGAGCACCCACAACTCGGGGAGATAAGCTGTTCCACTGATTTAATTGTTCTTACTGTCAGTAAATGTCTCCTTCCAGATTGGATCTCTCTTTAACAAGCTTCTACCCATTGCTTCTGTTCAGGTTTGTCTTTCCTTATTTGTGATATATTGTATGTTTATTTTGTTTATTATATTGACTTTTCTGCTGTTTCAGCCTGACTCCTAGCAGCTCACAAAAATATCTATTCAACAATGTAGAAATATAATCAAATAACATAAAAATGTTATATTTTTACAATATGTATGTAATACTTGTTTTTATTGAATATAAAGAAAATTGCATACAATTTTAAAATTAAAGGTAACCAAAAGATAGATTATGAAAAAAAAATTAATTGTAGCAGGTCAATTAAGAATACTTGCTAGGAGTCAGGTTGATACTCCCTTCTCACCTACACCCTTTTTCAGCTTTAAATATGAGAAATTAACTCTTAAACCACCAAAACATATCATTTTTTGTAGGAATTATTACATGCATCTTAGTCTCATGCCTAACCATCTATATTTTAATAAAACATTGCCACTAATTTCAAAACATTAATTATATTTTAACCTTATGTAACTAAAATGCACTACACAAAATGGCAGCGGGGTATCAATAAATTTGTTTGGGCAGGGAAAAGGCCACGAGTTAAACTTAAGATTATGCAGGATACTCGTGAAAGAGGTGGTCTCAAAATGCCCAATCTTAAATTATATTATGAAGCTGCTGCGTTAGCAGGAATAAGTGATTGGATTAATTTGACACAAGAGAGATTATTAAATCTTGAGGGCCACGACTTGTTGTTTGGCTGGCATGCATATTTGTTGTATGATAAGAAGGTAGATAATGTGTTTCTATATATATTTAATATTAATAGTGTTTGTAATTATCCTATATGAGCCAGAGAGTGATAGATTTTAGAGTTTATGGTTGTTAGCATATGGATGTTTATGATTGTTTTTTTTTTGTTTTTATACCTTGTACTTAGCTCTGGGAAGTCAGGGGGGGGAGGGGGAGAGGGGTAGGGAGGGAGGGAGAGGGGAGGGGGAGGGGGGACTGTTAAAGATAAAATGTATGTTAAAACTTTTCAATAATAAAAAAAAATTATGCAGAAGGTGACTGGTGATTAGAAAGCCCTAAGGGCCACAGAAATCCACAAAGAAGCTTTAGGAGACAAAAGAGGAAAAAAGAACTTGAGGGTGTTCTCTGTGGGCACGCCAGACCTGTGGAACCGCTTGCCGGTTGAGCTCCGGATGGCCCCCGACCTTCGCTCCTTCTGGCGCGATCTAAAAACTTATTTATTTGAGCAATCTGACCTGGTTTGATGGGTTAGGGTTGGGGTTTTAATATGTTTTTTTAATTACTGTTTTAAACTTGGGCATAATATTTAATCGTTTTTTTAACATTTGTATTCCGTTTTTATATTTATTGCCCTGTACACCGCCCTGAGTCCTTCGGGAGAAGGGCAGTATAAAAATATAATAAATAAATAAATAAATAAATAAATAAATAAATAAATAAATAAATATTGCTCTATGGACAGAGAAAGATGAGCATTGTTGCAAGTGGAAAAAGAATGATAAAACCAAGGACATGAGCAACTATCAAGAAGAAGACCTAACCTATTTACAGGCTGGTAAATCAAAGAAGGATTATTAAAACCATGAATCCCCCTTAGGTCATTGCACAATAAGAATTTGTTTTTTATTTATTTGCTTTTTTCTTCTAGCAAGCACACTTGCCTGAGAAATACAATAAAAAAGACAAATAGATAAATAAATAGATAAACAACTTTGAAGAAAGTAAAGATCATAGTAGTTAGAAGTTGATCCAGTCTGGGACAGTCAACTGGGCCCAGAGGTTTAGACTTCTGAGCTTTTGGACTCATGCTGGAGCCCATCCTCAGAGAGCTTCTCTTTCACCAGAATGTCTTAATTCATTAGGAGTTGAGATTATTATTTTTTTGCTTCACTTCATTTATATAAGGTAGAGTTTTGTGTGGCAGATTCAAATGGGGTAACTGCAGCCTTTGAACATGGCTTAATTTACAGAGCTCCAATTGTTACACACATGCATATTGCTGGCAAAAATACTCTTCTTGTCTTCTGCTAATAAACTTCATCTTGCTGCTGATTTCCATATGCCAATATGTTGACTTATCCAAATGATTAAAAAAAATTATTATGCTTAAATCACACCAACACATACTCATGCAAACCACACACACACACACACACACACACACTTACAATAGTGTAGGAGTTTGATAGTCATGCTTCAATGAAAACTAATATATAATGTTTATACATGAAACAATTATTTAACTTTTATTTCCTGTCATTAAAATGCTCTGAAGCAAATGACTGGGACTCCATCAAGTTATTTTGTAGCTATAATCTTCTGCGGTTGGATCAAAAAGCAAAGGCATTAAGGTATTTTCATTGATGATAGCTCTCACTGTATTTCCCACCTTCTTTAGAACATGCGACATTTCCGCTAGCTGACTTCATGCATTTTTCTTTGCAAATTTCTTGTCATACAATTGCATTAGACAAATTTTCAGTGCTGATGGAAGCCATAACTCCCACTCCCACCAAAACATAGACAAGAGAAGCCCAATAGCTCTTTTACAAAAATAGTCAAATATAACGGATTCAGAATTAGAGTTTGCTGTCCTTTATTCATTATGGAACAAAAAAGGTATAACAAGATTTATATGACTTTAACCAACCTGATCATAGTAAATGAACTTCCATTCTTCTAATAGGTGCTCAGATGTCAAATATCAAATGACACAAAAACAAGAATAGTCAACAATCAATCTAAACCCCTGTGCTAAATCCAGAAGATTCCGTCCCTAATCATGAGCTTTCTCCATCAAGCCCTCAGGAACGTTGAAAGAGAAAAGGTAGAGATATGAGAGTTGGCTATGTCAAGACACAATTGCATCTAGTAAAGCTGCTGGAGAATAAACTGCTGGAAACAGCCAGACATTATAAGAGACAACTGTGCTCATGAGGGATCAGAAGCTGCTGATAACTAGGCTTCTCACTAATATCTCCAGAGCAAAGCACTATCAAAAGTTTCCTGTCAAGTATTGCCAAGCACCTTTCTTGGAAATTTGACTCACTTTGTTTTTAGATTTTCTCTGTCACAGCTTCTATGAAAATAGTTTGCCTGGGAGATTGCTTATTAGGTATATGAAATAGCCTGAATTTATGACTTTGAGATACACTGATTGGGGACGGGGAGAGACATAGAAAGAGGGATGATGCATGCTATATACAGTCATGGCCGAAATTGTTGGCACCCTAGAAATTTTTCCAGAAAATCAAGTATTTCTCACAGAAAAGTATTGCAGGAACACATGTTTTGCTATACACAGGTTTATTCCCTTTGTGTGTATTGGAACACAACAAAAAAGGGAGGAAAAAAAGCAAATTGGACATAATATCAAACAAAACTCCAAAAATGGGCTGGACAAAATTATTGGCACCCTTTCAAAATTGTGGATAAATAAGATTGTTTCAAGCATGTGATGCTCCTTTAAACTCACCTGGGGCAAGTAAAAGGTGTGGGCAATATAAAAATCACACCTGAAAGCAGATAAAAAGGAGAGAAGTTCACTTAGTCTTTGCATTGTGTGTCTGTGTGTGCCACACGAAGAATGGACAACAGAAAGAGGAGAAGAGAACTGTCTGAGGATTTTGAGAACCAAAATTGTGGACAAATATCAACAATCTCAAGGTTACAAGTCCATCTCCAGAGATCTAGATTTGCCTTTGTCCACAGTGCGCAACATTATCAAGAAGTTTGCAACCCATGTCACTGTAGCGAATCTCCCTGGTCGTGGACAGAAGAGAAAAATTGATGAAAGGTTGCAACGCAGGATAGTCCTGATGGTGGATAAGCAGCCCCAAACAAGTTCCAAAGGAATGCAAGCTGTCCTGCAGGCTCAGGGAGCATCAGTGTCAGCGTGAACTATCCGTCGACATTTAAATGAAATAAAACGTTATGGCAGGAGACCCAGGAGGACCCCACTGCTGACACAGAGACATAAAAAAGCAAGATTACAGTTTGCCAAAGTGTACTTGAGTAAGCCAAAATCCTTCTGGGAAAACGTCTTGTGGACAGATGAGTCCAAGATAGAGCTTTTTGGTAAAGCACATCATTCTACTGTTTACTGAAAACGAAATGAGGCCTACAAAGAAAAGAACACAGTACCTACAGTGAAATGTGGTGGAGGTTCAATGATGTTTTGGGGTTGTTTTGCTGCCTCTGGCACTGGGTGCCTTGAATGTGTGCAAGGCATCATGAAATCTGAGGATTACCAAAGGATTTTGGGTCGCACTGTAGAGCCCAGTGTCAGAAAGCTGGGTTTGTGTCCAAGATCTTGGGTCTTCCAGCAGGACAATGACCCCAAAGATACATGAAAAAGCACCCAGAAATGGATGGCAATAAAGCGCTGGAGAGTTCTGAAGTGGCCAGCAATGAGTCCAGATCTGAATCCCATTGAACACCTGTGGAGAGATCTTAAAATTGATGTTGGGGAAAAGGTACCCTTCCAATAAGAGAGACCTGGAGCAGTTTGCAAAGGAAGAGTGGTCCAAACCTCCGGGTGAGAGGTGTAAGAAGCTTATTGATGGTTATAGGAAGCGACTGATTTCAGTTATTTTTTCCAAAGGGTGTGCAACCAAATATTAAGTTAAGGGTGCCAATAATTTTGTCCGGCCCATTTTTGGAGTTTTGTTTGACATTATGTCCAATTTGCTTTTTTTCCTCCCTTTTTTTGTTGTGTTCCAATACACACAAAGGGAATAAACCTGTGTATAGCAAAACATGTGTTCCTACAATACTTTTCTATGAGAAATACTTGATTTTCTGAAAAAGTTTCTAGGGTGCCAACAATTTCGGCCATGACTGTATGTATAGTTTACTGACCTATAGTACTCCATATTTCCCTTCTATTGTTACTTATCCATCCCTCAAAGCAATCAGTATCCTTGCATACACATAAGTTCAACAATGGGTCGGATAAAGGAAAAGATACTAAAATTAAATCCAAAAAGGCAGTGGTATTGTTAGCAAATATAGGTAGTCCTCGACTTATGAACACAATTGAGTACAAAATTTCTGTTGCTAAGTGAAGCATTTTTTAAGTAAACTTTGCCCCGTTTTCCGACCTTTCTTACCACGGTTGTTAACTGAATCACTGCAGTTGTTAAGTTAGTAACACAGGTTTTAAGTGAATCTGGCTTTGACTTTGCTTGTCAGAAGGATGCAAAAGGCGATCACGTGACCCTGTGACCCTGCAACCGTGATAAATATGAGCCAGTTGCCAAGCATCCAAATTTTAGTCATGCGACTATGGGAACACTACAAAAGTCATAAGGGTGAAAAACGGTCATAAATCACTTTTTAAAGTGATGTTGTAACTTTGAATGGTCATTAAGAGAACTATTGTAAGTTGAAGACTACCTGTAGAAATCTGGATTGGTGACTGAGACTCATTTTATTTTACATGAGTTTGACTGGTTCTGAAAAACGCAGATTCAAACTTGGGAATACTACTTGACCATTCAGTACTGGATTTGCAGCCTGAATTGGGTCTTCAATCACATCCAATCTTGATTGTTCAATATACAGGTAGTGCTCATTTAATGACTACAATTGGCACCAGCAATTTAGTCATTAAGCAAAGCAGTTGCTAAGTGAAACCGTGATGTTGCCTATGATCTCATTTGGCTGCCCTTTGCTTCAGAAGCCTATAAAGGTCAGAAAAGTGAGGACTAGTCACAAAGTTATTTTTTTATCACTATCATAACTGCAAATAGTTACTAAGGGAGGCAGTCACTAAACGAAAACTGCCTGTAGTCTATATATTTTGAATTACATCAAAAAGTTGTAAATAGTGCAAAATGTGGCTTCTAATTTTTTTGTACTGTACAATGTAGACTGATACTACACTAGTTGCTCACTGGAAAAATTCAGCAATGTCAGAGGCCCATCTTTTTGGGATGCAGTCTTCCTTATTATTTTTTTTAATCCCATTTATATCCCGCCCTTCTCCGAAGACTCAGGGAGGCTTACAATTTAAGCACAAACCAATGTGCTTAGCAATAGCCTTCATTCTATGTATATGCCTGCTTATTAGAGCTTTCACCCGCCCCCCAAGCGGCATTATTACAAAGTCAGCTTACTGCCCCCAACAATCTGGGTCCTCATTTTACTTACCTCGGAAGGATGGAAGGCTGAGTCAACCTTGAGCCTGGTGGGACTCGAACCTGCATTAATTGCAGGCAGCTGGTGTTACTTAAGGAGGCATCAGCCCACTGCTCCACCGAGGCTCTTTCAGTCCTAAGAAGGAGGTAATGGCAAAGTACTTCTAAACTTTTGCCAAAAAACCTGCTAGGACTTGTTCAGGTAGTCACCTGAAATCAAAAATTGACTCAAAGGCACATAAACACATAAATAAAAAAATTCCTATATTATGTTTTAATATATTTGTATCATTATGAAACTGAAAGGTATCTATTCAACCAAGAAAATTACATTGTCTTTAATTTTAATCTTAAAATAATCTCAACATTTGTTTCAGAAACAAGTCCAACAATCGTTTTCAGGTCTGTTTTAACAGAATTCCGATATAATATCCAATCAAACTGATAACTCTAATAATAGATAACTACTGCATGTTTAATGCACACACTACCATGAATATACGTAGTTTAATCTATTATTTAGGGTGTGTAGAACAGTATTGGACCATAGTTTTTATATTAATCACTATTTCCAATAGCTAAGTTACAATTACAGTAACTACCAGCAGTTATTTACTCATCAGGCTACTTCATTTAAGAGAAAATAATATAGAAAATAATAACCCAAAGAATCATAAGACATGAGATGACAAAATAAAAATAAATATTATAAAGCAATAGAAATTTGTTTATATCAATCCTACATTCCTACGTATTTTGTATTTGCAAAACACACTTTTTTCTACAATATCAGACCTTATTTATTTAATTTTGAACCTTATTCATTTAATTTTGTTCATTTGTACAAATTTTTGCCATTTGTATTTCTGATATTACAAACTACTGTGTATTTAACCATAACTTAATGGTTTTTCTTTTACTCTTAGCCTAGTCTTTCATCTTTCATGATTCTATACTCATTCTCTTTGCATGATCAAAACATCTCTAGGAGTTTTATTTTATTTATTTTTTATTTTTTATTCCATTTATATCCCGCCCTTCTCCGAAGACTCAGGGCGGCTTACAAGCTTAGCAGTAGCCTTCATTCTATGTATATGCTTGCTTATTAGGGCTTTCACACAAACCCCAAGCAGCATTATTACAAAGTCAGCTTAATTGCCAACAATCTGGATCCTCATTTTACCTACCTCAGAAGGATGGAAGGCTGAGTCAACCTTGAGCCTGGTGGGACTCGAACCTGCACTAATTGCAGGCACCTGGTGTTACTTAAAGAGGCATTAGCCCACTGCTCCACCAAGGCACCTTATTGATACCAAACTATCCTCATCTGCTGCATTTGGTTTCCATTCTCTCAGCATTTAAACAAGTGTAAAGATTAATTTATTTCAATAGATTATAACTGCAAATGATTTTAGTCTAGATAATACACACACACACACACACACACACACACACACACTATTCAATATTAATTTTGATTTGTTTTTAATTCTTTATTACCTGTTCTGGTGTGATTTGTCTATTTTTATTTTGTTATACACTATATTTATTAGAACACAAAGGCAGGCTATTGAATCAATCAATCAATTGAATAAAGCCAAGTGGTATGGATCTGACAATAGTTGTAAACAATAGAAAGAAAATTAAACGTTTTATTATGCATAGGGAAGGTTCTAATTATCAAGACATGTTGTAAATTCAGAGATAAAGAATACTTCTAATACTTAGTATACATAACTATAATAAAGGTGCTGATTAACACGTTAGGCTTAAACCTATGGACACACTTAGAGCATTAGCAACAGATTACAATGACAGAGTAATCTTAACTGAGAAAGCCAGTGGGGAGTTGGAACCAGTTATACCACATATCACACTGCTTCATGAATTGTTACAAATATTCTTCAGAGTGATTTTTCTCAATATGTAAATATGGTCTGAGGCCCAACTTCACAGGCCAGACGTCCTATTTAAAAAAAATGGGCCACATTAAAGACCTAGTCTTTACCTTCAGCAAATGCACTAGAAGAGCGTTTCACTAAACTGTGAAACAAATGTTTAAAATGTTTATCCACAAATACTCTAGAAAACAGTAGCAGCATCTTTGTTATCTGTGCTCAAAAGGTGCCACTAGACTGAACTGACATTTGATCAGAAGGCAAGATATTTTGGGCTGTATAAAGAAGATTGGTAGAAAGGTTTACATTTCAGTTGATTTTGCAGATGTAGGAACTTCTTAGTTGGGTGTCATTTTTTTAGGCCACGTTTAGTGTAATCAAAAAGAATAATCACATTATTCAAAAATAGGAATTTTAGCTAGGGCAAAGGGTGTTGTGATCAATATTTTGGTATAACCATTTTACCCAATGATGTTTATATGAGGCAGCTATTAAAACAGATTGTGCCTATAGATTATGAAGTTCACTTCACTTGAAAAAAGAATATTTCAAATAGTCCTTTGGGTAAGTATACAGTACTTAAATTGTGATACATGTGTTATATGCACTTAAAATTATAATAATCCTTTATACACATTTATTTGTTTATTTTGTTAGTCAAATTTGCATAGCCACTCTCTCACAAAAAGCAAATCTAGTCAGTGTGCAACATTGAAAATACACTGATTACACACAAATAAGAACTAGCATAGGCATTAATAACTAGTAAATGATGTACATATAATTAATTGTTCTAATGTTTTACTGTTAAAGGGGACAATTAGAATATGATCGGCAAAAGGAAGCATGTGTCAGAATCCATTTATATCACATTCATAAATGTATGTTTAAAACATTATCCCCCCCATGGATTCTGCCATCTCCCGAGGAAGGAGGAGCACATGTGGATTCAGCCTGCCTTAGGTTATTTCAAAGACCAAGGGGAACCTTTTGAACTGGGGGAAGAAAAGGGAGCGTTAGAGAAGAAGGCATCTGGCCTGTGTCTTCATTTAATTCTGTAGAGGAAGAAGGCAATAACCATAAAGATTCGAAGTTCTTTTTTCCCACGAAAGTGATGTCACGAAGTAAAATGATGGGGGCTGACCAAATGGGGTTGAGGAAAGGGGGGTTGAACCGGGAAACCTTTATAAAGTTTCAATTTTAAAACAATACTAAGTCCTGTCTTGTATTTCCACAACCAAACATGTCCTAGTAAAAATTCCTTTTGGACTAGAACTGACTCCAAGAGTTTTTGTTTTCCTAAGACGTGGATTGGGGTGGGTCCTGACAGTATGTTGGAAACTGTAGTATGAAAAGGATGGAGATAGTTGAAGTGAAAACTAATATATCAAGGTTGAAATGTTTATTGGAAGTTTAATGGGCAGTAATAATAACTTTGAGGAACAATGGAAAAGCTACAACCAAGACAGTGGTCTTAAAGGACATCTTAGTCTGGGGCAGAAAATTATTTGAGAAAGAAATTTATTCAGATTTTCAAGTTTCTACTACTATGCTCTTATAATACAAAAGCAGCATGAACATTCATACCTTTGGTTTCCTAATCTGTTCTTGAAGCAGACAAGAATACCAAAAAAGCAAGAAAATTTTCAGAATATTCTTGCCATAGTTTTTTCCCATAGAAGTTCTGAATATATGACATCTATATTTTTGTTTTTATCCATATGAAGCATATGTTTATGTTTTACTTGAATATATTTCGACTATATTTACCAAAACAAGTGTGATAAAAATATAATTCAAGATAACTTCAAGTTTCAAGAATAATCTACTCGATTTTCTGATGAAGAAGCAAAACTATTATAATGGCTGTAATAATCTTTTGCTGAGGTGTTGTTGAAAAGATTGTACTATCGCAGAGGATTTCCTAGTGTTTATTCAAAGTCTCCTGTACTGTACTTTGAAATCAGTAATTTGGGTGCAATTTGCCTACTACACACAATCTTCAAACAATTGAATTTGGCAATCTTATAATCTACAGATGTTATCTATTTATATGTAACATTTGTGCACCCACCCACCTTGGAACCAGAACAATGGGAGGCTCAAAATTCCAATATAAAAGCAATATCATACAAATCATTAAAACAAAGAAAAGTAAAATAAAGCCCAAACTCTCTTGATACAACTCAAGATACATCTTGTAACTTCAGCTTCACCTTGTCCCAATGTGTGAGGGGAAAGTCAGCTCATCACAGCTCCCTCCTGAAAGTAAAAAGAGTAGGCAGGGGCCTGTTGAATTTCAAGGGTAAGGTTGTTCCACAAGGCAGGAATTGCCATGGAAAACTTATGCTTCATAGATCTCACAAGATGGCAACATTTAAGGGAAGGGACATGACGTGTGCTTATTCTATCCAGTTGGATAGACAACATATCTAACTTCTATTTTCTTACAATATCTGTAATCCCAATTACTACCTTTACTATCTCTACTATCTTCTTCCTGATTCATTTTAAACATGGAACATCCTATTTTTCATTTCCTGTAAAAGGAAACTGAACTTTTCACAATGCTGAAAACAATTACTCTTGTTTAGACATTTCAAATAATTGTATGGCGTGAATTTTGCAAAGAAAAATAATGAAGAAGGAAAGATAGTATTGAGAGATCATTTTGTGACCATATGTAAATGAACAATATCAGTCTCTTCACTACACAAGTCTGTTCATTTGGGTAGATTCCCCATACTGCAAAGGAGTAGATTCCTTTGAAAAATCTACAGCAGAATAAATGGATATAAATTATAAACAAAACAAATATTGTCAAGTAAAATATAATGTAATGACCTGCAGCTTAACATTTTAACCTAAAGAATGCAATAAGAAAACAGAATATTAATAAGTTAAATAAATTTTATAGTACATATTATCTGATTTTCTCTTCAAATTAGTATTATGGAGTCCCCTGCCCCTTTTAGGAAAGCCACAATCAATAAATCAATGTTACAAAACCTCAGTAAAGCAAAGTAAAACAAAGCAAAATAAAACAAATTGGTTTAATTCTAAATTGGTTCAGTTTTAAAATTCAGAAAATTCAGAAAAATTAAGCATAATTCATTACTATATAAAAATTAAAAAGAAACTAGTAATAGAATGACAAAAATATAGCAGCAAACTTTTTTTTTACTTTTATGTACCTCTAAAAATGTACATAAAAGTAATGTTCTTTTTGGTCATAGTTCTTCTAGTTACTATGTAGGGTTGGTCAGATTCAGAAATCATAAATTCATTCTAAGACAGCCTCATTCTAAACAAGTCTCAAATTTACATGTATATTATATTTTCCCTCTTTCTAAATAGTCTGTTTGGTCTAATTATTGCTCAGCCAATTATTTCAAAAATAAAATAACAAATGTAGTGTATTATGCCTTGTGGATCATAGATGATATAGATGAGAATGCAAGTGATCTTCATAATTCTGATTTCTTCAATACTGGATAGTGTCCTATAACCAGTGGTGGGATTCAGCCAGTTTGCACCATTTTGACAGAACTGGTAGCTAATTTTTTGTTGCCCAGGCCCAGAATGGACTTCTGAAAGCGGCATCCACACAGAGAACTGGTTGTTCACATATCTCGAATCCCACCACTGCCTATAGCTCATTCCTTAAAATTACAAATCAGCAACTACATGGCAAGAATATTTCATCATCACAGTTTCCAGTACAGTATTTACAGCTTACTGACCAACTTACTGACCAGCTGGAAACATCCTGTAAGCAATTGCATTTCTCCCTAACCTTCTTTTCATAAGGAGAAGACTTATATTAAATTCAGGGTAATTTTTTCTTTCAGATGGATACCAAATTCAGTTCCAAACCACTGAAAATTAAATGGTACTGTTCCAAATGCCAATTCAATGATGAAAGATGCATCACATGTATTATTTCTTTGCATCTTCATGTACTGTAAAGGTTACTAGGATCTTTCTCATGCTCCTAATTTTTAACACCATACCTTATTTTCTAAAACCTTTTGGAGTTTGGACTTTAAGGGCTAAAAGTATCACACTAGCTCCTTGATAAATATATATATATATATATATATATATATATATATATATATATATATATATATATATATATATATATATATATATATATATATATTGTGGCCATACTTTTCCTCTTCATTGTTCCCTTCAACAGTAGAGAAAAGAATGAGAAATTACTGAATACAGTCACATTGCACTTTTAATAACTTTTTAATAGTACATGAAACGGATAAGCAACAAGTAAGCAAAAGAGAAACTTAGGGCTCTTGTTGTAAATGAGAGCCAATCGTTTAGAACAATATTTGCTTTGTTCTATGGATAAAGTAGGTTTTATACAGCCTTTGTAACAAATTTGAACTCTCATATAGAAACTCATTCTGTTCAATTTATCCTAGAACAGACATGCTGACAAAACAGAATTCCAAGAATCAGAAGTGATTATGTCCAAGTGTTTTCTATGCTGGACATTTTTTAAAAGCCACTGAACATAGATTTTCAAAGGCCACTTTCAAAAAAACTCAACATTGCTTATTCCAATAAATGTGTGTGTGTGTGTGTGTGTGTGTGTGTGTGTGTGTAAACTGTTACTGGAATGAGAAATTTTAAGATTTTTTTAAAGTTACTTTTAAAGTATGTAATACTCTATTATTTAAAATCTTTTTATGATAACGACTCTACTATTTCTCCAAAAGAATGAACAAAAGATTCTATAAAACATTTAGCTTATGAGTAGATTTTAGTGGGATATTGTTATTGGTACTTTGTATGTAGTTATGTTAAAGGGGAGTTAAAGCACATTATGAATTTGGTTAATTGTATATTATGCATAATTTTTATTTAGAATATGATTATTATAACTATAATCCTGTATTTAGTTCTGGGAAGTAGGGGGGGGGAAGTGGGCGGGTTTGGGGTGGGGGGGATTTGGGGATATATTGTAAAATTTTGTTTTTGTAAAACTCTTTAATAAAAAAAAGAATGAACAAAAGATGTACATATTAATGAACTATTTGTAGTCTTCTTACATAAAAATAATAAATTAAATGGTAAGAAAACCTGAAAACCTGAAATACTACACTGTAAGCAGGATATTAATACAACGAATCAGTGGAATGTTAAATTCTCATTAAACTGTAAACTGTAATTAATCATTTTATTAAACAAACAAACTTGATTTCTACATGTATTTCTAATGATGTTTATTCAGAATTTGTACCATTGCTATTGATTAGTTAAGTGTCCTTATGACAGCAGCAAATATCATATTGAGTTGTACATTATCATTTTTCAAGATACCTTATGTCATTAACATGATCAAAATTGCATATGTAACTTAATATGTGTGTATATATATGTGTGTGTTTGTGTGTTACATTACATACTACTTTTATCCAACTCTTACTTTAAGCTGAACGATACTAAATAGTAAAAGGAGTTTATAAAAGTTAAATTTCTAAAAACAGTACAGCTAGAAATTTTGCAGATTTGTTTTTGCTACAAAAATATTTGTCTTAATAGCTAGAGCTGTGAAATATATAATACTATATACTATATACTATAAGTCAATATTTTTGTTCTAAGAATGTAATGGGAATTAGTTTAATGAAGGCAAACTTCCATCACAATTCTGCTGAAATAAGTTTTGTTGACCTCAACATGACTTCCATAAGATGACTATTGCACTATATAGTATAGAAAGATTCTTCCATTTACAATTGGAAGACATTGAACAGGCCAATGGGAACATAGATTTAGGTCAGGCATTTCTTTTGGAACATCTGATCACAGTTTCCTTCCCCCCACTTCTTTAATTCCGAGGAGCAAGAAATAATCAGTACTGATTTTTTATTATTTAAACGCATGTCTACAAAAAGATTAGAAAGATATCTTTCACTCTGGAACTCTGATGTGACAGTTGTCAAAGTAGTTTATAAATAGGCTTTGCTCAAAAAGTTATGATTTTAGGAAAAACTCCTATTCTGCATAAGCAAAAGATCTCTTAATTATTTTTATCAGAAAAAACACTTTAGGTAGTTCATATAAAGTTTCTGCTCTGAACCTGAAGTGAAAAGTTAATTACATTGGATCACTAGCTATATAGAAGGTTAAAAAGGCCCAATCGTTAATGGCTAATTCTTATTTTCATGTTCAAAACCATATATAAATTACAACCACTTTATACTCTATATGATTTATTCAGGGGCACACTTTTCTGTTAAAGAAAACCTTGCTTGCATTAAATGTTTTTACATTTAGCAACTTTTTAAAAAGAAATCTCCAACTGTATCTACTAAGGCATTTATAGTTTATATGTTTAATTAACACAATGAATCAATTAGTTAAACATATTTTTATTCTGGAAATTTTCAGAGCATATATATACACATTTTAATATAAGGAATTGGTTACTGTATTATAATTTGGACTACAGCTATATAATATTGAATAACTACAAAAATCACAAGAATTTGCAGAACTTCAGTTGATTTTTTAAAAGACAACTGAAGCTCTCCCAGATGCTTACTTTTTCAACCACTGGATTCAGTGATTGAAAACAGATGGGCATTACTCACATCCACAAATACAAATGTATAGCCCATCTATATACAGTATAATATCTAATTATAAGAGATGTGAAAAACAAAATTTCTACCTATGATATTTAAAAATGCACGCATGAATCCATGGCGATTTTTTTTTAGTGATTTCGTTAGCTAATACAAGAACAAATAAAAAATAGTTTGAACATTCCCAATCATAAAGTAGGCTTCCTGTAAAATGTGTAGGTTTTACAGAGCTTAAACATTCCAATATCAAACACATATTCAACCATTGTAACATTTTTCTCCCAAGACAGTTTATCTAAACTTTATTTCCACAATATACAATAAGTAATTATAAAAATTTAATAAAATATTTTCTTTAAAGCTTAAGAAATAGACAAAATTCTAGAAAGGAATTTACTTACTCTTCATTTAGCTCTAATGAATGAAAAACTTAAAGAAACCTTCCGTATCTTGATGTGTTTTGAAGCAAAACCTATCACTGTAAACTAACCCAAATGTGATATGCTTATACTGATTTTCTGGGAAACTATATATATAAGTACAAACCTTCTATACCACTAGGTTCAATGAAACCTATTCTGAATGGTGAGCAGTCTGAAAGAAAGTAAAATGATAATTCCAACAATTTTGCATACCATGAAAAAAGAACCTGGAATGAAAAGGAATGTTTCACGTCCGTGTATAAAGTCATTTTGACATGCCTACACAACTGGTTATGGCAGCTTTCAGAGTAATTCCTCATCAGAAAAAAGAAAGAAAAAGTGCTCCAGGTTCTTTTAAAGAAAGCTCTCCGTTGGGAAGTTGATTCTGGCCAAGTGCCAAAATCATGTGCAAAAGGGGCCCTCATTACCAATTCATGGCAGCCTTCAACGCTAACAAAAAATGTGACCCAACAGGCTAAAGCAAAAACAAAAATTAAAAACTATGAGACAAAGACAACTTACTTAATATTCCCTTCAGAGCTACGTTAAACTTTAGTCATTCAAACCTTATTAGTCCAAAGCTATTCTCGACTGGATTTCAATTTTTCAATCTCTAAAAGTTGAAAGCATGCTTTGAATCTCTTCCCAAACACTAGGTCTTTTTTAAAATATATATATATATTTCTACGCAATAGCTGAACTATTTTTTTTCCATATTCATGCCTAGAAATCTTCTTTTAAGTAGACATAAGAATATCTACCACATTAATTTCTATGAAAATTCTAAAGCTAAATAGAATAGCACAAGATTTTACCAGTTTCTAAATAGAATAGATTCTCATTCAGATTTTAAGGATATACTGTATTCATGAAAGCAAGGCAGTTTACTAATATGCAGTTAGCTGAATTTCACTACACAGTTTCTCAGAAACATAAATTTAATAGTCAGCCTTACCTAGATGTCGTCTTGCTTGTCTGTGGATCAAAAAGTTTCCTGCCTAAGCACACAGATATTCTTTCACAACCCATAAAGGCCCCTTTTATTAATCCAGGACGGTAACAAACTTCTTTCTGCACCATATTGGGAGCAGGATGCATCAGCTTTCAAGACAGAACGCACTTTAATACACAAATGTTGGCAGATTGCATAATACTGAATTGATCTTCAAGAGGGAAAGGACTTTTGAAAAAAGAAAGCAAAAAGGCTAAGAGGGTGCGGTTAGATGTTAGGCTATCCCTGAGAAAAGGCCTAGGCTGCACTAGTACCTAAATGCTAGCAGAAGCTAGCTACTGGGAAAGGAGCCAATGGAATGACTTTGTTTGACCCAGCTGCCAATCTTTTCTGAAGCAGTGCGCCAGACTAAACACTGACACTATTTTAACTCAAATCAGGCTACAGCAGCTGTTTGCTTTCCTGCTCTGAGCTATGCACCATGGCTGTGATGACTCTGCATGGCATTCTATCAGGTTAAAATATGTTCCTTGTTTGGTTTGTCATATAGCAGTCATTAAGTTTAACCACTTCCTCTCTCCTGGTAAATGAAAGTTGATATTATATCATCACTGAAACGTCCCGTAAATTAAAAAAAAATACCATGGAATTCTAGAGATTATGAAATAATAGAAAGGCTACAAAGCTAGTAGCAGCACTAACAATACTAGGACTGCTAAAGACAACCTCCTTTTCACATTATCAAAATATATTGTCTGACATGTTTAAAATGCTTTACCAATAATATATTTCATTTTCAGTTATAGACTAAAATTATATTTTAACCAGCCTACCGTGATGGTGATGGTGATGATTATGGGCAAGAAGAGATACTCTATCATAGATACTTAGATAACAAGGCCAGACTAAATATATTTTGCCTGCCACTTCCTACTTTTGCAGGAAAATTATGGCTACCTTCTGGGCTTAGTAATAATTTATGATTCCTTCCTTCAAGAGAAACAGCTTCTGACAATCCTTACTGATATAACACACTGTCTTTTCCAACTGTACTCCAACTTCTGTTGTCAGTCTTGTCCAGCCCTTCTGCTTCATTCTTGCCTGTAACTCTGTTGCAATATGAGGTTTATGTTTTATGAGTCATATTAAGAATGTAGAGAGATACGCTGGGATGTAAATATTTCACAATTACAACATTTAGATTCTGTGATGTAGAAACTTTTGAACATGCTTCATTGTGCATCTCTTGGATCATGTCAGAACTTCACATACTAAGAGGTTTTTCATTCATATGCTTGATGGCTGTTGGTGAAGACATGTACTCTGCTGATTGGATGATAGATTGATATTGATAATTACCTGGATTTATCACACTTATAATGGTTTACAATATTACAAACTGAATATCCTGCTTTGCCACAAACTTGTTCTCCACTTTCAAGTGCTGAGCATTTAGCAAACAATGTACCTAACTTCAGCTGCTCAGCATAAACTAGGTTCACATAGAATTAAATTCATAGTCAATCCCTACTCAGTTTTTATTTATTTATTTCTATTTATTTTTTTAAATTACTTATAGTTTTACCAATCTCACAAGAGAGACATTATTGATCGCTGTGGAACCTTACAAACTGCAAAGCTATCAGGCTATAATGTTATAAACTTACTTTCAATAGAACTGATTGTTCTAAACTACTTGGCCAGACCAGCGGGTCAGGTTCTAGTACACTTGCAAGCTTGCAAGCCATGGCAAGCCCACAACAATTTATAGAGTGTTTAGCCATGGCATTAAGGGACAGATACTGTTTCAAAGGTAGACAAGTCATGAAAGCAGCAACTATAAGGGTATAACTAAAGGCTGGAGGCAGGACGTACAGTAATGAACTTCTGAAGGTACATCTCATTGCAGCAAAATGAAACCAGTAGCTTTTTTGCAGAAGTCAACTGTAGTGGCACTATGGTAAGCCAACCAGTCCTCCAGAAAATTCGTTAACACCTTGAATATGCTTTCCATATTCTTTTGTCTGGAGAAGCTCTTCTCTTTTTCTGTTGCTTTTTGCCATGAAGGAGAATTTAACACGAATTGAAGTTTGAGATGTGTTTGCTTATTTTGGGATGAAAGATTTATTGAATTTCCAAGTGGCTCTCTCCTGTGGCTGGTTCTAGAAATTACAATTTCTAACATAATAAGATACATGCATTAGACAGTTAATATACACAAAGCAACAATATAAAGCAGATGGCAAACATTGAATTCCCTCCTGAATGCTTTAATTTGCCTAGTCTTCTAGAAATATAATAGTAATACAATTTTTTAAAACAAAATCTACAGTATGTGATTATAATAAACAGATACAATTTTGATCTGA
Organism: Vipera ursinii; assembly: GCF_947247035.1. Lineage (NCBI taxonomy): Eukaryota > Metazoa > Chordata > Lepidosauria > Squamata > Viperidae > Vipera > Vipera ursinii. Next base: position 45,920,926 of record NC_139514.1, on the reverse strand, counting down.
TCTGGATCTAATCATAAGAACCTAAAATAAAACAATTAAGACTATTTTTGCTATTGAAAATAATCTGTGTAGTCAAAAGCTCTATAAATATGGATTCTAATTATTATGTTATTTATGACCTGATTTGAGACTATTTACTTAATGTTTAGATGGACAGATCTTGGATTTTCATACTTCCCTATATTCTTCTGGTAGAGGTTCTGGGTCATAAATTACTGAAAATGTTAAAACACAGCCAACACCATCTAAGCATATTTATTAGCTTATGGTTAATAAATGCAAAGCAGTTTGAGCTTGCCAGGAAAGTAACATGATTCTTTTTGTTAAGGGAAGGTGCAAACAACTTTATCTCAACAAGGCACTTTGCCACTTAACCTGTCTTAAACAGAAAGCAGTTACAGTACAAAAGCATTAGAATCAAAGAGCTTTCCCTCTCTTAAAAGTGAAGGAATTATGACACTTTATGAAAGTACCTTCCAAGGGGAACTTCACTCAAAATCTAGTTGAAACAAAAGATCCCTTCACATTTTAGAAGTAAAATTGATGCTGTTTATCCAGCAATGTGTAAACGTAAATTTCTGAATGTCTATCTATATGTTTTGTGTGTATGTATAGATAGATGTAGATGATGTAGATACAGACATAGAATAGAATAGAATAGAATAGAATAGAATAGAATAGAATAGAATAGAATAGAATAGAATAGAATAGAATAGAATAGAATAGAATAGAATAGATAGGACTGGAAGAGATCTTAGAGGTCCAACCTCTAGTTATGGAGCATCCACAAATCCTGGAGGCAAGCTGTTCCTTACATCTTACTGTAAGGAAAATTCTCCTTAGTTCCAAGTTCTATCTCCCTCTGATGAGCTTCCATTTATTGCTTCTTGTCCTACCCTCAGGTGCTTTGGAGAATAAGTCAAGTCTCTCTTCTCTGTGACAGCTCTCAAATACAGGAAAACAGCTATCATGCCACCCCTAAACTTTCCTTCATTGGGCAGGCATACTGTGTTCTCTTAACTGTTCCTCATATGATTTAATCTCTATATTCCTCATAATTTTTGTTGCCCTTCTCCACAATTTTTCTAGGGCCTCAGCATCTTTTTTCTATCTTGGTGGCCAGAATTGGATGCAGTATTGCAGTATTAATGGTAATTAATGGTAAAATTAACCTTATTTGCGATCTCTTTGAAGTTCTGCATTTTTTAAAATGTAAAATTGTATTAGAAAATATCTTTATCTGCATTCTGTAGCTGTTATTATTATTATTATTATTATTATTATTATTATTATTATTATTATTATTATTATTATTATTATTACATTTATATACCGCCCTTTCCCTGAGGATTCAGGGCGGTTTACAGGGAGTTAAAAAACCAGCAATACAAAAGTTAAAACCAATTTAAAAAAGATTAAACTAACCCTGTGCAATTAAAACCCCGATTAAAATAAATTACTCCTCAGCCTGGGCTTGAATGGATCTCCATATTAGAATATATGTATTAGTCTACTTTTTTCTTCTAGGCTGAAAGAACGTGAAAATAGCTTACATGTTTCAGAAGGAATTATTCTATAAAAAGTGCAAGAGTCAATGATTAATCAAAGACTTAAAATGCTGTCTTCCAATCCACAAGCAACTGTGCATTTTACTTCATTTATAGCATATTCATTTAGGTTTGTAACATTCTTATTATAAAAAAAAGAAAGTTTCCATTCTATATAGAGCTATTGAGCTAACAATATATTTCAACGTAATTATGAAATGAGAATAAATATAATCTGCACTTCCTTTGTTTTTATACCTAATTCTACACACTCACAGTACAAATTATATTTGGTTAAATAAAAAGAAACAGAGTGGTAAAAGTTAGTAAGAAACTCTATCATGCCCAACAACCTGGTACTATGCAATTAATTACAATCTATCAAGGATATAATAGATAGATAAGGAAATACCGGATGAACATTTTATAATATAGGTAATCTTCAGTTACTGACAAGTCATTCAGTGACTGAGTTAGAAAGTGTGATGATGCTGAATAAGTGATACTTAAAACCAGTGGTTTTTTTGTAAAAAAAAAAAAAAAAAAAGGTGCTGGAACTCACACACGTCATTCAACCCGCCTTGCCTACCCTATAAGGTTCTATCCCAAAAAGGTGCCGGAACTCCGTTCTGGGCATTCTATGACAAAAAAAAAGGCATGCTTAGAAACACTTGGCAATTCCAGCCATTGCCACCTAGTCAGATGATTTTTGATGTATGCATTTGGTAAACAGTTCACACTTACAATAGTTGCAATGTCTATGGTCACGTACAGTGCTTTTTTTGTAAAAGAAAAAGGTGCCGGAACTCACACATGTCATACAACCCGCCTTGCCTACCCTATAAGGTTCCATCCAAAAAAGTTGCTGGAACTCCGTTCTGAGCATTCTATGAGAAAAAAAGCCCTGGTCACGTAATAGCCACTTGCGACTTTCTCTGCTGGCTTCTGTTAAGCAAAGTCAGTGGCAAAGCTGCCAGGCAAGATCCCAAGTTGCTCTAGTGAGCACTCTTTCCCTCCCACCCTGATCTTCCTGAATACCACCCCACTCTTTTCTTTCCCCATCCTCCTGTAATAAGCCCCATTCTACCCTCTTTTTTTCTTTGGGCTCCTTTTGCACATGCTGTAGAGTACCCTCCTTCCTCAATCTCCTTCCCATGGCCTCCCTTCACATGCACTGATCAAGTCTTCCCTCAGCATCCTTTTGGTTGCTCACACCTTAAATAACAGTCTAACTATGCACACCTTGCCAAGCATACAGTAGATAGGCCCTAATACTGTCTCTGTCTATCCTTGACCTACCTGGAATCACATGCACCTGCTATCTCACCACTACACCTGGCTCCCCAAACTTGCACATGGCCTGTGTAGGCCTCTCAGGATCTCCCACATGCCATCCCATGCTCCTTACTACATGAGACTCCTACCACTTCCCACTTAGCAACCTGTGCATCTTAGAAATAGCAATAGCACTTAGACTTATATACTGCTCCACAGTGCTTTACAGCAATCTCTGAATGGTTTACAATATCAGGGGCCTCATTTTACTTTGTAACCACTGTGCTACCAGGGTTCCTTGGTGTTATGATGACAACTGGGAGTATCTGGATTACCTTTCTTAAGCAATGCCATCAGGTGATGTCAGTCTTTATGACCATAATGCTTGGGAACAGTGCAGTGGTGGGATTCAAATATGTGAACAGCCAGTTCTCTGTGTGGATGCCACTTCCGGAAGTCCATTCTGGGTGTGGGCAACAAAAAATTAGCTACCGGTTCTGCCAAACTGGTGCAAACCAGCTGAATCCCACCACTGGAACAGTGTCCCAGTCTCACTTGCAATTATTACCCGGGATCTACCTATATTTTAAGCAATCTGCTTTTTTTACACTGATATAGGCTTGACAACAATAAAATATTTGTATTTTCCTTTTATGAAGAAGCATCAGATCTCCAGTCGTGAAATAATCGTATCATATTATGTCTCTCAAAAATGCATACAGGCAAAATCAAATGGAAAATGCAATTATAATTTTATTATTTTTTTTCAGGTACTTTAATGGGAGTTTTAATTAATTGAATAATAGTTCAATGGTAGTAGATTATTTGTAAATATTTCAAAAACAAATCTGATCTGGCTTCCTATTTTACATGTTATTTTGTTTCTTTGATTCACTTTTTTGTGTAGCCCTAAATGTGTTTTTCCCCCCTTTTTTAAACTAGTAGAAAAACCAAAGTAACCAAGCAAAACCTCATTTTTGGTGACTAATAATTCTTCCCTTATTTTTTTTTATCCGTATGCTTTGGATCTTTTATTCTGTGACACAATTTTTATCGAGTATATAATACATATAAGTAGAAGACTGATCTTTAATAAGAGAGTTAACATTATATAAAATATATCAAATCATCAGAAAAGGAGTACTAATAAAATTTACTGTTTCAAAAGAAAATAAATATAAAAATCTGCAGGGTCAGACCAAAGGTCCATTAAGCCAACATCCTATTTCCAAGAAAAGGATTCCAAGTTTTCATATTTTTTCCCAGATAATTTTATTAACAATTTTACATGTAAAGGATACAAGTCAATGCAAACTGCAAAAAATACAAAAAAAAATATAAAAGGAAAGGAAAGGAGTGTGAAAAAACAGATAGGAAAAGAAAAAAAGTAACTTTTACCTTCATCCCAGCAGGTAAAAATAATTTTATACCTCATCACTGCCTTAAATAAAACATAATTTCTACTCTCCTAAGAACCCATCTCTTAGGTAAGAAAAACAAAACCAAATACTACTTCAATCAATCACGTCAATCAGTCTTTATCAGCAAAAGTGCAGTACAGTCAACCAGATGTAACTATTTTCTTCATAATTTCTCTTCTCCTCATAGTTCATCTCTTAGATACAGGGCTTTTTTTCTCATAGAACGCTCAGAACGGAGTTCCAGCACCTTTTTTGGATGGAACTTGTAGGGTAGGCAAGGCGGATTGTATGACGTGTGAGTTCCGGCACCTTTTTCTTTTACAAAAAAAGCACTGCTTAGATAAGAAAAACAAAGTCCAAATACTCCATCAGTCATTATCAGAAAAGGTTTAGTAAAGGCAACCTGATATAATTTTCTTCTTTTAGTCCTGCTCAAACAAGCCAGGCTTATAAAATCTTCCATGATTTTTTATTCTTTGGCCCTTAAAAAAAAGCTTCAGAGGTAATTTGCTTCTCATCTGTGTTTCAAAGTGAAAATCTTCCAGAACTTTAAGAGGTTTCTCTTTTACTCATATTTAAAATTTATAGTTTTGTTTGCCATTTCAAAAAAAAAAGTCCTTCCAAAGTTTGGCAGAGCTCTGTTGTATAATCAGAGGAAAAAATAAGTATCTAAATCACTATTCTGACTTTGCATTGCCTGTAAGTCACCCCTCAAATTAATTTCATAAACACTCATTGCATCTCATGCTCATTTTACATCTTCATGAGAACATGTTCTGTTAATTTTGACAGCTGTTTGATCTATTCTATCCAAAAGCTTAGTAGAAAGGTATTCAAAAACTGCACTAAGGATTTCTGCTCCATTTCATTTATCCCTGGTTCTAGTATCAAGTCTTAAAGACACCTTATCATAAACAAGCAAACAAAAACAATGTCCATTTTCTCATGAGGAAATAGCTTCTAAATAATTCAATTATAATTCATTATTCCTCTGGTCCCTTAATCCATTATTAACTTTCCAAAATTCATATACTAAGCAAATATACATTTCCTCATATATTTTTAAAACTTTCAAATTCAAATTTACCATTGTCTTTCCAGAAGACAGAAAAACTCATCGAATGAATGAAGTGGACACTTGCCAGTCTGAAGGAGCTTGATATCTTTAATATGCAAAGAAATATATACATATAAATATACATATACATATTCATATACATATGTATCCAAAAACATGATTAGGATATAAGGTTCAGTTTATTTTGAATTTAATTTAAATCCCACCTCTCACCCACCCCATTAATAAACTGCCCATAAAAATGAAGCTTTCACAGACTACTCATGAGAAGCAGCTGTTCAGAGTCATGTGGATAATCTCAGGGATCTCTCCTTTGTTCCAGAAAGATTAGATCATCTGAGATCCAGCATCCAGAGTTGATTCTACTCATAAAATTGTCTTGCTAGCTAACAAAACCACCAAAGCCTTTGTTTGCCATGCACATACAGGAATTCTTTCAAAAATTCATTTCTGATGCCTGATGTATAAATTAAATGCCATTCCTTTTAGGAATGGACACTCTTTGTTCTCTGTGGTTTTTGTTTTTTCTGGGACTGTTCTTCCTTTTTAGGCCAAAGGTCCCCAAAATTTTAGGCACCAGGGACCAGTTCTGTGGAGAGAGGTTTTTCTGTGGACTGGAGAGTGTGTGGTTTTGTGTGCTGCTTGCATCCCGCTGATGGGCCCTTGCTTGTTTGTGTGGACTGGTTGCATGGTACTGGTCCATGGACTGGGGGTTGGGGACCCCTGATTTAGGCAACAATATGAAAAAAGGATCCTTTTTTGATTCTTGGGGATCCTTTTTTGAACTTTCAAGTTACTTGTTGTTCCTCATGTAATTTCCATATGTACTTTGTAACATGTCCTGCACAGATGAAGCCTGATTGCCAAGGATGGAGAGTCACTGATGGTAGTCTCACTCACTCACTCAGAGACAAACTACAATTTATTCTGATTTTAAAAGTAACACAAACAGTATTGGATTTGTAAGGAATTGTTGTGCAGTGGTCTCCTTGTGCTACCAAGGAGTTGCACAGACAAGGAAGGGTACTGAGAGCAGTAAGAGTCACACAGTAACCACAAGAGTACACTGAGTTGTAAAAGCAAAAAGTATTTTACTTTGAGGTGGTGTAAGAAGAAAAATGCACGGTCAAAAATAAACAGTCCAGGTCATACACAATAGCAACAGTCCAAGGAGTAATCCAAAATACAAAGTCTTCTTACCGGTCCAGAGGTCAAATACACAGTTCAGGTTTATCACAGTAGTAAACCAACAGTACAGCAAAACAGCAAAAACAGTAATAGTAGAGAGCAGTGAATTCAGAAAGAGAGAAGCTACGTTCCTAGCTTCCTCTTATGGCCATGAGAACACTTACACACCCATTGGCCAATTAACATCTTAAAGTCACAACATCATAGTTAATATATTTTCAACCCAACATTGTAGGCTATCACCATATGCCTAACAGGATTGTTCATCATCACATGTTGGATTCTACATCTCATGAATTAATAATGCATTAGTAGATTACTTTAGATTGCTGTAAATGTATTGCCTAACAAATTCAACAGTTAAAAGTACTTTTAGAGAGGAGTTCCTTTATTTGGCCATCACTGCCACATCTGTGGCCTCAAGTCTTCAGTTACTCAATTATAAAATTCATCAGATCTGTAAATCTTCAGCTATACAGATATTCTTGACATCAGTTGTGGGATTCAAATATGTGAACAACTGGTTCTCTGTGTGGATGCAGCTTCTGGAAGTCCATTCGGGGCCTGGGCAACAAAAATTAGCTACCGGTTCTGCTGAAGATTGCCAGAAGAAATATCAACAACCTAAGATATGCAGATGATACCACTCTAATGGCAGAAAGTGAAGAAGAACTAAAGAGCCTCTTGTTGCGGGTGAAGGAGGAGAGTGCAAAAGTTGGCTTGAAACTTAACATTAAGAAAACCAAGATCATGGCATCCGGCCCTCTCAATTCCTGGCAAATAGATGGGGAAGAAATGGAAGTAGTGACAGATTTTATTTTCCTGGGCTCCAAGATCACCACAGATGGGGACTGCAGTCAAGAAATTAAAAGACGCTTGCTCTTGGGGAGGAAAGCCATGGCAAATCTAGACAGCACACTAAAAAGCAGAGACATCACCCTGTCAACAAAAGTGTGTAGGCCATGGTCTTCCCAGTTCCAATGTATAGCTGTGAAAGTTGGACCATAAGAAAGGCTGAGTACCAATGAATTGAGGCCTTTGAACTATGTTGCTGGAGAAGACTCCTGCGAGTCCCTTGGACTGCAAGGTGATCAAACCAGTCAGTCCTAGAGGAGATCAACCCTGACTGCTCTTTAGAAGGCCAGATCCTGAAGTTGAAACTCAAATACTTTGGCCATCTAATGAGAAGGAAGGACTCACTGGAGAAGAGCCTAATGCTGGGAAAGGTTGAGGGCAAGAGAAGAATGGGATGACAGAGAATGAGGTGGCTGGATGGAGTCACTGAAGCAGTAGGCGTGAGCCTAAATGGACTCCAGAAGATGGCAGAGGACAGGAAGTCCTGGAGGAACGTTGTCCATGGGGTCGCGATGGGTCGGACACGACTTTGCAACTAACAACAACAAACCCTGTTCAAATAAATATAAGCAAGCCTTTATAAGTAAAAAAAAAGTTGGGAATAGCTGAGTAAAAAAATGCTTTCATTTGTTAAAAAAATATTTAGAATGGAAAAGTAATTTGTACTGAATCTTGTGATCAAAAGACAGCCAACGTAATGATTCATGTTCTGGAATAGGGTCAGACACATCCATATTTAAGTTCCTTTGCAATCATTTGGTTTATTATATAACTTTGCCTCGCCTTTAGTTCTCATTCCAATCAGAATTGTTGAGCTTCCAGAATCAATAAAAAAATAAATATAATCAGCAACAAGCTACATGAATAAACAAATGAACTGCAGCTGCAGACTGCTATCAGTCTTAGTTGCAGTAATGATCTTGTATGAATAATGTAATGAAAGAAAGGCACTTTATAAAGTTGAAGCAAAATATTTTATAAACTTTTAAATATTCTAAACGCATTTTATTTGTTTTTGGTTTGCCCCCTTTTGTGACAGGCTTAGGAACTTTCAAGGCAGATTCCAAAAACATATCATCAACACAATAATTATCACCTCATATAAAAACTAAAATGAATTCTGGGCAAATATAAATACAGTGCATTCAGAAAGTATTCATACCCTCTTCATTTTTGTCAATTTTGTTATGCTGCAGCCTGATTCTATAGTTGTTGAAATTCATTTTTTCTTATTAATCTGTACTCAGATTAATTTTGAGGGTATAGGTTGAAACAATTTATGTCCAGAAGAATGTCTAGAATGTCTAGAAGAATATATGGAATGATGGTATTGAATGCCAAGCTGAAGTCTACAAAGAGGGCCCTTGATTAGGTCTTTGGAGATTCAAGATGTTGTAGGATGTAGTACAGAACCATATTAACAGCATCATCTGCCAATCTATTTGCCTGGTAGGCAAATTGCAAAGGGTCTAATAGTGGATCCGTGATGGTTTTCAGGTGGGCCAGCACTAGCCTTTCAAAGGTTTTCATAACTATGGATGTCAGAGCAACCAGTCTGTAGTCATTTAGTTCCTTGACGGAGGGTTTGGCATTGGGATGATAGTAGAGCATTTGAAGCATTTGAAGTGAGAAGGAACATAGCACATCTCTAGTGATTTATTAAAGATACAGGTGAAGATGGGGGCCAGTTGGTTAGCGCAAACTTTCAAGCAAAAAGGAGCTATCTTGTCTGGGCCTGGTGCTTTTCCAGGCTTTTATCTGTAAAATATACCTGGCACATCATTTTCTGTAATCACCAGAGTTGGGGGACCCAAAGGGATGGGGTCAGTTGTAGGAGGCTTGGCTGTTGTTGGTATATCTGAGATGGGGATTGTGGAGATAGGTGGCAGTGGTTTCCTCTCAAACCTACAGTAAAACCGATTCCTGTCATCTGCCAATTGTCAATTTCCTTCAGCATAGAAAAGAGGTTTGCTGTAACTGGTGATATTTTTAAGAGTTTTCCACATATTTGCTGGTTTATTAGCTGAGAACTGATTGTACAGCATTCTATCACCTTTTCTGTCATTCCTCTTTGGCATGACATAGCTGCTTGAGTTTAGCTCTGAACCAAGGTTTGTTGTTACTGTTTGTTGATGGCATATTAATGAGAGAGAAAAATGAATTTCAACAACTGTAGAATCAGGCTGCAGCATAACAAAATTGACAAAAGTGAAGGGGGTCTGAATACTTTATGAATGCACTATCTACAGCTATGAAATGGTATGTTATAAATGCCTTAAAGGTAAAGGTAAAGGTTCCCCCGCACATGCGTGCTAGTCATTTCCGACTTTAGGGGCCGGTGCTCATCTCCGTTTCAAAGCCAAAGAGCCAGCGCTTGTCTGAGGAGGTCTCCGTGGTCATGTGGCCGGCATGACTAGACGCCAAAGGAGCACGGAACGCTGTTACCTTCCCACCGTAGTGGTCCCTATTTTTCTACTTGCATTTTTACGTGCTTTCGAACTGCTAGGTTGGCAGAAGCTGGGACTAGTAACAGGCGCTCACTCTGCTACGCGGCACTCAGGATTTGACCCGCCAAACTGCCGACCTTCTGATTGACAAGCTCAGCGTCCTAACCCACTGAGCCACTGCGTCCCTTACATAAATGCCTTACCAGATGCAAAAAAAAAAAAAAAAAACCAGAAAGAGGATATCTGTCCTTTCCACCAGGGAGGATATGCCCCAGGCCTCTTCATTAAAGGCTGTCATCTTACGGGACCTAGGAAGTATACCTTCTCTATAGCAGCCTCTGACTTGTGGAACATCCCTTGAAATCATCCAAGTGCCCCATTTTCCTAGTCTTCTAGAAGACTTTAAAGAGTTGGCCCTTTCCACATTCATTGGGACAGGGTGAGACTATGGCCTGGGACAGCTGAAGGTGAATGTATGGGGATGGGTGGGTGGAAATGTAATTTCCTTTCAAGTGCTGGAACATTTTTTGTGTTTTTTATAATTTTCACGCAATTTTAAATCGTAAGTTGCCTGTCATTTTTTGATATAAAATAGGCAGCTATATCAGTCTTTTAGATAAATAAATAAAATCCATTACAGATAGTTTTGTACCACTCAAGTTCACTAGTTTTCTTTTTTTCTTTTTGCTAAAGAAAATGTATGTGATCTCAGTTATGTCTGTAGCCAGGGTTTTTTTTCTCATAGAACGCTCAGAACGGAGTTCCGGCACCTTTTTTGGATGGAACCTTGTAGGGTAGGCAAGGTGGGTTGTATGACATGTGTGAGTTCTGGCACCTTTTTCTTTTACAAAAAAAGCACTGTTTGTAGCTATTAGTTAGGAAACAGTTCCAGGTACTGTGACAGAACTCAGGCATAGTGAATTATGAAATTACCATGTATATTTGCATTGCTGCCAGAACATATAAACTTGGACTTATTAAAAGATTCAGTATACGTTTGAAATATAAACTTCATATCCATATGGCTTTTCTACCTATTCATTTCATATTGTTTATTACTTTCTTATCAATATATTTAGATGACAAACTGAGATAGTTGGCTAAATGTATAATGTTCATTTTCGGGGGGACCATGTATGGTGAATTCTTACAATAAGAAGTTGATGGAATTTGGAATTTATTTTTCTTATGATATGAATTGGATGGGAAACAGAAAAATAACTTTCACCATTTATTTATTTTTAACCTCGGGGGGGGGGGAAATATCACAGTTCATTTGAAAGTATTTCAATAAACCAGATCACCAGGATTTAAGATTCAAAGAGTAACCACTAGACTTAGCAATTTAGTTAGCCAATTTATAAACTAGATTCTTAAATCATATGACAAAAGTTTATTCTTGAAAGCAGCTGTAGAAATGTGGTTTGGTCTTATATTCTTCATATTCAGTTACAGAATTTGACAGCAAGTTTTTCTGTAGCTTCAGCTAGCTAGCATCTTTCTGGATGACTTTCAGCTAGGTGTTTTCTTTCTTTCTTTTTTTATCCCATTTATATCCCGCCCTTCTCTGAAGACTCAGGGCGGCTTACAATCAAAGAAGCACAAATCAATGTGCTTAGCAATAGCCTTCATTCTATGTATATGCCTGCTTATTAGCGCTTTCGCCCCCCCCCCAAGCAGCATTTTTACAAAGTCAGCTTATTGCCCCCAACAATCTGGGTCCTCATTTTACCTACCTCGGAAGGATGGAAGGCTGAGTCAACCTTGAGCCTGGTGGGACTCGAACCTGCACTAATTGCAGGCATCTGGTGTTACTTAAGGAGGCATTAGCCCACTGCTCCACCGAGGCTCTTTCAGTCCTAAGAAGGAGGTAATGGCAAAGTACTTCTAAAATTTTGCCAAAAAACCTGCTAGGACTTGTTCAGGTAGTCACCTGAAATCAAAAATTGACTCAAAGGCGCATAAACACATAAACAAAAAAAATTCCTATATTATGTTTTAATATATTTGTATCATTATGAAACTGAAAGGTATCTATTCAACCAAGAAAATTACATTGTCTTTAATTTTAATCTTAAAATAATCTCAACATTTGTTTCAGAAACAAGTCCAACAATCGTTTTCAAGTCTGTTTTAACAGAATTCCGATATAATATCCAATCAAACTGATAACTCTAATAATAGATAACTACTGCATGTTTAATGCACACACTACCATGAATATACGTAGTTTAATCTATTATTTAGGGTGTGTAGAACAGTATTGGACCATAGTTTTTATATTAATCACTAGTTCCAATAGCTAAGTTACAATTACAGTAACTACCAGCAGTTATTTATATATTTACTCATCAGGCTACTTCATTTAAGAGAAAATAATATAGAAAATAATAACCCAAAGAATCATAAGACATGAGATGACAAAATAAAAATAAATATTATAAAGCAATAGAAATTTGTTTATATCAATCCTACATTCCTACGTATTTTGTATTTGCAAAACACACTTTTTTCTACAATATCAGACCTTATTCATTTAATTTTGAACCTTATTCATTTAATTTTGTTCATTTGTACAAATTTTTGCCATTTGTATTTCTGATATTACAAACTACTGTGTATTTAACCATAACTTAATGGTTTTTCTTTTACTCTTAGCCTAGTCTTTCATCTTTCATGATTCTATACTCATTCTCTTTGCATGATCGAAACATCTCTAGGAGTTTTTTTATTTTACTTGTAAAAAAGATGTCAAGACTCTAGAAAGAGTACAGAGAAGAGCAACAAAGATGATTGGGGGACTGGAGGCTAAAACATAGGGAATGGTTGCTGGAATTGGGTATGTGTAGTTTAATGAAGGGAAGGGTGTTGCAATATCTCAGGAGCTGCCACAAAGAAGAGGGAGTCAAGCTATTCTCCAAAGCACCTGAAAGCAGGACAAGAAGCAACGGATGGAAACTAGTCAAGGAGAGAAGCAACCTATAACTAAGGAGAAATTTCATGACAGTTAGAATAATTAACCAGTGGAACAACCTGCCTCCAGAAGTGGTGAATTCTCCAACACTGGAAGTTTTTAAGAAGAGACTAGACAGCCATTTGTCTGAAATGGTATAGGGTTTCCTGCCTGAGCAGGGGGTTGGGCTAGATGACCTCCAAGGTCCCTTCCAACTTCTTCTTCTTCTTCTTCTTCTTCTTCTTCTTCTTCTTCTTCTTCTTCTTCTTCTTCTTCTTCTTCTTCTTCTTCTTATTATTATTATTATTATTATTATTATTATTATTATTATTATTATTATTATTATTATTATTATTATTTAACTTGTAGAAAGGAAAGGCCCACACTGATAAATTAAAAATCTTTGTGGTCTGCAAAGGAATGCTGGTGGGCTAATCAATGATTTGGTGACTAGAGGAGCATCTACAGTGTTGGAGCTTGTGGTCATGGTAAGCCATGGAGGCACTAGGCAACATGACTTTCAGGGCAGTGGTGGTGATTTTATTACTTTAAAAAAAAGTCTATGCTCTGTCCAAGGGTGCTTGGTAGGCTGCATGTACAGGCCTGGTCTAGAATTTATTTTGGAGCATTCAACTATCTAGAGCAGGCATGTCAAACTCATTTTGTTTGAGGCAACTTTTTATAAAAGAATTGCCATTAATTTGTTTTAATAAAATAATTTAAATCAATTTTTCACTTGATTTCAAATTAAATGAATGAGATTTTTTTTAGTACAATTGCCAAATACAATAAACTGGTTTTAGGTATATGTTACTGGAAGGAAAAAGCAATCCCTGTTGCGTTACTGATCCCAGAGAAACATTTGCATGTATGCAGCTATCCTTAGGGTGCCATAGTTATGGATGAGAAATATTGGTTGCAAAGTTGGCATTTCTGGATGTAATACAGATATTTTGGACTTATTTTTGTTTCTTTGCATGTTTGATATTTTTAAAAAGGCATATGCTACTGACTACACTTATGCACATATGTAACATGATCACTGCTTGTCCAAAATTTTACTGTACAGATAGTAAAGAAATTATTTTAATAAATTATTTTAGCCTTTTCAATAAATGTTATTATTGATGTTAAGCTCACCAGGGAAAACATCATATATTGTTATGTATATACTAGGTTAATTATTTAAAGACTGAAATGCAACATAACTAGATTCTAAATAATCTATTTTTCAAAACACACAACAATCCAAACAGTAAAAGTAAAGTCCAAATTAAGAATATTTCATTCTTAAGAATTGTTTAGATTCAAAATAGTTTTCAAGTGTACAAAAGATACTATTTTTTCTAGAATCAGCTAAATTAGACATATTACATTGAGAAAAATGTTTCTCATTTCTTTCCTGTTACCTTTGATTTCATTGCAGAGATGTTAACATAAGAAATAGATTATTTTGTTATCTAATTTTACCTTCCAAAAGACAGAAGCAGATGAAAAATGTGAGGTTCTTTCCTGTTGGCTTTTCTGAATTAGCTGTTTTAGATTCTAAAAGTTTAGTTCCTAAAGAAGTAATCCTGTAAATAATTTTAATGTCCTCCTCTAGTGCAGGCTCTGTTATGACTCGTGGACTTCAACTCCCAGAATTCCTGAGCCAGCATGGCTCAGCTTGGAAACCTCTCCCTTTCCCCTCAGCATGGCTGGCTCAGGATTTCTGGGAGTTGAAGTCCACGAGTCATAAAAAAGAGCGAAGATTGCTAGCCTTGCAATAGGCTTAGGAAAACCAATAAGGGAGCTGGGTTTTTTTTGTGTGTGCAAAAAAAGGTTCCGGAACACCGTTCTGAGCGTTCTATGAGAAAAAAAGCCCTGTGTATATGTATATGTATATATATGTATGTATGTATGCATGTATGCCTGTGTGTGTGTGTCTGTGTGTGTCTGTGTGTCTGTGTGTATGTATATGTATATGTATATGTATCTCATTACAGCCATGTTATAGAAGGCCTTCAGGGACACACCTATTTAATAAGTCAGAAAATAACACATAGTCATTAGATGCTACATTGTTCTTTCAATAAATAAAATATTTTTTATTCAGATAAAGAGAAATTAAATAAAAAAATAAGGTATTAGATACACATTTTGTGTCAACTGCTACCTGATATATTCAACTACTGTTTTCACTTGCACTGATTTAATATTCTTTTTTTCCCACGAGGTGGCAGTCATTTCAACTTAATATAAACACAAATGGTTGCCACATGTGAAGGGAACAATGATATTCTTTGTGTTTGGAATTATAGCAAGAGAAAATTGATTTTAACTTTCTGAGTTTCAGTAGGGTTTGGCTAGCTAATGTAGGTCAAGCTATACATTCACAGGTTAGTTCATACCAAGCATTGGGACATTTATATTGTTTTATTTTTATTATTTAATGTTAAAAGTCAGTTTTCAACTACTTGGGATAGACTGTTAGTATACTAGGTTTATGAACCTTATATGTAATATATCACAATCCATAGACATTTTTAAAATATTAGCATGCCAGACTTTGAAGCATTCAGAAAGAGAAGTCATTAAAGATGTTGATCAATCCCATACGTTGTAAATTAATACAATAAAATAAAGATACATTAATTTTGTTAAATCTATAACTGCAAGTACTGCATGAAATTGGATTCTAGGTTGGATTCCAACATTGTGAAAGATATTTGATCTCCAAAAGGTAGCCAGGTAGATAGATAGATAGATAGATAGATAGATAGATAGATAGATAGATAGATAGATAGATAGATAGATAGATAGATAGATAGACAGACAGACAGACAGACAGACAGAAAGACAGACCTTTTAGACAAGTGATAGAATGTCCATCGAAACAAAAAAGAGGAGAGAGAAAAGAAATACTAGTTATTGCATGCTGACATTGATGATGTTTCTAGATTAATTATAACCAGTTTATTTGTCTGGAACATTCAACTCACAAATGACTAAATAAAGGATTAGAATCTTTAAACAAAAAAATCTTATTTTTGTACTATTTAAAATCCATCTGTGGAAAATCACCCTCCACCCCGAAATAATAAAGCATCTAAACAAAAGGAAAGGATAAACGTTAAGGAGATTTGCATATTTTGTCAGCAAATTATATTAAGATGAGTCATTGTACAAAGTGGCATATTTGTTAATATGTCTTTAGCTTACATTAATACTTAAAAAATTAATTTAATACTAGAAACATACTAAAATTCTACATATTCTTCATCCAGTTGATCTTAAAAAAAAACCTGATTCTGTGTTTGTGATGATTTATTACAGAGGAGCCAAGATTCAGTGATCACAAGGATATTAGGGTCTTTGTTTAAGATAATACTGAGAAGAGTGGCTGGCAGGTTCCATTTCTTTTCTGTTTTGTTTTGGAAAAATGAAAAACTGAGGAAAAAATGGTAGATATGCCAGAGAAAAAATACTAGTTATGCCTTCTGTAAAAAGAGAATTGGAATTTTTTACTAAAATAGCAAAATTTTCCATTGCATATTTCATTCCAAGTCACACTGACCTTTTAATAAACTTACAAGAAAAATCATGGATTCATTCAAACCAAAGTCCTGATAGGAAAAATATACAAAATCAGAAAGCATTGTAATATTCACACAAGCCCGAATATTAATTGTCCCATGGCATTTCCAGCAATCTGTATTTTTAGAGAGATGCAATCATTCTTGACTCTTGCCCAAGGTTAATAATAATAATAATAATAATAATAATAATAATAATAATAATAATAATAATAATAATAATAATAATAATAATAATAAGTTGGAAGGGACCTTGGAGGTCATCTAGTCCAACCCCCTGCTCAGGCAGGAAACCCTATACCATTTCAGGCAAATGGCTGTCCAGTCTCTTCTTAAAAACTTCCAGTGTTGGAGCATTCACCACTTCTGGAGGCAGGTTGTTCCACTGGTTAATTGTTCTAACTGTCAGGAAGTTTCTCCTTAGTTCTTGGTTGCTTCTCTCCTTGACTAGTTTCCATCCGTTGCTTCTTGTCCTGCTTTCAGGTGCTTTGGAGAATAGCTTGGCTTCCTCTTCTTTGTGGCAGCCCCTTAGATATTGGAACACTACTATCATGTCACCCCTCACCCTTCTCTTCGTTAAACTACACATACCCAATTCCAGCAACCGTTCCCTATATGTTTTAGCCTCTAGTCCCCCAATCATCTTTGTTGCTCTTGTCTGTACCCTTTCTAGAGTTTCAACATCTTTTTTACATCGTGGTGACCAAAACTGGATGCAGTATTCCAGGTGTGGCCTTACAAAGGCATTGTAAAGTGGTATTAGTACTTCACATGATCTTGATTCTATCCCTCTGTTAATGCAGCCTAGCACTGTGTTGGCTTTTTTGGCAGCTGCAGCACACTGCTGGCTCATATTGAAGTGATTGTCCACTAGGACTCTGAGATTCCTCTCACAGTTACTACTATTGAGCAAGGTACCACCTATACTATACCTGTGCATTTGATTTTTCCTGCCTAAATGTAGAACCCTTTTTCACCATTGAATTTCATTGTGTTAGATAGCGCCCAGTCTGTCCAGATCCTCCTGTATCTTAAGCCTATCTTCTGGAGTATTGGCTATTCCTGCCAGCTTGGTGTCGTCTGCAAATTTGATGAGTTCCCCATCTATCCCCTCATCTAAATCGTTGATGAAGATGTTGGAGAGCACTGGGCCCAGAACAGAGCCCTGGGCACCCCACTACACACTTCCTTCCATGTAGATGCAATTCCATTGAGGACCACACGCTGAGTATGGCCAGTCAGCCAGCTATGAATCCATCTGATGGTGATGCTATCTAACCCACATTTTTCTATCTTATCAAGTAGTAGGTTGTGATCTACTTTATCAAATGCCTTCCTGAAGTCCAAATAAATTATATCTACAGCATTCCTCTGGTCCACTAATTTTGTCACTTGGTAAAAGAATGCAATAAGATTTGTCTGGCATGATCTGTTTTTGACAAACCCATGTTGGCTTTTAGTGATGACTTTGTTTGTATCAAGGTATTGGATGATTTGTTGTTTGATTATCTTTTCCAGAATCTTCCCAGGTATTGAGGTCAGGCTGATAGGTCTGTAGTTTCCTGGATCTATTTTTTCCCTTTTTTGAAGATGGGAACTACATCAGCTCTTTTCCAGTCCTCTGGTAGTTCCCCAGTGCTCCAGGATCTTTGAAAATATAGTTCAGTGGTTCTGAGATCATGTCTGCCAGTTCCTTGAGAACCTTGGGGTGTAATCCATCTGGTCCTAGTGATTTGTATTCATCTAGACTGGACAGGTGCTCACTTACCATTTTCTTGCCTATCTTGACTTGTGTTTCTATTCTGTTTGTTATGGCACTGTTTTTGATAGGTTGGCCTGTTTTTTCCCTTTGTGTAAAGACAGATGCAAAAAACGAGTTAAATAGTTCTGCTTTCTCCCTATTGCTTGTCACCTTCTTGCCACTTTCTCCCACTAATGGACCAATCATTTCTTAAACTTTTTTCTTTTTTTTTACATGTTGAAAGAAGCTTTTTTGTCATTTTTGACTTTGGTCGCAAGCCTTAATTCATTTTGAGCCTTAGCTTCCCTCACTTCATCTTTGCAGGCACGGGCTATTTGCTGATATTCTGCCTTAATTATGTGCCCCTCTTTCCACTTCTTATACTTGTCCTTTTTATCTTTCAATTTATCAGAGAGTTCTTTATGAAGCCATGCTGGTTTCTTTTGAGACCTGTTATTTTTCTTCTTTGTTGGTATTGTGCTAGACTGGGCCTTTATTGTCTCACTTTTCAAAATTTCCCAAGTTTCTTGAGCTGTTTTCCCCTTTAGGATTCTCATCCATGGAATTCTTCACAAGGTCTCTCTAAGTTTATTGAAATTAGCTCTTTTAAAGTCCAAGACTCTAGTTTGACTGTGTTATATTGCTTGTGCTTCCATAATGTTGAATTCCAATATTGCATGATCACTTCCCCCCAAGGTTCCTGTGGCTTCGACACCTTCTATCATTTCATCCAATATGGCTAATCCCCTAGTTCCCTTCTCTACTTTTGGGGAGAGAAAGTTGTCTGTTAGGTTTGTCAGGAATCTGTTTGATCTTCCACTTGGTGCAGAGTTTGTCTCTCAGTTGATATCAGGGTAATTAAA